>NC_044549.1:13434472-13781556 GCF_007565055.1 Rhinopithecus roxellana | reverse complement strand
GTCATATTGATTATTGCAATTATTTTATTCTCCAAAGGCAACATAGGCTTTGTGTGTGTGTGTGTGTGTGTGTGTGTGTGTGAGAGAGAGAGAGAGAGAGAGAGAGAGAGACAAAGTCTTGCTCTGTTGCCAGGCTGGAGTGCAGTGGCGTGATCTCAGCTCACTGAAACCTCTGCCTCCTGAGTTCAAGAGATTCTCCTGCCTCAGCTTCCTGAGTAGCTGAGACTACAGGTGCATGCCATCACTCCCAGCTAATCTTTGTATTTTTAGTAGAGACAAGGTTTCACCATGTTGGCCAGGCTGGTCTTGAGTGCTGGGATTACAGGCGTGAACCACCGCACCTGGCCCAACATAGACATTTCTAAAAGATAAAAATATTTACAGAATTTCCTAATTTGAATATTATTATTTCTGCCCTGCATATAAAGCAGGAAAAATTTAGCTTTATTCTAACTAATCAGTAAATATGTGAGGGAAGATATGTTCTCTTCAAAGTCAAGGCTGAGAGAAAACTTAAATCTAATTCCAATAACAAATTTACAAGGAAGAAAATATCCCTTTGAATGAAACCTAATAGGAATGCTCTATTGATTCTGGAGTAGAATATTTTTTTTATCAACCTTAAAATATTAAACATAAAAAGTCAAGGTTTTATATGTAGCTCTACATTATTTTTAGCATAACTGTATTTGTGCTGTATGTAATCTAAGCCACTACGATTTGGTAGAGGCAAAAATCTCCAGATCAAAGGCTAGAAATATTTCTCAAAAAGGATATCTAGGAGATTCACATTGTATGTTAGATTCACACCACACATTTTAGTGGTCTCTTTGTGTCAAGTCTCGTTTACAAAAATTGAATTTATCCAGAATTACGTTTTTTCTTTCACATATATTATTATACACAGAGCTCCTATGGGGAACCTGATTTCAAGCAATGGTACAATGTCCCTGCACCTAGGGTAGGACCTAGAGCGGGTAATACGAAACACTGTATATCCTCAACCAAGATGAGATTGAGTAGTACAGAAAACATGCCATACATTACATATAGTGTTCATCACCATCAGTGGAATAACCTATCAAGAAAGCTAGACCTTGTGGAGTTTAAATCCTAGAGACACTTTCTCAGTATTACCAAGCATACTATAAACATTTAGAATTAATTTTTAAATTTAGTTATATATGATGCAAATATGTATTTATAGGAATATATTTTAAGTAATATTACAGGTATGTATGTATCAAAAAATACTTATGGAATAATCAATAGATTCAACCATTTTTTCCTGCATTGGTTAATATTGTTTCAAAGTAATGTCCAGGGGTGGTGGCTCATGCCTGTAATCCCAGCACTTTGGGAAGCCAAGGTGGGCAGATCACCAGAGGTCAGGAGTTTGAGACCAGCCTGACCAACATGGAGAAACCTCATCTCTACTAAAAATACAAACTTAGCGGGGCATGGTGGCACATGCCTGTAATCCCAGCTACTTGGGAGGCTGAGGCAGGAGAATCGCTTGAACCTGGGAGGCGGAGGTTGTGGTGAGTTGAGATTTTGCCATCACACTTCAGCCTGGGCAACAAAAGTGAAATTCCGCCTCAAAAAAAAAAAAAAAAAAAAAAAGTAGTGATGCTTGTTGTGTTTGTTGAAGGAGTTTGAAATAAGGCAGAACACTTTTCATGTTTGTGAAAGGTACGGATGTATACAATTAAAATTTGATTTTAATCTCATAGATCTAAATGTTAGGTATTCTTCTCCCAGTTCTGAAATGTAGTTTGAACTGAGGCATATAACTGATTTTTTAAAATTTTGTGGCATCATTTATGAACATGAATTATTATATTTCCCCATTCTATCTTGTCATACTTCTGAAAATAGATCACAATCATATGAGTATTTGATTTTACCACAGTAGAGGACTCAGAGTTAAGAGAAAACTTATATGGGTGCTGACGAGTTGATGGGTGCAGCACACCAACATGGCACAAGTATACATATGTAACAAACCTGCACGTTATGCACATGTACCCTAGAACTTGAAGTATAATAAAAATAAATAAATAAAAATAAATAAAAAAAGAGAGAAAACTTATTTCTACTACAATTTTGGAACAATAAAGTTTATTTGGCATCAATTTCTTTTAATGAAAAAGACATACTCTAGTCTCTCTTACAGAGAGACTACGAAAAAAACCGACATTCTACTAGAGAAATACATTAACTTCAAGCAAGGAAATAACTACATAACGCAAAACAGTGTTTTTACATTATGCATTTTTGCACAGTTGATTATGCCAATAATTCTCATCAGGATGTATTCTCATGTAGAAAAAGGTACCTGATATAGGGGAAAACATAGTAAAGGAGGACTCATGGCTGCCACGATCCAAAACAGAGATCTAATATTTATTAGCAGTGAGGCTGTGGGAAATCCATACAACGTCACTCTCAGTATTCTTAATTGTTAAACAACTTACTTTTCTACTGCCATAAGGTTATTATACAGCTCAGACTGAAGTAATGTCCACAGAAATGTTCTGTAAATATAAACTGCTCTATAAATGCACGATTTGCATTTAATTCACTTTAACACACTTTATAAACTGAAGTGGATACACTAATATGTAGTCTTCACTTTAGTAGCTGTGAAACTAACTAGCTGTGATGCTAAGGTTTAAACATGTCTTGCCTTTAAACTTTACTATGATTTACAAACAGAAAAAAAAATGAGTCATTTAGAATGATGGAATACTCACCATCCACTCAGGGCAAAATAACTGCGTACCTCTTTTTAAATGATTTTTAAATTTGGGGTAAAAATAACCATGTGCCTATTTCTTTTAAATAACTGCATTACTAAGCCACAACTTTATGCCAGGCAAATTTATCCATCCATCCCCAACCTTTTAAGTTTCCTTCTACAGGGTCAAGAAAGCTTTTCATCATCAGTTAAACAATACAATATTTTTGTCACTAGCGCACTGTTTCTATTTGTATTGAATGAAATGCATGTCAATTTGAAGGTCAGGATATGATGCTTGAAGTAATGAACTAAAAAGCAGTTTACAAATAGACTAAGAAATCACAATAAAATAGTTGGTAGAGGAGGGGTCTTGGTGTAAAAGGATACAAATGTCATGCTATTGCCATAACTAACTGGATTAAGTTGGCAGTGGCATTTTTGATGTTGCTTATTGCTCTAGAATAGGGGGCATTCAACGAGATTCTTTCTAAACCTTCCTCTACCAATAAATCAAAGGGGTCACATGGCCACAGTTCTAAACAGTGCTCTACCATTTACCAGCAATGTCACTGGTTTCTTTCCAAGAGCACAGCTCATGAGGAAACAGTTTCTTTCCTACACAGCCCAACCTTGAAACATTGTTTCCCCACCTTTTCATAGTATTTGACCTCGTAGTCCAATATGATCCCATTAGGATGTTCAGGTTCTTGCCAGGACAAAGAGATGCTATTTCTGGAGGTCCGATCTTTCTTAATTGTCAGGACAGGTGATGGAGCTGTAAAGAGAAGATGGGAGGGGAAGGTGGAAGGAAGCAAATTAATGGGTTGGAAAGGGTGGCGAATAAGAACAGAGAGAGAAGGGAACATGCAAATGGAGTCTATCATTGTTCCCGTTTTTGGCAAGAAAGCACTATTTCCATTTCCAAGGCTCTTGAGTATTAATCTGGCCCCATATCCAGGCTCAACAGCTGGATTATAGCCCTGGTACATGCAGGCCTAGGGAAAATGAGCAGAGATTCTCTGCTGCTGGTGGACTAGTGGCAAGTGAGCAGATGTTTTCAATCTGCTACTATAATGTAAGCAATGAAATACATTTGATATATTAAAAAAAGAACAAAACATCAGGACTACCTATTTGTTATAATGTTGCAAAGTTATTAATGCCAGATTCTTCAGCTCATTGATAACATTTTCATATGCAGCTCTGCAAGAGGACTGGAATCCATTATGCACAAGGAGTCCCATGGTATCCATAGGTAATAATAATATTTAGTGTATTGTAAAATAGATATGATTTAGGACATATTACAGTAGGTCTTGACTTCTGACAAACATCTCTTGACTACAAAGAAAAGGAAACAACAATCTTCTGTTTTACATTTTTATTTCTTAAAAAAATATTTAATGAGAGGTACCAAGAAAATGACTGCTCTATGTGTTTTACAATTACCTAGACATGTTTTGAAATGTCTTATTTGATGGTGATTCTATATTTGCTATGTTTTGCTAAGCATTATCAAAAGTATGGAATATGAATAAAACCATCTGTTTGGATCACATATCATAGGGTCAAATTCATTTCTAACTGAAGATTAAATATATTTTAAGTGATTTCCTTCTTCAAACCCTTCCATTAAAAGGAAAAATGCATCCTATCATCAAAATACTTCTGCTTTCAAATCTCAATCTTGGTTCACTCACCAATCGAAATGTCTTAATGGAATGCAGCAAAATAAACTACAAACACACAACAAACAAAAACTCAGGAATCTTTAGAGACATTAACTGTTGAATTGTTTTCATTGTTAAAGAACTTATTTTTATATAGATTTTTCTCAAATCAAGGGCTGTAAGAATTTCATGTATTTGTATTTCCCACAAGTTAGCAGAAGTTCCGCATTTGTTGACATTTCTATGATATCACATGATGACTTTTGCATACGACCTCTCGTTCAAACTTTCCTATCTATAAACACTTTTCATTTTTATTCTTCACCTATAATAGAAACTTTCATTATGGCTGCCTTGTGCCACTTCCAAGAAAACTGTACACGAAAAAATAGAATCTACTGCGATATTTCCCATCCACTGGGTTGTATTATTTGTGAGATCATAGGAACTCCTTCTAATTGAAGCATGGATTGGCCTAGGAATGATGACTTAATCTTTTGTTTTATTTTTTTCTTTTTTTAAGACAGGGTTTTGCCCTTGTTGCCCAGGCTAGGGTGTAGTGATGTGATCTCGGCTTACTGCAGCCTCCCACTCCCAGGCTAAAGCAATCCTTCTGGCTTAGCCTCCCAAGTAGCTGAGACTACAGGCTTGTGCCACCACAATCAGCTAATTTTTTTATTATCTGTAGAGACAAAGATTTGTCACGTTGCCCGGGCTGATCTTGAACTCCTGGGCTCAAGTGATTCTCCCCACTAGGCCTCCCAAAGTGCTAGGATTACAGGCATGAACCACCACACTTTGCCTGACTTAATCTTTTGCCAAGGAAAAATATAGGTGTTACTTTTCTGATGAAAAAGTAGGCCAGGCGCGGTGGCTCAAGCCTGTAATCCCAGTACTTTAGGAGGCTGAGACGGGTGGATCACGAGGTCAGGAGATCGAGACCATCCTGGCTAACCCGGTGAAACCCCGTCTCTACTAAAAAAATACAAAAAAACTAGCCGGGCGAGGTGGTGGCCCCTGCAGTCCCAGGTACTCAGGAGAGTGAGCCAGGAGAATGGCGGGAACCCGGGAGGCGGAGCTTGCAGTGAGCAGAGATCCCGCCACTGCACTCCAGCCTGGGCGACAGAGCGAGACTCCGTCTCAAAAAAAAAAAAAAAGTAAATTAATTTTCTTATCAACTTTTTGCTCCCACTAGAAATTAGTATCTTTTCATATAAATTAATATCATTTACCTTTCATTGTCAATTTATCTATTCAATAATCCTCTATTTTAGTCCCTAAATTGGTTTCGCCCCCACAACCCTGTGATTTGCTCTCTAAAGTTGATTCCAAGCAAAAGATAAGTTATTTTTCTTATACTTTAGTTGAAGCTTCATAAAGATATTCAATATATACAAATGTATTGCTGAATTATAAATAAACAGACATGTGGATTTTTAAAAAAATATTCTATTTTTACATACTTTAATACTTGGAAAAATCAATTCATTATCCAATCACTAACAAAAAAATTGCAACCCAATGTCTTTGGACTCAAATTTTGCATTTCCTACAATGAGGAAATCCTACTAATTTTTCTGCTGAAGTAAGTCCATTAATAGAGTCACATTTAATGTCAGTTTCAAGAGCATTTCAAGAAGCTTGATGTTGGAACACACGAGGTCGTACATTTAATTTGATACCACCATGAAACTTTCATTTTTTCCTCGTGGATAAAATTCATTTTCAAAGAAGTGTTGAACATAACCAAGTACAGCATCTCTCCTTTAAAAAAAGAAAAGTGAGAAACTAATTCATTTGAAAGAAGAATTGTGATGAGAATTGTATTAACTTTTTAATGAAAGCTTTGCGGGCTGTTTTGGGGGTCTGTCCAAATTTTACTGCTTCTGCACTGAGCAGGACTTTATAACTTGAATTTCTTCAAAGCTCTTTGAGCTAGCTGCAGGACTCTGTTGGACTGTAATAAATAGCCTTTTGTAATTCCACACTTACTTAAGTAGAGGCAATTGCTTGAAGCTTGTGCCATCACTACGTTAAACGAACCTTTTCTGATTGCTGCTTTTGGACCCCTATTAAGTCATTTGTTCTGCTCTTTTAATACACGCCCCTTGTGCTGGCTGCATTTCAGCAAAGTTCAACTCAGTACACCAGCTGGAAGCGTGGTACTTTTAGGTAATACTCATCAGTATTTTAATATTAATAAATAATTAATAGGAATTGTTTTTCTTTCCCCTGATAAATAGTGTGGGCATAATAAAACATAATGGAGAAGGAGACAAATTCGATGGGCACTCCACTGTATCAATGCTTTTAAAAAGTTTTCCGGAACACTTCCTAATTCATGTTTTGAGGTATAATTCATCAATTCTTTATGTGCTGTAACACAATTCAGAATATTAATGAGAAACAGTGATACAAATTATGCTTTTCATTAATTTTCAGATATCAGAGAGTGATTTGTTCAAATTACTAATTTGCAAATTCACAGAAATTCTTTAAATCAGTATTTTTCTGTACAAAAATCATGATATTGCAATGTACACTGTACGACAGATTTATTTTCTTTTCATTCTTCTGTTTTTTAAATTTGCAATTTGAGAGAATGGAGGTTAATGGTTAAGCAAAATGGAAAAAAAAAATTTCAACTTTCTTAAGACTGGAAAAATGCTGGGAGCTACAGGTGAAATTAAGAAGGAAGAGAAAGCTCAGGGATTTTGTAGCAAAAATGCTGGTATATATGCTAAAATCGCAATTGCCAGTAAACGATCTGATAGCCTAGGATTTTTTTTTTTTTTTTTTTTTTTTTTTTTTTTTTTTTTTTTTTTTTAGATGGAGTTTCAGTCTTGTTGCTCAGGCTGGAGTTCAATGGCGCAATCTCGGCTCACTGCACCTCCACCTTCCAGGTGCAAGAGACTCTACTGTTTCAGCCTCCCAAGTAGCTGGGATTACAGATGCGTACCACCACACCCAGCTAATTTTCATATTTCTAGTAGAGACAGGGTTTCACCATGTTGGCAAGGCTTGTCTCGAACGCCTGACCTCAGGTGATCCACCCGCTTCAGCCTCCCTAAGTGCTAGGATTAGAAGAGTGAGTCAGTGTACCCGTCCGGATTTCTAATTTTCTGCCTGTTATACACTCTAATTGATAGATTACTGAAATGATTCCCTTATTAAGAGAAAGAAGTTGATGACAGAATAGGATGCCAAGAAACTGGTGTAGGCATTGTTGCAAGTTAGCAAATAGTTTTGTAGAAAAACAAATGAAGAAACTGGTAAAAAGAAAATTTAAAACAGTATAAAGGTAGTAATTTTTAGAAAATTTAAAATGATGTCTGGTATGTAAAATACATTTTTGTTGTATTGGTATTTGAGAGAGAGAAGTAATATTAATATTTGATCTTCAACTTTTGCTATTCTGGGTACAGCTGATAGATGTACCCTTTGTAAATCATAAAGAAAGGAGACATATATACTTTGTAAAGTGGCATTGATTATATTTTAAATGAAATATTTCTTAAAAGAATACAAATAGACTGGGCGCAGTGGCTCATGCCTGTAATCCCAGCCCTTTGGGAGGCCAAGGCAGGCGGATCACAAGCTCAGGAGATCGAGACCATCCTGGCTAACATGGTGAAACCCCATCTCTACTAAAAAAAAAAATATATATATATATATATATATGTGTGTGTGTGTGTGTGTGTGTGTGTGTGTGTGTATATACACACACAAAAAATTAGCTGGGTGTGGTGGCAGGCGCCTATAGTCCCACCTACTCGGAGGCTGGCGTGAACCCAGGAGGCGGAGTTTGCAGTGAGCTGTGATGACGCCACTGCACTCCAGCCTGGGCGACAGAGCAAGACTCTGTCTCAAAAAAAAAAAAAAAAAAGAAAAGAAAAGAATGTAAATAAAGGAGAAAAATAGTTAAGACTAAGAAGGAGGGGTGGCTTTTGTGTCACACAGCTGACCATCGTCCAGACTTACACAGCACTACTGAAAACTTCAAACACCGCCAGTACTAAGGAAACTCTTAACTGTGTGACAGTGGAAATGCATGATGCTTTCAATCCATTCTTCTTTCAAATACTTCTTTGGTCAAGACAGGACTAGACAGATATTTTTACCCTATGTTATCTAGTAATATGTGTTTTATAAAAGCTGGTATAAAAGTGCTTTTCAGGCCAGGCTCAGTGGCTCGCACCTGTAATCCCAGCACTTTGGGAGGCCGAGGCAGGTGGATCACTTGCAATCAGGAGTTCGAGACCAGCCTGGCCAACATGATGAAACCCCGACTCTCTACTAAAAATACAAAAAAAAAAAAAAAAAAAAAAAATTAGCTGGGCATAGTGTCGGGCACCTGCAATCCCAGCTACTCGGGAGGCTGAGGCAGAAGAATCACTTGAACCTGGGAGATGGAGGTTGCAAGTGAGCAGAGATTGCATGCCATTGCACTCCAGCATGGAAAACAAGAGCAAAACTCTGTCTCAAAAACAAAAAAAAAAAGTGCTTTTCAATTTCTCCTCTAAGAAGACATAAGCGCTTTTCAATTTCTCCTTTAGGAAGACATAGCTTTCTGGAAACCAAGCGTTGACTTGTTCACAGTGTTTTCTTCCCCAAGTGCAGGCCACCGCAATGACAGCCTCTTGAAACAGCAACGTGCAATGACTAGTTGAGATGTATGACAGAGACATGCAAAGTACCCCGTGTTTTTTTTTGGAAACAAGAGTCTTGCTCTGTCTCCTAGGCTGGAGTGCAGTGGCACAATCTTAGCTCACTGCAACCTCTGCCTCCGGGATTCAAGTGATTCTCCTGCCTCAGCCTCCTGAGCAGCTGGGATTACAGGAGCATGCCACCATGCCCCTCTAATTTTTTGTATTTTTAGTAGAGACGGGGTTTCATCATCATGACCAGGCTGGTTTCGAACCCCTGACCTCAAGTGATCTGCTCGCCTCGACCTCCCAAAGTGCCAGCATTACAGGCATGAGCCATCACGCCCGGCCAAAGTACCACTTTTAATAGTTAATAATTGGCCAGGTGCAGTGGCTCATGCCTGTAATCCCAGCCCTTTGGGAGGCTGACGTGGGCAAATCATGAGGTCAGGAGGTCAAGACCAGCTTGACCAACCGGACGAAACCCCATCTCTAATAAAATTCAAAACTTAGCCAGGTGTGGTGGCGTGTGTCTTTAATCCCAGCTACTTGGGAGGCTGAGGCAGGAGAATCACTTGAACCCTGGAGGCAGAGGTTACAGTGAGCCAAGATGGCACCACCACACTTCAGCCTGGCCAACAGAGTGAGACTTAGTTAAAAAAAAAAAAAAGTTAATAATTGAACCTCAGCTGAGAAGTAGAGAGGAACTTTTTCTAAAAGATTGTTTCTTCATCTAGTTGAAGTACAGAAAGAAGATTTTTGCACATTGTAACCTAAGTCATTGACTACATTTCATATAATAGAAAAACAAATTACAACGGAAAAGCAAAAATGTTACCCAGAAAATGTCTCCCTGTGAAGGGATCCCGTTAGGGATGAGACTTGCATCATTCACAAATTGTGTTAGAATTACATTTGATACATGTGTGTGCCAGATCTAGTGACAGACATGGAAGGGATTCTTTGTTTTAACCATGGTGTTTTAAAATCTACATTATTCTGCCACTAAAATATGACCCTTCCTTAAAATCAGGAAGTGAAAACTTCAAAATTCAACCCCTAAAGGATCTGGTTTGGTTCATTTGTTTTTATTGGGACCTTCCTCTTTCTAGATTTGGGAATTTCTAATGAACCTCTGAGGTATCTCTGTGGTTTAGAGACTGGACAAGTTAAAGTAATAACAAAAAGGGCTCAGGATTTCTTTTCTAAGTGAGCCAAAGCTTTTAAAATTATCTCCATGGGAAAATATATGCAGTAAATGGTTGAAAGATTTTTCTTATGAATCAGACATGACTTTAAAAGCATCAGTCTCTTATTTTTCTTTACCATTCATTACAATGCCTACTGAGGAACATTTCCTTCTCAGTTTTTTCAGAAGTGAACACTTCTGTTAAATCCAGAAACCCTCTTGGGTTTGATTTAGCATAATCATTCATAGATTAATGTTCTCCAACTCACTATTCCTACACTGATTTCCCCAAACCTGGTGTTCTGATTTTCTATTTTAGCTACAAAGCCTCATCAATTTGCAGTGTATCCAGTTCAAAATCTCAGAGTTATAGTTTATATTTTCTTTCTCACCAATAATTCAGCTTGCCAATCAGGTCCACCTTCCAAAAGCTGATCAATTTTCTACTTTTCCAGCTGTGGCTTAGTTCAAACCCTTGCCATTTACCACCTACATTGGATTCTTTGCCTTTCAGCTTAATATTTTCAGAATTTCAACTTTCTATACATTTTGATGAATTAGTATTGTATAAAGCAAATGAAACATTGATTCCCCTCTCTTTCAAAATCGCATAATTTCAAATCTAGGTTTTCTAAAATGTTAAGCAAATAATAAGCTCCAACAGAATGGTCTGGAGATCTGTATTTTTAAGAAGACAATAGCAGAAAACTCTTAGGATCACAAGGAGCTGGGAAACTTTGGACTACAGTAGGATACAAAATTTGAAATTCATTTCATTGTTATTTAGTGCTCCTCACAAGACTGCAACATACATACCAGCTTTGTCATTTATTGCTTTCCATACAAAGCTAAAATTCTAAAGACAATTCTTTTTTTCAATTATTTGTGTATCCCTGTCTGCAACACTAGATATCCTTTATTTCCACCTGGAAAACTGCTTCTACTCCTCATTATTCTCCAAAATCCTTTGCTAATATAATTCCCTCATAAAGTTTCTCCTGAGTCCCTTAGGCAATAGTTAATCAGCTCCTTTCTCTGGCCTCTTATAGTATAGTTGCTCCTTCTCCTATTATTTAGCCCACTGCATTGTGTTGTAATTACATCATTTGCTTACAGTATGTCTTCCCACTAGACTGTATGTCCCTCAGAATCTCAGGTGCCTAGCATAGGGCCGACTTTGCATAAATCTAGCCATGGAATTTGGTTAGCCTTGAAGTAAAGTACACAGCATATTTTGTGGCAGGTTCCTCTGAAAAATAAATTCTATTTAGCCCCTGATATTAAAATAATAAAATTAAAACCAAAATGGCAATTAAAATATGCTTAGAAGAGAGACTACACTCTAAAAACTTACGTTATTCAAATTCTAGAGTAAAAAGAAAAGTAATTTTCTCAATAGAATTAATTGTGCTGGGAGAAAAATATTCTAAGACACAATACACTGAAAATAAATTTTGACCAGAATTTCTTCCCCCGATTTTTTGATAACAGTATACACAGGATTTAGTCTTTTCTAAAGACTAAATTTCCAAAATTTTAATCATTGAATTTTAAAGATCTAAAATAGTTTTAAAGACCGGAGAATTTTGTTATAATTTATAATCTTACCCTTTTTCCAGCATGGAGAAATAAAAAATTTTTAAAAAGTAATGACAAATGAACTATGCATTTCACAGTCATTTATTGCATAAATTCACAAAAATGAAATCTTATTTTTCATTTTATCAATTAATCAACATATTCCTTTTTATAAAAATATAAAGGTTTTCTTCTTTTAATATCCTACGGTATCCTAACAGAATTAGAGCAATCTTCATATATATGATATATATGATATGGTTCTGAAAATCTAGTGGATAATCATAGATTTCTAAATATAATGCTTCACTGTGAAAGAGGTTGTGTTAGTTCATTCTCACACTGCTATAAAGAACTGCTCAAGACTGGGTAATTTATAAATGAAAGAGGTTTAATTGACACAGTTACTCAGGGCTGAGTAGGCCTCAAGAAACTTACAATCACGGTAGAAGGGGACGCAAACACTTCCTTCTTCACATGGCAGCAGCAAGGAGAAGTGCAGAGTGAAGTGGCTGGGAAACCCTTATAAAACTATCAGATCTCATGAGAACTCACTCACTATCATGAGAATGGCATGAGGGTAACTGCCCCCATGATTCAATTACCTCCCACTGGTGGGTCCCTCCTAGGACACATGGGGATTTATGGGAATTATAATTCAAGATGAGATTTGGGTGGGAACACAGAGCCAAACCATGTCATTCCACCCCTGACCCTTCCCAAATCTCCTGTCTTCACGTTTTAAAACATAATCATGCCCTTCCAATGGTCCCCAAAGTCTTCACTCATTCAAGCATTAACCCAAAAGTCCAAATCCAAAGTCTCATCTGAGACAAGTGAAGTCCCTTCTGCCTATGAGCCTGTAAAATGAAAAGCAAGTCATTTACTTCCCAGATACAATGAGGGTATGGCCATTGGGTAAATACCCTTATTCCAAATGAAAGAAATTGGTCAAAACCAAGGGACTACAGTCCCATGCAAGTCCAAAATCTAACAAGGTAATAATTAAATCTTAAAGCTCTGAAATAATCTCCTTTGACTCCGTGTCTCATATTCAATTTATGCTGATGCAAGAGATGGTCTACCAGAGCCTTGGGTTTTGCAGGGTACAGTCCTCCTCCCAGTTACTTTCATGGGCTGGTGTTGAGTGTCTATGACTTTTTCAGGTACATCCAACACGAGCTCTCAGTGGATCCATCATTCTGGGGTCTAGAGGATAGTGGCCTTCTTCTCACAGCTTCACTAGGCAGTGCCCCACTGGGGACCCCACATTTCCCTACTGCACTGCCCTAGTAGAGGTCTACATGAGGGCTCTGCCCCTGCAGCAAACTTCTGACTGGACATCCAGGCATTTTCAATATCCTCTGAAATGTAGGTGGAGGTTCCCAAACCTTAGTTCATGACTTCTGTGCACCTGCAGGCTCAACACTAGGAGGAAGCTGCCAAGACTTGGGTCTTGCACCATCTGAAGCCATGGCCCAAGCTATACCTTGGCTTCTTTTAGACACAATTGGAGCAGCTGGGACACAGGGCAACAAGTCTCTATGCTGCACACAGCATGGGGTCCTTGGACTAGCCTACAAAACCTTTGCCCTCCTTGGCCTCCTGGCCTGACAAAAAGATCTCTGACATGCCCTGGAGATATTTTCCCCATTGACTTGGCAATTAATATTTGGCTCCTTGTTACTTATGCAAATTTATGCAGCCAGTTTGAATTTCTCCCCCCAAAATGGGTTTGTTTTTTTTTTCTACTCCATTATCAGGCAGCAAATTTTCCTAACTTTAATGCTCTACTTCCTCCTGAATGTTGTGCTACTAAAAAATTTGTTCCACCAGATACCCTAAATTATCTCTCTCAAGTTTAAACTTCTGCTGATCTCTAGGGCAGGGACAAAATGTCACCAGTCTCTTCACTAAACTATTAAAAGAGTCACCTTTATTCCAGTTGCCAAGAAGTTCCTCATCTCCATCTGAGACCACTTCAGCCTGGTCATCATTGTTTGTATCACTATCAATATTTTGGTCAAAGCCATTTAACAAGTCTCTAGGAAATTCCAAACTTTCCCACATTATCGGGGGAACCCATCCCCGATAATTCAGTGTGGGTCCATTTCTATTTTCCCTAAGTGTTGGCCAGTCTGAGAAATAAAGGGAAAGAGTACAAAAGAGAGAAATTTCCGGGGGAGACATCACATGTCAGCAGGTTCTGTGATGCCCCCCAAGCCACAAAACCAGCAAGTTCTCATTAGTGATTTTCAAAGGGAAGGGAGTGTACGAATAAGGTGTGGGTCACAGAGATCACATGCTTCACTAGGTAATAAAATATCACAAAGCAAATGGAGGTGGGGCGAGATCACAGGACAGGGCAAAATTAAAATTGCTAATGAAGTTTTGGGCACACATTGTCAGTTATAACATCTTATCAGGAGACAGGGTGTGAGAGCAGACAACCGGTCTGACCAAAATTTATTAGGCGGGAATTTCCTCATCCTAATAGGCCTGGGAGCACTACGGGAAACTGGTGCTTATTTCATCCCTTATCTGCAACTGTAAAAGACAGACGTTCCCAGAGCAGTCAATTCAGAGACCTCCGCCTAAGAACGCATTCTCTTTCTCAGGGCTGTTGCTTGCTGAGAAAAATTATTCAGCAATATTTCTCCTATTTGCTTTTGAAAGAAGAGAAATATGACTCTGTTCCACCCAGCTCTCGGGCAGCCAGACCTAATGGTTATCGTCTTTGTTCCCTGAACATTGCTGTTATCCTGTTCTTTTTACAAGGTGCCCAGATTTCATATTGTTTAAACAATTTGTGCAGTTAACACAATCATCACAGGGTCCTGAGGCGACATATATCCTCAGCTTACAAAGATGATTGGATTAAGAGATTAAAGGCAGACATAGGAAATTACAAGAATATTGATTGGGAAAGTGATAAATGTCCATGAAATCTTCACAATTTATGTTCAGAGATTGCAGTAAAGACAGGAATGAGAAATTATAAAAGTATTAATTTGGGGAACTAATAAATGTCCATGAAATCTTCACAATTTATGTTCTTCTTCCATGGCTTCAGCTGGTCCCTCTATTCAGGGTCCTTGACTTCCCGCAATACCAACACATCTCTCTGTCTTTTAAGTCCTCCAAGTCTCTTGGAAATTCTAAACTATCCCATATTTTCCTGTCTTCTTCTGAGTCTTCCAAATTGTTCTAACCTTAGCCTGTTTCCCAGTTCCTAAGTTGCTGCCACATTTTAAAGCAATTGCGGTAGAGAAATACCATCTAGAAGTTTTTTCAAGCAAGCAAAAGACAATGACAATGTACGCTTGACAATGAGGTAATAAGCTATCTAAAGCAATAGCTGGCTATTTGGCATGTACACAATGTTGCTGTAATTTTTTTTTCTCACTCTTTAAGCCCAGAGATCTCATCTTAATCTGTTTGGGCTGCTATAACAATACTACAAACTTCAAAGCTTATAAACAAGGCATGTTTCTTATAGTTGTGATGACTGGAAAGTTCAAGATGAAGGTGCCAGCAGATTTGGTGTCTGGTGAGAGTCTATTTCCTGCTTCACAGATTGAGCATTCCAGCTGTGTCTTCACATGATGGAAGGACAAGGTAGCTCTATGGAGCCTTTATTATAAGAGCACTAATCCCATTTATGATGGCTCTAATCTCATGACCTAATCATCTTCTTTCCAAGGGCCCACCTCCTAATTTTTTTTTTTTTCGAGACAAAGTCTCACTCCGTCACCCAGGCTGGAGTCCTGTCATACAATCTTGGCTCATTGCAGCTTCTGACTCCCAGGTTCAAGTGATTCTTGTGCTTCAGCCTCCCCAGTAGATGGAATTACAGGCATGTGCTACTATGCCAGGATAATTTTTGTGTTTTGAGTAGTGATGGGGTTTTGCCATATTGGCCAGGTTGGTCTTGAACTCCTGTCCTCAAGTGATCCACCCACCTCAGCCTCCTGAAGTGCTGGGATTACAGGCATGAGCCATCACACCACGCTGATGATTGGGTTTCAATGTATAAATATGGAGGGGACAGAAATATTCAGATATGAAAGACCTCTATGATGCAGTCTTTGATGTTTAACTTATACACAGGTTTAAAACCAGCCTATAGTAGCTTTGGTTAAAAGCTACTACCATTAGCAAGGAGTGGTGACAGACACCTGTAATCCCAGCTACTTGGGAGGCTGAGGCAGGAAAAATGCTTGAACCCAGGAGGAGGAGGTTGCAGTGAGCCAAGATTGCGCCACTGCCCTCCAGCTTGGGCAAGAGAGCAAAACTTCATGTTTAAAAAAAAAAAAAAAAAAGCTACTACCGATTATGCTGTTTAAACAGTAGGTATTCTTACACTTACAGGTTTACTATGCGTGGCTCTGTGGCTCTGCTGATTAGCCCCTATGATTTTAGTCAAACTTACATTGCTAATTAGATGGTTATACTAAATTGTAAGCTAAACCCCTTTTCTAGAACTACCTCCTCTTGGTTGGTACTGTTGAGGCCCAAAATAAACAATTTTGTTTAGTCTTGGCTGCCTCCTTTCATTCATATAAGTAAGAAAAGAAAATGAGGGCATTGTTACACCAGACCAGAGTTATCAAAGGCATCATACACAAACCCTGTTGTGTTCGGCGTCTGTGTGACAAATAATAAACTGCTAACTTTAATTGAGGAGTCAACTTTGAAACATACACAAAACACACAGACAGATGCACATATACATTCAACTGTGGTTCCATAATAACTTTATTCTCCCATAAATACCTTCTGAGGTGAGTGAGAAAGAAATTGATTTCCTCCTACAGGAATGACAATTGTCCTTATATATATCACATGCCTAAGTGAGTCACCATTGCTTAACTCTACATTGTTACATGACTCATGAGTTTTCAGAGGGAATTATCTCTCTTCAAAATGTTTTAATATGGTGGACAACATAGAAGTATGCATTGCATCAAAATATTATTCACCATGTGTGCGGAAACAGACAAAAAAATATTGCTTAACATATGACCTATATATGCCTGGACCATATGGCTTGTATATGCCTGGCAACCCTACCCAACATGCAACAGAGACTAATTGAAGCAGAAAGAGAGGTCCTATTGAGAAGTTGTGTAGGTTGATCCCTTCCTTTAAGGGGGCAAAACCCCAAACCTCCCATAACAGAAAAGTTATGAAGTCAATTCAAACATTTGGAAATCAGATTTTGGAAATCAACTCAGAGCTATCCGATTTACTCACGTAGAAAAATACTCATGGGCTTGAAAAAAATGGGACAATATAGTATTTCAGAAAATAAGAATAATTTTGGTTGGTCACTATACATGATGTAAACCATTTTGATTACCATGAAATCTTTCTGAGAAGCCCTAGTTCCATGTTACCACGATACCAGAAACTTAGTTGTAACACAGGCATACTCTTGAAGAGCACAGTCTTTATTTTTTAACTCGGAAGAAATCACCTAAAAATATAAGTATAATAGGAAAAAGTGAAATGCACTTGACTATTATAACTGGAATCCTAATATTCACTCTAATTTCAATTAAATTTTAACAAATTAAGTACTACAAAAAGATATTGTGTGTATTAATTTTTTCTAGTTTAGCTGTCTGAAGGGTGCAAGTAGGGAATATGCTAATTTGGGTGTGTTTGCATATTTATGCAAACAAAACGAATGCCAGCAGAGACTTACAGAGTTTCCAAAAGCAATCATGCCTGAAAAATTTCTATTTTGGCTGTAAAATTTGCATTGTCTATGCTTGGGTTTACTAATACTTCTCAGTCTCTTTTTCTCCCAAATAAATTTACTCTTTCTCTGCCCCATATTACTTGATTAAGAAATGCAAACATTGAGTGGCAATAAATAACTTTATACCTCACAAACAGAAATTTTTAAAAATCTGAGCAGAAAGTAAAGGGGAAATTGCAGAGACAGATTACCTGCTGCTTAATGGCCGTGATGCTTGTGGTTTGATCTATTTAGTTCCAGGCCCAGGATTAATTTATCTGAAGAATTTTTGTCAAGTAACTTTTTAGCTAGCCATAAATTTTGGAGCGATTCTATATCTTAAGACCATCCAAATAAGTAAATTGCATCAATACTTATTTTGGTCATTATGAATATTTCACATAATTGATCTCAGAATTTTGAGAACTGATTAACTGATTGATTTTTATACATACCTTTACAATTTTAACACATTAGAAAAAATAGTCTTAAGCTGCTCAATTTTTGGATTTCATAAGTAAAGCTAAAAAGAAAATCATGCAGATACAAATATAGCAATACTTGTTTCTTTCAAGGCTTTGGCTTTCAATCCAATGTATGTATTTCGGTTCCTGCACTTCTAATTGTTAATCCCAATAGCTAACAGAAAATTGTCATTAGCCTATATAGAGAAAGTGTTCTTAAACACAGCTGTGAAGACTTCAGTTTTACAGGGAGATACTACATTTTACCTAAGGTGTGAAAAGATTCTAAACATTATTTCCAAGCTTGTGAAGTAAATTTAAGCCTTTTCATGGTGAGTTTTATTTGTAAAAAACTAAATTCCATGTAGTGGTTCTTAAATTAGAATTGCATGAAAAATAGTTCAAAATGTAATGATGAGTTTATCATCATTATTAATTAGTTGGAGAAACACTGTAAAACTGATTTTTGGGGATGGTGGCGTGAGCCAATAAAGTAACTAAAAATTATTGAATTGTCCACTTGAAATGAATGGATTTCATGAGATGTAAATATATCCCAATACACTTAAAATTTTTTTTTTATTATACTTTAAGTTCTGGGGTACGTGTGCAGAATGTCTAGGTTTGTTACATAGGTATACACATGCTATGGTGGTTTGCTGTACCCATGAACCCATCATCTACATTAGGTATTTCTCCTAATATTATCCCTCCCCAGCCTTCCATCGGTGACAGGCCCTGGTGTGTGATGTTCCTCTACTTGTGTCCAAGTGTTCTCATTGTTCAACTCCCACTTATGAGTGAGAACATGCAGTGTTTGGTTTTCTGTTCTTGCCAATATGCTTATTTTTAAAAAAGAATAACTCCAAGTAAAAAGTAGTACATGTGGTTTACCAGAATTAAGGGGTAGTTAAACTAATTATATGGCTTTGAATGATTTTGAATATTTTTCTATTGTGTTCCATATTTTTTTTTTTCTAATTTTCAGAGCCATTTGTTGAAAAAAAGATCAGCATGAAACTATTATACAAGCATTATAAAGTGTTGCTGGCCTGGTCTGTCAGATTTCTTCTGGAATTGAAAAACAATAAGCCAAGAATCATTATTATTCACGTTGCACAGTCTGTGGTTTAGCTTTAGAAACACGCTTTTCAAGTTAAATTTCCTTCAAAATGCACCTAGCTAGGAACAAAAAAAAATAAAAAATAAAAAATAAAAAAACAAAGGACAAATGCTAGAGGCAAAACAAACTTGAAGTTTACCAAGTCTGGTAGTCTATTTTCCAAATACGAGTGGGTTTTGTTACCCTTTGCATTCTAGAGTGGTTCCCAGTTGGTTTTCATATATGCATCTATGAATCTATGTTGTACCTTGCTTTCCTGGATGGCTAAAGTGTGGTATTTTTCCTCTTTGTTAACCTTAGGAATAACAATTAAATGAATTTTTGGCTTTAATGGGTTGGTTTAATCTCTAAAATGAGATCTTGAAATAAGAGTTCAGTAAGACCAGACATTGGTTCTAAACAATATATAAAGTTTGCAAATGGGTACATAGGAAATGAATCTTCCATAACATTTGTGTTCAATATAAAGCATCTGATGCACAGGAAATTACACATAATATAATGTTTGTATTCTCTTCATTCATTAAAAGAATGTATAGAGACAGGTTGGGAAGCACTTTAGGTAATTCACCATCAGGTTTTAGTAACATGATGGGACATGAAATCAGATAAGAAAAAACAATCAACATAAGCAGAATGAAAGTTTTGAATTAAAAAAGATCATATTCCTGTGACAAAACCCCTGGCAATTAAATTTATAATGAGGGAAGCAATTCCAAGAACTACGGGCACAGAAGGAAAATTGTGAGAAAAATTTTCCAACACATTCCATAAAAAGTCAGCAGGGTTTTACAGGAAACAATCAAGTGACTGTAGAAAGAAAACATGCGACCAAAGAATGTATTCAGTTAACGTCTATAATTTAACAAAATAACATAGGTTCGAAGCCACTTTTCGAAGACAAATTAAAAGGCCCTTATGGACTACAAATTGCTAACTACCAATGTTCATTTAAGGAAATGGCAAATAACGCTGATGACAAACTATCCCAAGAGTGGCTGCTGTGAAAACTGGCATCTGAAGGCTTAGTGTCAACCTTTCTTTTGACTTTGAAATCCTATCAACACACTTTAATCCAAATATAGGTGGAAGGCATGAAGTACAGGGGAAACTCTGTTTATATTTTTAAATACGAATATAAAAATCACAAAAATATGGGCACAAATATTTGATGAAATTAAAACATAAATTATTTAAACCATACGAATCATCAGAAACCCTACAACAGTTAGAAAATCATTTATTCACAGTTGATATAGAAAGAAAGAAAACTGAAGAAATGCAAAATCTGATTGTATGAATTTTAAAGGTACATCTTGGAGGACAAATTTATATGTATATACAATATCTATAATATGTATACACATTACAAATATACACCTTTAGTTGTGTGTGCGTATATATATATGTATTTATATACACACATCCTACATAAAGCTCAATTACCAATCATTATATATTAGATTCATGTATTCTTTTATTTAATTCTAAAGTAATCTAAAAAATTCTAGAATTGTTTGAAAATTGTTTCAAAGACAATTTTGCATTTCATTCAATAAAGCAACAATCCTAATTAGTCTTATAGTGCCCCTTATTATGGTTCTAGGGTCTTTTTAAAATTAATAATGTACAGAATATCTCTTTATATGTTCCTTTTTGCTTACCTTTGCTTATCAGTTTAGTAAAAATTATTAAAGTAAATATCATAAAATGATTTCATTCAAGAAGATTTTCTGTGCTTACTATATGCCAGGTGCCATGTAAAGTGTGAAGGTTAAAGTAGTGGAAAAAGGCAGATGTGTCATCTGCCTTTATGGAGATCTGAAATATTCTCATCACTAGAGTTGGATTTCTTTACAAATTACCCTCTGATAACCTATGCTCCCTCAAATGCATATGGAACCTATCATCATCTCAGTTAACCACTGAAGGATTTGAAGTGCTACAACTCCTCCAGGATACCTAATGGGCCTATTTTGTTTGTGTCTGAAAAATATCCCTTTGGAATTTACTATAAGGGCAACTTTCCAATTTCAAGGTGTCAGCTACTTAATCTATATGACTGAGGACTTCTTTTGTTATCAGAGTCACTACTGTTCATGTACTTTAGGCTGAGAGTCCTGGGGATAAAAACAAATACTCTTCAATTACTTCTCATCTTTGGAACAGCTCTCAGTCAATGACTGATGAAGAGTTCATGTATAAATACCCCAGCTTCCTCTTATCTAGTGCGGGATAACTCTGAAGCAAGTATTCCACACAGGCTCCCACTCTTCAGCAACAGGATTAAGCTCCAGTTTCCCACAGAGCAAACTGATGAATACTCATTCTTCAGTGGTTGCCTTCCTTTCCTTGTTTCATTTCTCTGCTCCCCTGCCTGTGTTTCCAGGGATTATTCCCAAATAAACAACCTATATTCAAATTCTCATCTCAATGCCTACTTCTGGGAGAATTCAGACTAAGAGACCTTGCATCACTGTAAACACTTAGGGATACTGGTGACAGTGGAGACCATATAAAGCTTTATTTGAGTTTTCAAGACACTTTAACAGTTTAGGCTTATTCTAGTTAATGGCTCATTGTGTGTCATTGGGTAGTTTTGGCTTCGAGTGGGACAAAGTTTAGGGAAACCAAAAAAACACACAAACACACAAGCATATGTATACACAGAGCCAACACACACACATACATAAATATATTTCTACCTCAGCAACACTGATGCCTCAAACTTATTCTTGAATTGTGAATTTGAGTTGTAAGCTACGATACAGATAATATTAAAAATTATTTGATTAACAGGACCTACAGTTGCTATAGTGGAATAGAGGATAGTTTGTGGTGTTAGATAGAAGTTTAGTTAGTAGCATCACTTTTGTTCAATGAAGTCTCTATTTATCTGTCTACTCTAAGTTGGGTGGCTATTCTGTACCAAAAATTTAGTTTTTATTCTGCTCCGTGCTCAGGATGTGGCATTCTCAGGTTAGAAAATAAGAGCTACTTCCTTACTTAGTCATTCCTGGAAATTCCCAAGAAATAACTAAGATGTACCATGACAACTGGCCCTCAAACAAGAAGCAGACATCCTAATGCAGACCAGACCAATGGGAATTTTCTAAAAAGTGAAATACAGAGAACAGAGACCCTCTGATCTGTTGAATCTCAAGTTCTTATTCTTTGATGAAATTGCTGTAATATCGCATAGCCTGCTGTTCTCTTTTGGTTATTAATGCCCAGTGTATAACAGTATAAAAAAGCAATTTCATGGGTGGAAGAGGAAATAAATTCAGCTCATTTACATCTCTTCCTTCCCTTTTCCAATGCTGGAGGACTGTGGAGAGACTGTGGAAAATAAAGAGTTTACACTTAGCCATGCACACATTTGTGCTGTATTTGTCGACTTCTACTGTTTTCTTGACTACTACTGACTTTTACTATTTTGTGCTAGCTTTCTGTAGGCACTCATGACGTTTTCAGATGATTCTGCAGAGGTCTACATGGCAAGGACCCATTTAGTTCCTCTTAAAAACACCTCAAGATGTGTCTGGCCCCAACTGTTTGCAGTTCTCTTTTGTATGTGGTATATTTGGTGTATTTTTGCCTGATTTTTTTTTATTCTAATTGCCAATTCCCAAGCTACAAGAAAGTATCTTGCTAAACATTTTATATATGACTATATTTCTGAGTACGTGTGTATGTGTGATGAGTATATAATTGTACATATTTGAGTTTTTAGTTCAGGAACTCATTTTTAACAAATCCTTTTGTTGTCTTAATAAAAGCTGATATTTATTATATATAGTATTGAATGATGCCTATCTCATAGTAATCAGACCAAATGTACTCTATTTGACTCTTAGAGTTAAATTTTAGTACTTAGAATGAATAAAACCATGTAATGACATTGCCCTTATCCTCTACATCTCAAAGCCTTATAAAATGCAATTTAGTCCTATGTTAGTATAATATGTTGAACAAACCCACAAATAGAAGCCTGATCTAGGATTAAAAGTGAGGTTAAATATATCTCTGAATAAATCTTTCCTGTCAGTTCTCATGGTGAGTGAGAATTAGAGTCTAGTAGGAATCAGAGACAGAGGCGGATAAGCGAGTTCCACTGGGAGAGGCTCATTCACAGCAGGATGATGATATCCTGGTTTTCCACTGACTAACAGACTTCACCAAAAGAGACACCTGTCACATAGGAATGAGACCAGTGGGCTTACACAGAAATCTTTTCTGTTTCTGACTCTCTGAGTTCCCATTTGCTGCTAAAAGAATGTTCTGAAATAACATTGCCATTTCACAATTATTACACCCAGAGTTTTGTTTTGTGAGGTAAGACAGATGTTGGAAAATGATGCAGAAATATATGCAAACTTACCTATATAAAGCCTACATAAATAAAAAAAATTGTTCTACACATTTAAAAGGTTGTTATCTTGCCTAAGGATTCACTTCAAAAAGTGGCTGGAAGAAATTTTACATTAGCAATATAATTTCTTTAAAAGTAAAGATTAAATGGGATGACAAAAAAATAACAAGAAAAAATTATCTTACAGGTTAAGATTTACATAATTATTTACTTTTGTAAGTCTTTGCCCCTGCGAAGACTTGAAATTAATTTTAAAATGTTGATTTCAGCAATAAATATAATACTTTATGGCATGAAACCTATTTTGTGCCAGAGACTTTTAATCAAATTAGTAAGTAAAAACAATAAGAATGAAAACCACTTTTATGGAGTGAAAAGACTAGAAAAGAAAACATAAAATATTTGGAAAGATCACATATTTTCTTAATCAAGATACATGTATTTGAT
This sequence comes from Rhinopithecus roxellana, assembly GCF_007565055.1. Classification (NCBI taxonomy): domain Eukaryota; kingdom Metazoa; phylum Chordata; class Mammalia; order Primates; family Cercopithecidae; genus Rhinopithecus; species Rhinopithecus roxellana. The sequence goes on along the minus strand of NC_044549.1, from coordinate 13,757,578 downwards.
CAAATTACTTTTTTCATGCAGCAGTTCTATGTAGACATATCCTTGGTTTTGTGGTTTTAGCTGATTTCTGAATACTTTCATTTAAAATATATTACCAGTGCAAGGTAAGATAACATACCTTCCTTTGAGAGTCAGATGTTAAGTTATTCTATTTGTTTTATTTATGTTTTAAGGTAACTGTCTCATTCATCAAGAATAATGTTAACCACAGTCTGTAGGAGACAGAAACTAAGCTGCTCAAATGAATGACTATAAAGTGAATAACTTGTGCCAAAGGATGATTCATTTGATTTAAAACACATTTGTAGAACAAATTTTGGAAACGTGCTCACTTGTTAATTTTCTCTTTTGTGGTTTCCTTTCTCTTTCATAGGTTGGCAATCAAAACGAACATCTAGACAGTGCCAAGTTTGATGAAGTGGTTAAGAGCATTCCTAGAAGTGGCACATATGCCAATTGCAAATTGCAAAGTTTTTTTTTCAATTAGAATGAATAAAAAGTCTGTGCTATATATGAATAAAAGCTGCTGTGTTTTTAAAAATATCTTGGAATACAAAGGCTTGAACCTAAGTATGAGAGTGAGGGGGGCTGCTGGAAGTAACCAATAGTCTCCATCACACTATAACGTATTTAAGCCCTAAATTTGTATATGAAGCCTGTTCAATACTAGGTCACGACTAGTGAAGCTATGAGTTGTCCTAGGAACTCCTGTCTTGACATACCCTGCCTTTTTGTCAGCACATCCCACTGAGGCTGACTGGTTCCAAAACTTCAGATGGATCAATCTATAGATTCCGAGATGAGCAAATGTCAATGCCAATTTTATCTGAATGTTTCAGACCAGATTGATGATCAATTATGAAGAAATTTGTGCTGACATTTTTTTCTTTCCTCTCTCTCTCTGCTATAATTGTTTTATTTTTTGTTTTGTTTTGTTTTAGAATTGAAGAAAGCTTTTAGATAACTCCCTAGGCTGGAAGTGAATCACAGAGAATTGCCCTACAGAAACAACTGGTTTGATACTAAAGCCCACCCCAGACATATTCTAGTAACTCTTCAAATGTTCAGTCATTCAGAAACTGTTTCTCTTCAATATAGGTAAGCAGGGTTGACTAGGATATGAAAGATTTCCATATAATAAATTATCCAGTCTTAAAACTTTGCTACTTGTCAATCTCAGTCATATATGTGTGTGTGTGTGTGTGTGTGTGTGTGTGTGTGTATGTGTATCACTGTGCCTTGTCTAATAAACTAAGTAGAGGAAGACAAATTAGAAAAACTCTTCCTGTTAACAGACTTCCCTTAAACAATCTAAATGTCCAACACGGTATAGTTGTGGATTACTGAACTGGAGGAGGGCCCTGGCTGACAATCAGTGCTTTGAGAGAGAAACTCTACAAATCTCCTTATAAGGACTACGAATATACCAGCTCATGCATCATTCTATCTTATCTCATCTCATCTTATCTTCTATCATCTCTTTCTCAGTTTGCCTGGTAGAAATGGACCCAGAATGAAAAGATTCCTGCGTAATAGATACCAAAAAGACAAAGATAGTTAAGAGCATGTTCATTAAATGAGTAAAGAGAGTAATCCTCCAGGGAAATTTAAAGACATGAGAACAGATAAAAGATGTTTTTGTTTAAATGTGCTAAAGTAGAATTTTGTGGTGACTGTAGTCATTGGTACAAATTATAATGTCTCAAAATCATCAGGCAAAAACAAGTCTAAATACAAATAATCACTGGAATGAAAATAAACAAACAAATATATGAATAACTAATATGAAGAGTTTTTTAAACACAAATCTATGACTATCCAAAGTTGATTTTCCAGAGAACCTAGCTTGAGATATTTATTTTCATACCATTTAAGAGCAGATGTAATAAAATTTCCATATTCACTTTAAAAATTCCTTGGTAGTTCTTTTATTTTCTTACTTTATACCCATTACCAAATTGTAGATGTTTTGTCTAGGTGCACAAAAAAGATGAAAAACTGCAGTTGCAGTACCAGTTTGAGAGGCTACTGTATTGTTTTATTTCACGGCTTAGCAACTTCTTAATACTTTACCCAATTCGCTTCACAACTTGATTCAGGTATTTTGACTTTTTAGTTTCTCCTATACTTTCTTCTCAATGTTGAGAGAAAGAGACTTCCTTATTCATTTCTATTTTGTTGTTGTTTCCATTCCTTCTTACAACTCCTTGAGTTATCAAAAAACCCAGCCTCGCTTGTCATTAAGCTGCTAATTCATATTCATCTTCCCTTCCATGACATGCTTCAATAGCACAGAAAACGATGACTAAGAATGTGGGCTCAGCTGTCAGATCACCTGAGTTCCAATCATGACTCAGCAACACCAGGCTGAACTAGGCATCTTACTTCACATCCTTGCGTCGGTTTTCCACATTGAAAAACTGGAAAATTAATGGTTGTTAACTATGAAGGTTAATTTTATGTGTCAATTTGACTGGGCTAAGGGATGCTCAGATTGCTGGTGAAGTGTTTTTTTCTGGGTGCGTCTATGGGGGGGGTGTTTCTAGAAGATATGGAAATTTTAATAGATGGACCGAGGAAAGAAGGTCTACCCTCACTAAGGTGGATGGGCATCATCCAACCCACTGAAGGCCTGAATAGAACAAGGCACAGGGCAGTGAATTTGCTCTCTCTTCATGAGCTGGGAAATCTATCTTTTCCTGCCCTCAGATATTGAAGCTCCTGCTTCTTGGGTCTGCTAATTCTAAGAATTACAACATGAGACCCCCCAGTTTTCAGGCCTTGGACTTCATACGGAAGTTACACTATCGACTCCCCTGGTTCATCAGCTTTCGGCCTCAGACTGAATTGCATCAGTCTTTTCTAGTTCGCTAGCTGCCAGGCAGCAGATTGTGGAACTGCCTGAACTCCATAATTATGTGAACAAATCCCCATAATAAATCTCCTCTTACATATCTCTATATAACCCACTGGTTCTGTTTTTCTGGCGTGCCCTAACTAATATACTACCTTATAGTTCTGCTTTGTCTTTTTTTAATTAATGAAGATTGCTTTAAATGATATACTCTAACACTTATGATCTAAATTCTGTCCCCAAATTTCACTCAGTTTTCTCTTAAAATAATAATGTTTAAAAAGTCCATACCTTCACAACTGCCAACAGCACATGCTTTAGTATTCTGATCTAATTGTATGAAACCACTAGGACTGCAATCTCCCACTCAGCTCTTCTTCTTCTTACAGCTCTATCACTTAAAGTGTATATAAAAATATCTATTGGATAAGGCAGAAGTTAGCCACTACGAAGGAGACAAATGTGGGCCATGCCTTGGTCATGCCCTCAAGGAACCTAGAGTGCAGTATGAAAGATTAAATGCATATGAAATAGCATTCTATTACAAATTAGAATAGAGGAGTACCATAAGAGAAATACAGATAACCGATTCTATAACCCTATGGGAGTTCTGATAAAAGGACAACTATTTCCAGCTGAGAAGAATTAGAGAAAAATTAACGAAGTGCTGGCACTTCGTCTCAGTCTTGCAGAATTGAAAATTTTAAACACATGCATATAGATTAAATGTATTTTAGGTGAAGGTTGCCAATTTTCAAAATGTCCTGGAGAATAGAAAAGAGTTAAATTTATCTTTGTAGCAAGGAGTAAAGGAAATTATGATTGGAGATTTGTGTGATACCACATAAGAGGAACCTTAGTTTTGAGGCTAAGAAGTTTTTTTGTTTTGTTTTGTTTTTTTATTTTTTTTTCTCCTGTGTAATGGAAGCCATTATTTGAAGCAGCTAAGTTATGTGATTGAAACTGCAGGCCAATGTGATTAATCTGGCAATGATTTTATCAAGAGTTCAGCAAGCCTGGAGAAAGCTAGGTCCCTGCCTTTGAAGAGTCACTTCATCTGTAAGAGCAGCAACAGAGCTAGAAATCGATCCCTATGAGGGTACACGGGAGGCCAGCTTACTCTAGTGAAGAAATGGAAAACATTCTGCAGGAAGTGACTCATGAACTGACTTTTGAGAGATGAGAAATGAACAGGTGAAGAAGGGAAATAGTTAAAATTTCTATGTGTATATAAATAGATTTTAAAAGGCATGAAACTGTAGTGGGTTTATGCAAGTTTACAAGAAAATGTATTCATGGAGCGTAAAGTGGAAATGTATTAATCGACAGGTAGTCTTAGAACAGGTCATGGAAAGCTTTGTAAGTCACAGTAAAGCACTTGGATTAAGGAACTTTGTAAAACAGATGAGGTGGAAACGCAACTGAAGCCTAGTGGCTATTGTAATAATCAAAATGACGGATGATGAGAACCTGAAGTTAATAATATCAGGTGAAGTTAGAAAGGATGTTACAGAAATAGAGAGTTTGTGCTGGTGGATCTATGGGACATGCTAACCGGCTACATCTTCATTCAATAGACTTTTTTTAAATACCCAACACATTTTATCACTGAGGAAATACATCAACAATACCCTAATCAACAAAGTGAACACCAATTCCCCACCCTCATTAGGCTTATATTCCTGGAGGAGGACTAAGTGAGAGGGCAAAAATAGAGTAAGATTTCATAAATGACTTTGTAGATGACTGTTTCCCAGTTAAAGTCTGGGCTTTGATTCCAAAGTTGACTCCATCTGTACTCAGCAGGTATCTGTTGCTGTTCCCAAGATCTTTTATTTGATGCTGTTTTAAAATTAAATTCCATGCTCTGTTATCTACCCCTTTTCTCTTCAACTCTCATGGCTCTCAAACATACAACTTATATTTAAGATATTTCCCAATAATCAGATCTTAGTGGTCAGTTGCTTACTTTGTACAACCACCTGCACAAAATACCTGTTTTTTTGCCTTAGTTTGATCAATTCTAAAATGCTGTATATTATCTTATCAGGCGTTCATGTTTTTGATCTTGAGCAATGGTGTTATCATCCTTTATTCCACACATGTTTAAATTATTCTCAGGTTTGAGTGAGCTACAACTCCCCTTGCTCCTGTATTCCATTTTGGTCAATTTATCCTCTATTCCCCTCTGCCTGTTGGTATTGTTGATGCTGAGTTGGTTCTGGAACCAAAAGGAACTCAATATGTGTAAACGTTCCCTTAAACTGATGACAATAATTTAATGGTGCTGTTTTTTTTTTTTTTTTTTTTGCCTGAATGCACGACACAGAACTGATCATGGTTTTAATTATTCTGGTTTTAATCTCTGAAAGGTCATCTCCCTCCTTTCCCCAGGTTTATTTCTGACCTTTATAATCTCTCACTTGAGTTATCATTAATGTGTCAACTGGTTTATTTTAATTGCATCTTCATTTATTTTTCTAAGTCATAGGCCTGATTGTGTCACTTTTCTACACAAAATCAACAAGCATTTCTGCTAAATCCATCCCAAACCATCTATATCATACACAAGCACTACTACATATAAAATGAAGAAAAAATGCCCATGCATTTCTGTCCAGGTGAAGAAATTGCATGGCAGGCTCTGCATGGAAATGGGTTTTCTGTTTCAAGGGAAAGCGGAGGCAGAGACCCTATTCAAGGACATCAGGACAGTCATACTGCTTTGTCCTCTATTCCGCTCTGCTTGTCGGTATTGTTGATGCTGAGTAGGTTCAGGAACCAAAAGGAAGTCAATGTGTGTGAATATTCCCTTAAACTGATGAACACAATTTCTTGGTGTTATTTTTTTCTAGAATGCATGATACAGAATTGAGTACTAACAAGCAACGGTGCAGCAACATTAGTCTATGTTTCCAAGTCCAGCAGGGCCCTTGCTGCACAGACAGTCAAGTGCTGCCCTGTGGAAAAACAAACCAAGGTGAAAAGCTATGTTGTATCTGCTCTTATGCCTGTCGTCCCTATATTTGCATTATGTTTTGTATCCATGACTACATATATTTGGAAATGTAAGTGTGTGTCCACTCCAACGCACTAACAAAATCCCCTCAAAAGATTGTAGACTTTAAGCCACACCACCATTCATCCAACATTGCCCTTCTAGTCTTCCCCTCTTCCCTGTTCAGCTGAAAGGCTATACCTAAGGAGACAATTATCTTCCCAACCTCTTCATTCCTTTTCCCAGTCTTCAGCATTCTGGCTCCTGTTACATCCTTATTTACCTTTTTATTGTCCACCCTGAAACCCCACCCCTTCATGAAAACCTTTCTCTATTCTCAGACGGAGAATAATCATTCTTTTTATGTATTATGATGTGTTTTCTTTACACAAACTATAGTTGAATAAATGTTAAGGTAATTATACATTCATTGAGGGTAGAAAGTAGGTATTAATTATCATTATCTCCCCCACAACATACAGCACAGTGTTGGTCACATAACAACAAATATTGCAACAATATTTGTTGCAACAAATATTGTTGGAATTAAGTTGAATAATTAAATTTCATTGTTAAGAAGTAAAGTCACTTTATAAAACAAATATTAAGGAAATCTTTTAAAAGTAGCAAAGAGTGATGAAAATACAGAAGAAAAGATAACTCAGTATTAGTTAATGAAGAGTTTTAAGTACAATCTCTATATTACACTGATTGACTATCTCAGCATTACTCTTCAACAGGTTTAACACAATTCTTCAGAATTAAATACATTTAGAGGATATTGATAAGATAATGACAGTATCTTAAATTTACATAAAGTCTAGAAAAACAAGTATTTTTTGGGGGGGCCAAGATAATATTAGTATAAATAAGTCTGTTTTTTTTTTTTTTTTTTTTTTTTTTAACAAGGGTTTACCAAACTTCTCTTTCTGCGAGTTCAATTTGCATGGCCTCAGGCCAGGCAGTTCATGGAAGCACAAGCTGTAATGTGAAGGAGCTATAGATTTTCTGCCTGTCTGTAGCCTTGCAAGTGGGAAAGAGTTTTTTTCCTAACAACTTCCCAAGTGCTTGTTGATCAGATTCATCTGTAGAGTGATATAAATGTGCATGTGCTACTAGGGATCCTTGTCAGGCCTCTGAGCCCAAGCCGCCATCGCATCCCCTGTGACTTGCACGTATAAGCCCAGACGGCCTGAAGTAACTGAAGAATCACAAAAGAAGTGCAAATGTCCTGCCCCACCTTAACTGATGACATTCCACCACAAAAGAAGTGAAAATGGCCGGGTCCTTGCCTTAAGGGATGACATTATCTTGTGAAATTCCTTTTCCTGGCCCATCTTGGCTCAAAAATCTCCCCCACTGAGCACCTTGTAACCAGAGAACAACCCCCCTTTGACTGTAATTTTCCTTTACCTACCCAAATCGTATAAAACGGCCCCACCCTTATCTCCCTTTGCTGACTCTCTTTTCGGACTCAGCCCGCCTGCCCCCAGGTGAAATAAACAGCCATGTTAGTCACACAAAGCCTGTTTGGTGGTCTCTTCACACTGACGGGCATGACAATCCCTATGCTTATTTTCACAGACTCTGCATCTGTAGGACTGGCTTGGAGTAGGGAAATACTGGTGTTCTGAAAGGCCTCAGTGATTTTTTTAAGCAATTCTGGTTAAAAAAAAATCACTGAGCAGAGAGATTTCATCAATAGCAGTACCCAAAGATGATTAATAAGCCCTCAAGTGGTGCTAATAGCAGTCACAGCACTGTCCTGAAAATAAAGGATGTCTCTCAAAAGTCGGTAAAGGGAAACAGTGTAGTGAAGACTGTCTTATCAGGCCTGACACTATTCCTGAAATTCCATGCACAGAGGGCACATAAGAAGGTGATCTCCAAAAGGATAATGTTGATATGAAAATATTTACCAATTTAAAAAAATCTATAGTGTGCCTTTTCCACAAACCAATTTGTCAGTTTACATTGCTATTGATAAGTGGTCATCCAAGTGAGATTTTGAAACCGAGTATAGTCGAGATAGAATTAGGCGAGGGGATATTTTCTGATGCACTGAGCATTGTCTTCCAAGAAAAACCTAAAAACAGGCTCTCAAGGAAGAATGAAGATCCATTAAAAGAGAATTCCAATATGGTCAGTGTGTGAAATTCAAAGATTAGTATTTTCTTAGTATCAATTTATCTAGACATTTCTTTAAAAAATATAGTCTAGAAATTAACTCAAAAGAGAAACAGCAATGATGTGCGTGCACACTCACACCACTGACTATGATGGTTAAATTTATATGTCAACTTAGCTATGCCATGGGACTCAGATATTTGGTCAAACACCAGTCTGGACTCACTGTGAAGGTGTTTCTCAGGTGATATTAACATTTAAATCAGTACATTTTTGAGTAAAGCAGCTTGTACTCCATAATATGTGTGGGCCTCATTCAGTCAGTTGAAGGCCTTAAGAGAAAAAATAGAGAACCCTTAAGACCAAGGGAATTCTAGCTTCAGACTGCTTTCAGACTCAAGCTGCAATATCAACCGTTCCCTAGGTTTCCAGCCTATCAGCTTACCCTGCAGATTTTGGATTTGACAGCCTCCACAATCACATGTGCCTAGTCCTTAAACATATACACACACACACACTCTCTCTCTCTCTGCCTCTCTCTTTCCCTTTCTTTCCCCCACCCCCTCTCTATTTTTCTCTCAATAGATAGATACACACAGTCTATTGGTTCTGCTTCTCTGGAGAAACTTCATTAATATATGGACAAATATAATTGAAAAATTACTTTGCAAATCTATTCATGAAACCAAAACCTATGTTTAAAAAGAGAGTAGATAGATACCTAGCTTTATATAGGATGAAATGATAAGAGTGATTTTCTTTGGTGCCACAGTCAATCATCTTACAAATCTTATCACAGTTTGGGTTTGCATAAATCTTCTTTAGTAAAACTCTAGGAAGAAAGAGGAGATTGAAACATACACCAGACTATAATCTCAGTTTGTGTTAGTAAATATAACCTTGGTCAATGAGAATATTTTCTTTTAACTGGGAGGAAGTAAAACTTCATTTATTGGGGATATCTTTGGTTCTCATTGTGCTGTGAATTTTTTGTGCAGGACAAGAACTGAGGACTGGAGCCTTTCCTGCCACTCCTCGCATGTTGTATACATCCTGCCATCTGACAATCTGGTGCTTTTCACAAACACCCAATCACACATGTTAAACACCTTCTCCCTTGCCCCATCTCCCAACATCCACATTGTACACTCCTTATACAATGCTCAAGGACCGTCTTTTCATATTACTTTCTGCATTGCTCACTACAGGAGTCATATGAAGCTTTCTTGTTGTAACCTTTCTGACTAAAAAAAAGTGTAGGCTGTGTGCAGGTGACTGTATTTAAGATGAAGGGCTCTACAAAGAAATATAGAAAGTAAAAGCAGCTGCCTAGCACCAACTGCAATAGAAAGACAGCTGCTTTCTTTACATGGAGGTGGAATAAAGCTCACTTCTAGGCAGCAGTTGTTACTGCAGCAGTCACTATCTAGGGTAATCTCCCACCATTTCAACAATTATTTGAAGGACAAAAGGAAAATGACTGAGTTCCTGCATGAAACACAAGTAATGACTTTCCTTCTTTTCATGGTTCATTCCTCAAGATAGGAGATATGTTCATCCCAAAAAGAAACGAACATCTTCTTGATTAATAGCAGCTACTTGCACTTGAAGAAGATGAGATGGACCATCACACTTATTTAAAAAGAAACAATTGTGGTCATTATTTCAGAAGTGAGGTCATCTCACATAACTTTTCTTAAGGTGTCATACTATTCTACTTTAGAAGCATGAGTCTTCAGTACCTTCAAATTATAATCAGGACTTTGAGGGGGTTGTCACCCTTTCATATTTTCACTTAAAATACCTTTAGATATAGTGTGCATTTTGTAAACAAAATACATATAAAAATATTGCTTTTCCCACAGCACCAGTGTAGTAATTCTATGTTAGACTTAGACACCTCTTATTAGGGAGAGGTAACAAAGAGGGAATTACTAAACCATGATCAAAAACCAGCTCTCATGTGGTCCCCACATTGTTGGTTTTGTGAAACTGAAGTTATTATCACCTCTCCAGGCTAAGGGGATAGCAGAGAACGGGCATAGAGGAGAGTGAGGCAGGTCTGTTGAGGTGAGTGCTCAGAAAATGCTCGTCTTAGTTCCAGGAAACTTTAAAGGGTAAATTTCATTAAGTAAAAGCAACCTTTCAGTATTCCCTAGACTAAACTGTGAAACATTTGTGAAAAGCATAAAATCCTTATTTATGGTAGGAATGTTTGAAATTCAAAAGATAAATGCCATTCAGAATGCAAGTATGTTCTAGGTATCTAATATGTAATGGGACACAGCTGTACTAACAGTCACTGAACCAGAGGCCTCTCTATATCATGTCATTAGTTGGCTTGTTATAAGCTGATTTTCTAGCCCTTTTTATAAGGGCCACTGGGGTAAAAAATAAATATATCATGCACTGAACATCTGTGGTTCTGTCACAAAGCACCACTCATATCAACTTTCAAGCTATATCTTAGGCTATACATGACACCCTTTAAAAATGGATCTTCACAAAAAGTATAGATCAGCAATTCATAGGTCTTTCTTTCCGAAGAAAGCCAAAGGCCTTATCTGTGCCTTGGGCAACACTAATGGCATCTTCTTTCCCATCATTTTAGTGTAGTCTTTTGAGTTGAAAAACCATATGTGCACCCTAGGTAAGATTCTGAAAATGAATATTTTATATGCAAGATGTTAACAGAAGAAGGACTTGCCAAGTGCCCAAACCATTGACTCAATAAGTAGCCATAATTGTGAGTTAGCATTTAAGGGCACATGTTCACTAGCAATTCCTGCCTGAGCCACTTTTTAAATAAACCTATCTGTTCATATGAGAAATGATTGGTTACAATTTTTTCATTGGTCAAATAAAAAGTAATGCCAGTCACCTTTGAAATAATACATGAGAAGTGAATTAAATATTTGAAATTACACAGGAAATTTGATTAGTTATAAAATAATTTAAAAACTGCAAACATTGTTAATTTACTCAGTAAAATAAATAATAAGAATAAATATGAGTATAGTTATAAGATGCTTGTTTTTGATGTTCCCCTCTGTGTCCATGTGTTCTCAAGGCAAGGGTGAAAAAAGAAATGCAGTTGGGAGCATTTTCGATAATCTGGGCAAGATGATGTTACCAGGGCGGTCACAATGGAACTGTAAGAAGTGGTGAGATTCTTGTGATATTTTGAAGGCATGTTTTATAGAATATGCTGATGTAGATATACAGTTTGAGAGAAACAGAAGAGCCAATTGACTCCAACAGTTTTGACTGGAATAACTAAAAGCGTAGAGTTGCAAGTACCTGAAATGGCAAGGCCTGTGGGTTAGTGATCCTTATAAGCAATTGCCAGTGAGGTAGTATTGATAGAAATCAGTCTATTACTCACAGTGCTCCACATTCACCCATGGTGGTTGGTGAAATAATTTTAGGTGTTATGTGGACAAGCATTTATTATCCAATTAGCCATAAATTTTTGGCTAGTAATATTAGTTTTCTATTTATAGGAGAAAACTGTTTTCACATTTCAGAGCAAAACAAAACAAAACAAAAAAAGAGAGGCTTGATTTAGCACATTATGTTACAGGAGTCCTAGTGGCATATGAATGAAGCAAAATTCCTAAAAGCAGTAAGTTGTTTACTGAAATTCAGAAATTATTGGTGCACTGGAAAGATCTAGGTTCAAATTGTCCTTAGCAACTTGAGTTAGATAAACAGGACTAGCAAACTCTTGAAAAGTTTCTTCTAAAAATAAGAGTAATAGTGTCTCTATTACAGGGTTGATTTAAGGCTTAAATGATACCTCAAAAATGCCCAGTACAGTACAGTACAGTGTTGGTTGTTAGTTTAAATAATGAATATTCTGATTTTGAATGAGGGCAACAATTCCCTTATGCTACTGCAACAATCCAAAGATATGCATACACACACACACACACACACACACACACACACTACATAATGCTTGTCAGTTCATCTAAAGAAGAGATGGCTACTGACAGTAGAGGAATATATATTATCTGAAAATGTATCACAATTTAAAAAACATCATACAGTACTAAAAATTACAGTAAATAGTGTGTAAATACCAGTATTACATGTGAAATGTACATAAATTATAAAATGTCTCCCTAAGTACTACCCAAGAAGACAGTTAAATTCTTACTTCTCAACAAAGTGTGCATATATATTAACATAGATAAAATAGTGGATTTTTCCTTTGTATCTTTTTTGAAACTCATTTTAATCATTTCTAATTTTCATACAGAGAAAGCAATATCTTTTAACTTTCACAAATAGGCAATGTTTGTAAATGTGTATGTCTTAACAAATATTAGCAAACCAGTAAAACCTGACTTACTGTTATGTTATCAACGCCAAATTATGGCCATGTATCTTTAAAACAATTATAATTCATAATTAAAATGATTATTCTGATCATTTCTAAACTTCTGACATTTTCTTTATCTGAAATGAAGAGTTACTTTTTTTTTTTGAGACGGAGTCTTGCTCTGTCGCCCAGGCTGGAGTGCAGTGGCGTGGTCTCCCCTCACTGCAAGCTCTGCTTCCCGGGTTCACGCCATTCTCCTGCCTCAGCCTCCCAGGTAGCTGGGACTACAGGTGCCTGCCACCGCGCCTGGCTAATTTTTTTTTTTTTTTTTTTGTATTTTTAGTAGAGACGGGGTTTCATGGTGTTAGCCAGAATGGTCTTGATCTCCTGACCTCGTGATCCGCCCGTCTCGGCCTCCCAAAGTGCTAGGATTACAGGCTTGAGCCACCGCGCCTGGCTGAGGAGTTACTTTCATACTAATTCCTGTTGATTATATTTTAAAGCATTCTAATTTCATATGCTTTATGTGGTAACTGTCTATTTAACTAGAGTATTTAATTGCAAACTAATAACAATAAGCTTAATCAAATAGGTAAGTAAATGGACAGATAGACAAATAAGTCAGACTAACATGGAGAGTTTTACTGCAAAACTTTAAACATTTGTTCTTGTCCCATTATTATAAGTTCACATATTCTATGCGCTTTTATAAACCAGATACATGCAATTGAGAGATCATTAAAATATGCATGCAATTATCATTGAATTTGTACATAACTTAAAGCATTTCATTTACTTTCCTTCTCTTTAGTGAAAAACTTTGGGACAGTTTGCGAGTTTTCTAGCATCATGTGTAATAGGTAGGTTTTTCTTTTCTTCCTCTGCTTTAGTAATGAAAAAAAGAAGATAAAGCGATTACACATAATTTCATATAATCTGTGAATTCAAGACCAATCTGTTTCATTGGGTGGCTTCATTGAGCTGTTGAAGCTTTTTGAATTCTCTTGGCAGCTGGCTTTGCCTGTCTTTTCTTGGCCAAACCAATCAATTTCATGCTGTATTCATGAAACCTTTTAAGATGTCCTAAACTGAGAGCTCCTTAAAAGTAGTGACCACATCTTAATCATCATTTTATCCCAGTAGATCCAGTATAGTAACTGGCTCATACTAAGGGCTTAGTCAATTCTCAGGGAACAGAAAAAGGCAATTAATTGTGTTATTTATTGCCAAAGAAAACCTGGAGTTATCTAAATGGTTTTTTTTTTCTTTTTTAGAATGCATTTACTGCCAAATGTTCCAAATGTTTATCAAAGATATTAACTACCAAGTATTGATCACTTAATAAGCAGCCAGCACCACACAAGGTACTTACATATGCTTTTTTTCTTGAGTTCACAATAGCTCAATGTAGCTATAATCCTTATTTAACAGATGAGATGGTTAAGAAAAAGACTGTTCTGTTCAAATATTTTAGTAAAAAAGTCTTTCTTCTTTCATATCTGTTAGAATTCACATACTTTCTAGAATTTTATGCTTTCTAGATCTTTATATTCTTAATTTATACATGTACATGTATACACACGCACATGAATATAAAAATACAAACACGTACACATATGAATAGTTGTAAAACCTAGTTCTTTAGCTGTATTATATTAGGATTTTAATAAGGACATCTAACTTATGTCTGCAATAATAAGAATTTGTAAAAGTAGCTTAGAATGGAAACATACTTCAGGGAAGATGGATGGGATTTTTTTCAAACTTTTCAGATATAAAAATGTCAAATTAAAATAAAGTTTTTAACTATATCTGTTCAAATCAAGAGAAAAGTATGCTGTGTTCTTAGCCTAGGTGTTTTATTTTAACTGGGAGTTAATGTAACAGTAGTCAATGTATCTCAGATATCAACTTTGAAAAACCTTTTGAAATCATTTCAATAGAAGAGAAATAAAACAAGCTTTACTAAGTGACATAGAAATAGAGAATGTTATTTTTTGATATGTTGAAAACCTGCGTAAATATCCATAACATGTACTTCATTTTAAAGGATATATACCCAATTGCCTTCGTTCGATGGACAAAGACAAACTTTGCCCACAAAATATATTCAAATAGCATGATAAACTAAACAAATAAAAGTAAAGATGCAACAATTTTCTATCTTTAAAATATCTGTGGTATGCACAATTAATTTTGGGGTCATCTGACATTCTCATCTTGGAATTACAGCAAATCTATTAAAATAAACTTGTAGAAAAAGCCAATAACTAACCTTCCAGTGATTAAAAATTAAAAAGTGAGCACTTCTTAAGTGGTTGCAAAATGTTTTCCTCCTGTCACAACCTGGGCCTTGGTAAAGTGTATTATTCTAACTCTCTATCCAGAATGATTATTAGAACATTTGTTGTCACCTGGTTTATTCCCATATCACCGTCTATTTTCTTTAATCTTTGCCGATATCCTTTGCTTGACTGTCCTTTTTTTTTTTTTTTGACGCTCTTTCACAGACTGGAGTGCAGTGGTGCAGTCTCGGCCCACTGCAACCTCCACCTCCCGGGTTCAAGCTATTCTCCTGCCTCAGCCTTCCAAGTAGCTGGGATTACAGATGCACAACCAGCGACCACACCCAGCTAATTTTTGTATTTTCAGTAGTGACAGGGTTTCACTATGTTTGCCATGATGGTTTCGATCTCCTGACCTCCTGATCCGCCCGCCTTGGCCTCCCAAAATGTTGATTGTCTTTTTATTAGTCTTACCAAGTTCTTATTTTATGTGTGCCTTTGGTTCTTGTTCTAGCCCACTTGAGACATACAGGCCAATATGTATAACTTTCTTTTTTTTTTTTTTTTTTTTTTTGAGACGGAGTCTCGCTCTGTCGCCCAGGCTGGAGTGCAGTGGCCGGATCGCAGCTCACTGCAAGCTCCGCCTCCCGGGCTCCCGCCATTCTCCTGCCTCAGCCTCCCGAGTAGCTGGGACTACAGGTGCCCGCCACGTCACACAGCTATTTTTTTTGTATTTTTTAGTAGAGACGGGGGTTTCACCGTGTTAGCCAGGATGGTCTCGATCTCCTGACCTCGTGATCCTCCCGCCTCAGCCTCCCAAAATGCTGGGATTACAGGCGTGAGCCACGTGCCCTGCCCACTTTGTTTTTCAAATACCTTTTTTTCCCAAGGCATATTTGCTTCATTATAAATAAACAGTGGATTATTTTTTCATAAGTACATGATACAATGTGCATTAACTTAGTTTCCTAGAATATATAACTGGAAGGAAACTTAGAAATGGTCTAGTACAAATGTTAAATTTCACAGAAAGATAAAGCAATAGCTCTGACCTACTCTGAGACCCAATCAGAGAGGGATCATAGATGAATATTTACTTCTTTTGACACCCATTCCAGACCTCTTCCTACTCAGGCACATGGCCTTGCCTTTAAAGCTATTTCTTGGGAAAAACTTGTGACCAGAGACAGATTTGTTTTTCTGTTAGTTTGTTATAATTATTTTTTTTCCAATTGAAATGAAAATGTAAAGGAGTAAGAGGTTATTTCTGGATGATGAATTGTCAAGATAAGTGCTTTTAAATTAGCATTGATTAATAGTAAATACCATCATGTGAAATTTTGATTTCAAAGAAGAAATCACACTACCTGTGTACCAGGCATTCAAGATTTTACTATAATATAATAACCATCTTTATATATTTCTTTCTTCAGCCTTACTTGGATTTTGTGCAAAGTCTCTCCTTTGCAACCCATAGGAAGAATAATATATAGAGAAGGGCTCTGGAGTTGTGTGGTCATGGACAAGGCACTTATTCACTTCTAGCCATATAAAATTGTTGTAGGATTGAATAAGATAATTACATAAAGGACTTGAGTGTAGTGCTAATCATGTCAAGAGGAGTTAGGTCAGCAGTTAATAACAATAATAATAGTAATAATAATAAAGGAGCAGAAAATATGAACTTCTCACCTTTTTGGCCTTTGCATTCTTTTACTTGGTGCAAATGGTATAGAATGTCAGGGCCCCTGCTTATGGGGGTGCCATACCTCATAGTCACAGTCTTTTTAATTTGGACAGTTATTGCAATAATTTCCTGACGGATATCTACAAAGTCACTTAAGAAAGGGATGTATGTTTGTTTTTCTATTTGAACACTGGTACTATATTGATAGGATTATAAAGTCAGAATACTGGGCTACATAATGGTTATTAACACTGAGCTAATACTTTGGGAGATGCTGAAATATAATTAAGAATTTATTATGAAAGAGTTTTGCCAGTGGTAGTAATATATCTGCTTTTGGAAACAACACATTTTTTTCTTTCTAAATACTTGCATTTATTAAATTTCTCATTTACTCACATGCAACGCTAGTATATCCTAAGGGCTATATTTCAGTTAACTTTAGGGAGGTAGAACACATTTAAAGTATAAAATATGATTTTATTGTGATTTGAGACTAAAAATGTTCTCCTCGGAAAATAAGGATGAGAAAACTTTCTGTGAATTAAATTTTTTTTTGCTCTTGGGGGAATATAGTTAACATACAACGAGTTAGCATCAAAAGGCTAATTCTTTCTTAATTTCCATGTGCTTTAGTTAACACTATATTTACTCCTCTAACTGGTTATTAATATTCTTTTTCCAGTGAGAACTCTTGAATGAAAGGTGTAATCAAACCCTTCCAGGTACATGTCTTCTCCATTAATTCGAGTCATACATAACATCAGAAATGAAGACGGGATGAAAATTCAGTTTAGATTCATGAAGCTCTCCAACTGCCTTCCTTAGCTCATGTTCCATTTTGTTATGGCCTCTAAGCTCATATAAGGGTTTTGAATAACTGTCAGGACAATATATGGTTTTTGTTTTTGTACAGCTTATTGCTCACTCTACAGATACGTACTGTGCCTCCATACCAGGATGTGATGGCTGAAAGTCATCATTAATGTGTTAAATGACGTGGAAGGCTTCGGCCACACTATGACACGTCACTGCAGAGTGATATTCCCAGATGCACAGGTATCTGCCTCGATTTCAAAACAGGAAGAAGCTAAATTGATGTACTGTGAAATCATAATGTATATAACTACTTACAATTTCAGGGCCAAATTCAGACCTCATTTGTTTGTTGAAATAAACAAAATGTTAAGACTTCGATTTTTAGGTTTCATTAATCATACAATGAAACAAAGAGAAGGATGCATCATAGAACATTACTAAAGTCGTATGATGTTTACTATTTTGTTAGCTGATTTTCATTATGTTTAAAGTTTCTGATTCACTACATTGGCGCTAAAAAATGTCAGCCTTTGTGTTCTGAAAGAATTCATGTAGATCCTTCTGGTGTTCTGGTGTTTAATTCATTTCCAAGGAGTATAATTACATGGCAACATACAGTTCTATAGGGACTATACAATAGGTGGCCATAGTTTAGTGGTAGATTCAGTTAAGCACTTATTCTACCTTTATTTTAAAATGTTTGCTTCTTCAGAAACGCTGAAGCCTGACTGATGTCTTTAACATGAGTTATTTCGTTGTCATATCTACATACACTAAGTCCCAAAAGAAAAATAACGTGGCTAGAGGAAACATATTCCAGAATGAAACCTACAGAAAACTTAGAAATATTTACTTTATCAAATGCAAAAAAAATACAGTGGATTCTCGCCCCGCCCCACCCCGCCCCACCTTGCCCTGCCTTGCCCCGCCCCTCCCCGCCTTGCCCCGCCCCTCCCCGCCTTGCCCCGCCCCACCCCGCCTTGCCCCGCCCCGCCTCGCCCCGCCCCGCCTCGCCTCGCCTCGCCTCGCCTCTTTTGAGACAGACTCTCTCTTGCCCAGGCTGGAGTGCAATGGCGCGATCTCAGCTCACTACAACCTCTGCCTCCTGGGTTCAAGCAATTCTCCCACCTCAGTCTCCCGAGTAGCTGGAATTACAGACACCTGGCATCGTGCGTGGCTAATTTTTGTAGAGACAGGGTTTCAGCATGTTGACCAGGCTGGTCTTGAATTCCTGACCTCTTGAAATGTCTGCCTCGGCCTCCCAAAGTGCTGGAATTACAGACATGAGCCACCGCACCTGGTCTAGCGTGGATTCTAAATTTAGTCAAAGGGCTCTAATATTTTAGGGTTCATTTTTTAAAGTATGTATTGTTTATTTAACATTTACTAAATATATCTACTTTCTTTAACCAATGGATACTATTGCTTTATTCTGTGAAATAAAAGGCCATAAAACCATGACTGAGAAAGCCTCTAAACGTTTTTGATAGTAAGTGAGTGCATAGTGGTCTTAAAGGTCAAAACTAATTAATTGACTAAAATTATACTAGACAACGTTTTGAATTGTGGTCCCAGAATGCCAAAAAATAAATTAAAAATAAAAATAATTATTGGATTTCTAGTTTAATCCCCTCTTGTGATGGATGGCAATTTTCAGCCAGAAGAAAGGAAAGGGTTTATCTAAGAGGATAAGAAGGAGGTTGTCTTTGATCATCAAATTAAGTAGATAATAGAGGTCATTCTGTCTAAAGCAGAGGATAGGAATTCCTTCATTATATCTAACAGTTTCAAATATTTTTTCCTTTACACAAATTAGTGCACCTTCAATTGAAAATCTACTTAAAATGAAGTCATGTTCTGTTTAAAATATCATAATTTGCTGATACTTTTTGAATGGAATGGCAACTCTGAAATTCCTTGTGTCATATCCAGCACCTGGGAAGCCCTGTCAATAAGTGTTGGTCTTCCTCCTTCTCCATTCTTTTCTTTTCTTTTCTTTTTTTTTTTTTTTTTTGCATCTGCCTCGAATTTACAGAAAATTACTTATTGTTATGGATGGGATCTATATTATATCAGTATATGCTACTATATTATTATAAATAGGAACTGGAGGTAAACAGAACATCAATTTGTTTTTGCCACTGGGATATGAGGAAAACAATGAACACAAGTTGACTAGTATCTTCAGATGAGATTATAGTACAGAACAATGCTAATGTCTTGATTTTAATAAGTATATTGAGACTATGTAAAAGCATTATTGCTGTTAAGAAATTCTCACTGAAGTGTTCAGGAGGAAAGGGGCATAATATCTGCTAGTGGTTCAGAAATAAGTAATATTTACATAGAGAGAGAGACGGGGGTGGGAATTATAAAGCACTTGGAATAAATTATTAATCCAGGAGAAATCTGTGTGAAGGTATATAGGCAGAATGTACACTATTGTGATATTTTCACACATGTGAACAAATCCAATTTTATGATAGAAATTATACACACACATGTTGAATTCCAATAGGGTAAACTGGAAAAGGAAGGAAATGTCAATTTAATCAGAAATTTGCTGTCTTGATGAAATGCTGAAAAAGCTTCTCAGGATCCAAGTAGTAAAATAAGAGTAGAGGTGGACCTCAAAACCCCAAGGCCACACAAATTCTCTATTAGTGCTCCTTATTCTCGTCTGAGATCATTATATGCTATAGGAGAGTGGAAAAGGGCAGATTCTATAATGGCAGTTAAGAATGAACAGACATACATATTCTAGTGGAATGATTGTTTTTGTCCAGGAGAGAAAAGATTAATATACTCATTCCATGAAAGAAAACAAAAGGTAGCAATTTATATCATGTTATAACTTTGAAGATTTTTGTTTTGTAATCTGCAATTCTTTCTTTACTTGTTTGACTGATGGACTCACAGATACAATCTTTATATGGAGGCCTACCATCTTATCTCACTGACATACTTTGTGAAAGTACCAAGGGCTGAGAACTAATATCCGAATTTACAACATAATCTCCTACAATTTAGAAGGTGCCTTACCATTTGATCATCACGAGGCTTTTACAGTGTAATCAAGAGAAGAATCAACAAACTCGACCTCACAAACTAAATTAAAAAGGACACATTCATGCTTCCGCTTTATATCCACGTCAAGTATAGAGAGGCTGGGAGGATTTTAAACACCGTGGCATCATGTCTGTCACAGCCATATCCTTCCAGTGTTAGGGAGCTCATTTTTCAAGGCTACCAGTCCATTAACCTTCACAAGAACAAAAATAAAGCAAAACAAAGAAACACTCCCTTTAGAAAAGGCATTGCTTCTAATTATGCTTATATATCTTACTCTGGAGATTCGAAGATAGAACAAAGACCTGTATCTCCCCAGGCACAGAAAATGATGCAGACATCCTGAAACAAATATATTAAATGCCTGGTGGTGCATATTATAAACACATTTGTGATTTTTTTTTAAAGGGAAAGAGACTAGGGTAAGTAACTTATATCGCCCTTACTGAATCTGTCATTAACAATGATTTGTAACTGGGAGGGCCAAAGTATCAACCTCATTTATTTTTTAATGTCTTGATCTGGTCTTGGTTGCCAATTTACCTAGATTCATTCACTGCATATATTTGGAACTATTAGTTTCCTGATAAATGCATTGTCAGAAAGCCAGGGGGAATGATAAGATAGGAAATAAGGAGCTCTTGCTTGTTTTTATACAATTCTGTTTGACTTAAGAGATAATCATAACACAGACTGATGCAATGATTTTAAACAAGGTAGTAAATCAGCTTGAAATATAGGGCTCCGGAAAGCCATTTGCCACATGATTGCAGTTTGTTAAGAATTCCTGTGTTCGCTGATGATGAGAAGCCATAATCATGCAATATACAGCAACAGTATTACAGTACTCATTTTTCCCCATAGAAGATAGTTAAATCAACCTATGTTACAAACTTTTAAATATCATTAGTTACAAAGTATAAATATCATTACTGAAGCAAAGCAAAGCATATGCTGGTTGGTCTGGGATCTAGCTTCAAATGGGAGAAATTACAGATTCAGGGAGCAAGATTAAAGTAATGATTCAGGGCACTTCATTTAAAATTCATGTATTTTCCACAAATTAAGTTTACTTATCATCATGAGGAATATAAAAATATAAGATTTTCATCAATATTTGAGACCTGAAGCAAAGTGGAAACGAAAGAGAAATTTAGAATCAGAAAGATACATATTTGAACATGCATGGACTCTGCCATGGCTTGTATTTAAAATATCTATCCACCGCCATGGGGAAGACAGGGGCCCCTCAAGAAAGATGGGTGCTAGCCAAAGGCTCCGGATACCCCTCTTACGCAAGGAATTATCCCTTTGGTTGCTGAATGATGGGGATAATGGAGATGGACCTAACATACTGAGTTTAGGGGGCTACTCAGTGTATTTGAGAAATTAACCAGTAGAGATGCATTTCTATAATAACCTGCAGGAATAGATACAACTACATTTAACCAGTAGGTAAATAGGTGAAAATGTTAACAACCAGCAGAGTCATACTGATGCATACTTGCTTTTGTAGATGACACTTATTGTGTGTCTTTGCTAGTTGAACTAAACTTTCTGAGTAAGCCAAGTAATGGAGATAGAATGTGCTGAGTTTTTTTGGCTCATTATTTGGCTACTAGAAGACCTAGGTGATAAGATAATTTAGTCATTTCTGGCTTCCTTTTGCCTAGAGCATCCAGGACACATTCTTATATTCTCAGAGCAAAGGGTGATTCCCACCAGGGACCAGAGGGATTTCCATAATGTAAGCCAAATGAAGAGCAGAAGCTGAGTTTATACTCAATCTTGACAACCAGCTCAGAGGTGACCCCACCTGGGAGAGGACTGGAGAATCTGTAGTTCTCTGGAGAATCAGAGTGGCATCTTGTCTCTCTCTTCCCTCTCCCTTTGGTTCCAATGTTTGTTTTTTTGTGTGTAAAAATAAAACAATAATATCTCTGAATTGAGCTTCTTGGAATGTATACCTAATGATGACACTTTGTAGCAATAATTAAGCACAACAAATACCTATCAGTTTAACTTTGCATAAGACATTTTTATTATAAAAGAAAACTGTTTATTATTCATTTTTCAGTTGTTGATACTGAAAAATGATTGTTATATCTCAAAGGGGCATTATTTCTTTTTTTTTTTTTTTTTGAGATGGAGTCTTGTTCTGTCACCCGGGCTGGAGTGCAGTGGCCCTGGATCTCAGCTCACTGCAAGTTCTGCCTCCCGGGTTCACGCCATTCTCCTGCCTCAGCTTCCCGAGTAGCTGAGACTACAGGCGCCTACCACTTTGCCCGGCTAGTTTTTTTTTTTTTTTTTTTTTTTTGTATTTTTTAGTAGAGACGGGGTTTTACCATGTTAGCCAGGATGGTCTCGATCTCCTGACCTCGTGATCCACCCGTCTTGGCCTCCCAAAGTGCTGGGATTACAGGCTTGAGTCACCGCGCCCGGCCAGGGGCATTATTTCTATGTAACATATAATCCATCTATATCTTTGAGAGATTCACAATGAAAATCCCACAAGTAAAATCGTTAAGTAATGTAGAGATAATTTAAAGGTTGATTAAAAAGAAATGATTTACTAACAGTAAAAAAAGGGAAAGAGAGACAAATCAGGGATGTAAGATAAAGAAAGATGAGGTGTTTGTACACTTGTTTAGTTTTTCCATTTCATATTAAGGAGCCTTTGCCTACAACCTTCAAATGTAGGATTTTTTGTTTAATTGGGAAAAGATTGTCAGTGGAAAATACAGTTGATGAAATCACCTATCAATTCATTTCAGGAAATCATTTAAATTAATGGTTCTAACTGTTCTTTAACAAGAGCTCTTTTTACAATGCTTCTTTCTAAATTTAACATTTTGATTTTCTTAACGTAAAGCTGTATGTATTAAATAAAATCGGTTATATTCTTCTTATTAACTAAGCAGAGATTTATAACTATCAGTTATAACACATAGAGCTTCTTAGAAGTATAAAATAACAAAATAATTATATCTAAAATATCTAATTTTCACTAAGCTGAAGATATTTATAATTTTTCATATCCTGCATAACTTTTTTTAAGCTAAGATTCATTGCCTAAGTTCCCTGAAATACAAAAATGTTTCCCCTAAGGAGCCTCCCTACTACTATCTGAGAGCCTCAAATATTTAAGGATTTCAAATTGTGAAACAATGGGTATAAACTAGTTTAAAAATCACCTAACAAATATGGTTTATTCTCACTTGAAGAATTAAATTATTTAATGTGCCATAACTGTTTAAATGTGTTAGAAGGCAAAATCTTGGGGCTCTATGAAATCTTTTTTTCCTTCCACCCAGTTTTCCACTCTCTGTCAAAACCATTACTCGGACATGATATGATAGAAGAAACATCTAGTATTTACTCACCAGCCTGATTAGTTGTGATGCTGACCGCAGCAAACTGTCTCGGTGGGGAGCTCAGCTCTGACACCCCATTAATGGCATCAATCTCAAAGGTGTAGTTAGTATGTGCCAGGAGGTCTGTCACTGTCACTGTGGTGTTGGTGAGTCCAAACTGTCGAGGGAGGAAGCGGACATTTGGGCTGCATGGCTCACACTGTTTTATATTCCACCCACATTTTTTACATATGATGTTGAAGGTAACATCTTTCCGGCCTCCTGTGTCCAGGGGCCAACTCCAGTCCAGGATAACTGAGGTCTCGTTTATATTAGAGATAACATTTCTTGGTGAAGATGGAGGTCCTGCAAAGTAGTTCAACAAAGATTAATGAGCCTCAATTCTGTTTTCTACTACAAGGGAAATAGATAATTTACAATGGAACTGAAAGAGGTAAATAACTATCCTTTCTTTATTATCAACTTTCAGTTCATCCTTAGAGGATCCAAGAGATTATAGACACATGGACTGAAGAACACCGTCTTCCCCAAGCTGTGAATAGGGGAGTTTTGACTCAAGGGTAAGGATACATTCACAAAGTCTAACAAAATAACTCACCACTATGTTCAAAACCCTTGTGAATAGTTATGAAAACTTTAGTATTAGTTTTATAAATCTTAGTCCTTTTTCCCTGTGACCTATGACCAACATACAGCAAGAGGGAATAGAAATGTAAAAACATAAATCCCTGTCTATAACCTCCCCTCTCCTGTCATATGTAATGCAGGATCTAAACAAGACACAGAAAATGTTCTCTCTTTCTGGGGGTTGTGTTGCAGGAAGTGCTTTAAAATATAATTCATTTTGTATGATGAATGTTGCATTTGTGGTGAGCCAAGCATGGAGAGTGAAGCAGAGAAAGCTTTCAATTTGCACACAGGCAACAGAAGGAAATGGGCCAAATGCTTTAAAACAAAAACAAACAGCACAGTAACAAGAAGAAAACGAAACAAACAAAACAAACATGGAGGCATGGGTTGCAGCAAAACTACTCACGGGTACAAGCCATGGATGGAGGGTCTTTGTCTGCCCGGAAGTAATTATTCTCACACCTGCAGTTCATTGAACCATCTTCCTGAGTAGAACTGTGAGGTGGGCACTTAGCACACTTCATATTACCATCCAACGCCTTGTAGAAACCTGGTCGGCAAGCTACAAACAAAACGACTCTCTTTTAGAAGTCTGTGATGATTTTTTTGAAAATACGTAAAACAGATTTAAGTAAGTTCGAATATGAATTTATTATAAATAAAAATCAAGTTTTTTCCTCCAAGAGTTTACAGAAGCAAATGATAGGGCCTACTGTAGTTTTTCTGCATATATGCTTGAATTTGCACCAAATGTTAAGAAACACACACACACACACACAAGATTTAGATTATTTTGGCACTAGTGTATGATGAAATTTCCAGCTTATGTTTTCACAGCTTTACTTGGCATTGGACTATTTGTGGAGAAAATAAAGCAAAACCATGTCACCATGTAGTAATTCCCTTTTTAAAACATGATGCAATGCGTATACTATCTGCACTGCAGTAAGCAGTATACTAACATTGACTTGTTTTCTAATTGCTCTGTGGGTACAACTTTGTGTCACAAAAGTGTAAGCAACTAAAAGAAGAGATCATGGCTTCCTGTATATTTTTAAGATTCTTGATAAATAACTTTCATGAGCTACAATATTTTTTTCTCGCTTGACAGTATTTTTCCTTACCTCTTATGGCAATGGCCTAAAATAAAAATTTAAATGTATTCCTTTGTCTATATCTGAAATACAGAGGGATATACAGTTCCTATTTAAACTAATACACTTATGAACTGTTACTAGATGAGAGCTCTTTTAATAACCGTGTTATCTTTTTAATTTCTGGCCATATCTCTGCATAAAATGATTTTTGTAAGCCTATTGAACTGGTTATCAAACACTGATTTCAGCTTATAATTTAGTGTTCAGCATCTATTTACTGTTTCACAGCGATATGCCTAATCTGCCTCTACTATATTATTTTCACTTTGTCTGACAGAAAATTCAAAATGCTGCATTACTTCTTTTGATTCATTTTCATAATTACACTGAGAACTAAAATCATAGTGAAAATTCCAACAAGAAGTCTCTAATCATTCATTTGAGAAGGAATTTGGGATCTAAATTTTAGATCCAAGCTCATCCTTGGAAGTCAATAATTTCTAAAACTTCTAAAGCTCAATTTCAGTGCCACATTTGGACTTGATGATTTATAGAACTTATATAGACTTGAAGATTTACAGAATTATATATAGAATAGGCCCTACAGATGGTCATTACATTCTAGAATTTTCTGACACTAACTTCATATTGTGAAGAGAAGATTATTTGCATTAAAGTAAAACCCGTGTGGACAAATCAATATTTATAATCACTAAATACGTTTCTGAAAAGAAACACAATATATCCATTGTAGAGTATCTTCTTACTGAAAGTTTCTTAAACTAAGACAAGGGAAATACCCTGCCAAAATAAACTACTGAAATAACTTAAAATGCTAGCAATCATTAATCTAGTCTTACAGTTTTCTAGTTCCTACTAAGAATGGCTGATCTAGGACCAATTTCCAATATATTGAACAATTTTTGGTGTCACATTGAGATCCATTCCATGTAGCTATATAGTCAATTCTACTGCCCTAATGATTATACTTTTTCTTTTTCTTTTTCTTTCTTTTTTTTTTTTTTTTTTTTGAGACTGAGTCTCACTCTGTCATCCAGGCTGGTGTGCAGTGGCACAATCTCGGCTAACTGCAATCTCCGCCTTCCAGGTTCAAGCTATTCTCCTGCCTTAGCCTCCCGAGTAGCTGGGATTACAGGCATGTGCCACCATGCCTGGCTAATTTTTGTGTTTTTAGTAGAGACAGAGTTTCCATATTGGTCAGGCTGGTCTCGAACTCCTGATCTCGTGATTCACCTGCCTCGGCCTCCCAAAGTCCTGGGATTACAGGAGTGAGCCACCACGCCTGGCCAAAATTATAATTTTTTAAATATTGTCCTTAAGCACTGGTTAAAAACTTCCACTCATATCTCATATCATATTGCCTCAGGGGGAAATGATATAAAGTATGTAAACAAACTATGCACTTAAATTCTGTTTTCTATTTAGCTCATCATTGAATGCCATTAAACTTCTAAGAGGGCATTGTTGAGTCTTTAAAGGATTAAGTTGCTGTGCTCTGAAGTTCTTTGTTTTTTTGCTTGCTTGTAAGTTTATCTGTGTTTCTTTTGGTTTTTTTTTTTTTTTTTTTTTTTTTTGAGACTCATAGTTTTTACAACATTTGGCATACAGGTATTCAGTAAACACTCAGTCACTTTTTGTTACTATTATAGATGGATATACTATATGATAGTTGAAAAGACAGTCACATAATCACTTCCTAGGTACTGCACAAATTATCAGGATTACTGATAGTATCTTGAAGGTAGCCACAGCTAATAAACCTAAAAGTTAAGAATGCCTCTCAAACTAGTCACTAGACTTTATCCAATTATGACTAGATAATAACCCTGAGATAATAACAGTAAAAGATAGGTAGGCATATATACATACAGCTTAATCAATATTTGTCAAACATCTATTCTTGTTTGGGCTGTTTGATACCCCAAAAGGCAAAAATGTCCCTAATTCTGCCCATACCCAAAGGGCCTTGCAATAGAAAGTGGGCAGCAGGCATTTAATACAAATCATGCTGAGCGATCACTCCATTGTGATTGGTGGTTGGAAGAGACTCCACAAAAGGAGCGCCATTTGAGAAAGATCATACATAGATACTAGAAATGGCCAGTATGAAGCATAATTCAATATACAAATAAATCAACATGAAAAAACAAACTATTATATAGAATTATATGACAAGTAGTGTTGGTACTCAGTATCCAAACTCTGCTTTCTTCTTGCCAGCAGAATCTTGATATTGCTCAGAGTTGAAGCCAGCCAAATCCTTCCTTCCTTAGACCAGTGCAGCTAGGGATGAATGGTGAATGTTATGGCCAAAAAGGTGGGCAAAGAAATGTACACAGAAGTCTGATTAAAATATTTGTGACACCTTTGTGTTTTCTAACAAGATGGTACAAATGCAACTGAAGCCAAGTTCTTCCAGCCTTCATCATGGACATTACGGCTGGAATTGCAGCAGCTTATATGTGATCATGAGTGAAAGGCCAAGAAAATCAGCATGATGTGTTTTCTGTACTTGATCCAGGAACCACCAATCTCAAGATTTCTTATAATACCAGAAAGATAATACCCTGTTTGTTTAAGTCACTGTGGCCTAGATTTCTTTTACTTGTAACAGACGACATCCCTGAGTGACATAGATAAATAGAAAATTCAGTTGAGATGTACTAATTAAATAGAATAATAGCCTAATGAAACTAAAAACTCCTCAGAAATCACATTGACCAGTATGTGTGTTTCACATCTGAGGTCACTGAAGTCCAGAAAATTAAGTGACACAGAGTTTAGGGACAGACATTGCATCATCTGACACCTGATAACTAGCTGATAGGCTTTAACCACAAATGCATAGTCATTTAATGCCAACTATATGCACGAGTAAAATGCTAGATTCTATAATAACATTTTAATTTTTGTAGACGTCTTACTTCTTCTGTAGTACTTTTTTTTTTTTGAGACGGAGTCCATCTCAATTAAATCACAGTTCTATTGAAATTATCAGTGTAGGTATCAGTCCATGTGTTTTAT
Organism: Rhinopithecus roxellana; assembly: GCF_007565055.1. Lineage (NCBI taxonomy): Eukaryota > Metazoa > Chordata > Mammalia > Primates > Cercopithecidae > Rhinopithecus > Rhinopithecus roxellana. The sequence goes on along the minus strand of NC_044549.1, from coordinate 13,729,266 downwards.
AGACTGTACAGTTGAAGCACCAATGGAAAGGACAGCATGTCCAAGATAACAAAGAAATTCAATGGTATAGTTTGAACAGGGAAGGTATTTTTCTTTTAATTTCATAAAAAACAATCATTGAAAGCAAATTACTTCCTTAAAACACAAATTATTTTTCTACCAATTCTAAACTGTTGATTTGAAATTGAAAAATAGTCGGCCGGGCGCGGTGGCTCAAGCCTGTAATCCCAGCACTTTGGGAGGCCGAGACGGGTGGATCACAAGGTCAGGAGATCGAGACCATCCTGGCTAATACGGTGAAACCCCGTCTCTACTAAAAAATACAAAAAACTAGCCGGGCGACGAGGCGGGCGCCTGTAGTCCCAGCTACTCGGGAGGCTGAGACAGGAGAATGGTGTGAACCCGGGAGGCGGAGCTTGCAGTGAGCTGAGATCCGGCCACTGCACTCCAGCCTGGGCGGCAGAGCAAGACTCCGTCTCAAAAAAAAAAAAAAAAAAGAAAAATAGTCATTTAAATTTTTATTTAATTAAAAAATGCAAGAGTTTGTCATCTATTCCAAGTGAGAAAACATCTCAGAAAGGCTAATGCTCTCTTGTACATGTCTTTCTCTAGGATTTAGGCTTTTTTTTTTTTTTTTTTTTTTGAGCCAGAGTCTTCTCTTCTTACCCTACTGTCCAGGTTGCAGTATAGAGGCATGATAACAGCTCACTACAGCCTCCACCTCCTGGGCTCAAGCAATCCTCCCACCTCAGCCTCCCAAATAGCTGGGACAACAGGTGCATGCTACCATGCTTGGCTACTTTTTAAAACTTTTTGTAGAGATGAGGTCTCACTATATTAGCCAGGCTAGTATTGAACTCCCGGCCTTACGTGTTTCTCCCCCTTCAGCTTCCCAAAGTGCTGCGATTACAGGCTTGGGCCACTGCACCCAGCCTTTCTCTATTTTGCTATCTCTTTGATGTCTAACATCGGTAATGGGCAGATGAGTAAGTGTCCTTTTAGTTGGAAAGACAGCAGGGATTTTTCAATTTCATGAATAGGACAACATGTATCTGGGAGGCATATAAGTAAATTTTCCATTTCTTGTTCAATTAGTATCTCAATTCTCCACCAAAACTGTGCAACGAATTTGAGAATATGACTGGAGAATGCATAAAATTATTATTTGATAAAGAAACAATCTCTATAAATGTATTTTTCTATAACAAGCCCATTTTTAAATTTATCTTATCAATAAGTAATCTCTCTCCCTTGCTATAAATCAACTTGTGCTCAATTACCTGTCTGTCTGTCATGCCTTCTTTATGCTTCAAAAAATCCTCCTGACAGTATTAGAGACTTTAAGGACCATCTCTATTTGTGTGTGTGTGTGTGTGTGTTATCTTTGCTTATAGTAGCAAAGGCAATGATTGTATATTGAAAACATCTCCTTTCCTTCCTTGAATGTAAAACTAGTGAGTAACAATCTACACATTTCTCTCATTTAAGCATTTTTATAGGCTGAAGGAGGTTGCACATATAAGAAAATAAAAGTAGGAAATAAAAAGTAGATATATTAATGTGCTTTCTTTCCTTTTGTTGATGAAAATAAGTCCCAGTCAACTTATAGAGAATAACAAAGAAAACGAAAATTAGACAAGAAGGGTGGACAAAAGATTTATCCAGAGACAAATTTTAAAATCAAAAGCCCCAGCTATATAATCAAGGTTGTCTGCAGTGGAGACCAGCTATTAAATCAATACTTAACTAAGGCAGATACACACATATCAAAAAGCTGCTGCCAAAATGACACAATTCTGATTTACGTCTTCCCTCAGGTAATCCAGTAGTAAATGTTCTTGTCAGTCAGACACTGGGAAGAATTATTCATAGATCTTAACCCCAGTATAGCAAAACCAAATAGTGATTGAATAGTTTAAAAATCTTTCAAGTGGAAGCAAATTGCCACCTTTTTATGGGGTACCAGAAATGCTTTCTCCCGTTTTGTAAGAAGATTTTTAAACTAGTTAATTGTGGCAGGAACTCTTATCTTTAATATTATATTGATATCTTCAAGTAAGATGAGCCATGAATCTAAGTTACTAACAATTAAAATGGAAGGCAGCACCTTCTGAAGCCTCACTAGATATCATCATGGATTTGCTAGGAATTGTCTTTGTTTACATAATGTTCCAATTCATTCCTTCACTTTTAGCAAACATGTATCAATTTCCTAAAACGATCTAGACACTTGCTGTGATGTAAGTGATTTTGTTTCCCTAAAATATATACGTTGAATTCCAATGACCAATATGTTGGTTTTAGGAGGTGGGATCTTGTAGCGGTTTAGAGCATAAAGGCAGAGTCCTCATGAATGAGATTTGTGCCCTTATAAAAGAGGTCCCAGAGAGCTGCCCTGTACCTTCTATCATCTGAGGACACAGCTAGCAGGTACCGTCTATGAACCCGGAAATGAGTCTTCATCAGACACTGAATATGCTGGCCCCTTTTTCTTGGACGTCCCAGACTTCAGAACTGGGAGAAATAAATTTCCATTGTTTATAAACTAACCAGCTTATGGTATTTTGATATAGCAGCCTAAAGAAATGAAAACAACTATTTATTGTGTCCAGTCTTATAGTAATAAAAGTCAAAATCCCAGCTTTTAAAAAGGAGATCAGTTTCATATCGTGGTTATTTTATAAATGGATCTTCTCACTTGAGAACTGGAGTTGCAAGATACATTTTTATATGTCATTTATATGTTACCTTCACTGAGAAATTTTCTGAAATTTCTTCTTTTTATGCCAATACTTCAAGTTGTCTTCAGCATGTTAGAGGAAAAGCACTGGACTAGGAAGCGGGAAATGCATGTTTTGTTCTAGCTTTTCCTACTAAATAGGTGTTAGCTTAGATTTACTGATCAGGTATCTTCAAACTTTGATGAGGTGTTTGAGACAGTGACTTCGTCTTCTATAAATAACTCTAAGGTTCTACTCTAAGTAATTATGTATTCCCAGATTAGACCTGGAGCCATACAGAGACAGGAGTTATTTTCTATTCATTTTGTACACCCTATATCCAGCACACCATCCAGCACCTAGCAGTGGATGAGATGAATTTTTAAAGTGAGTGAATAATTTGCAACCAGTTGTCTTATCAGGAGGATAATTTCCTCATTTAAAAAAAGACAGATGCTGACTAAGTTGTCTCTAAAGACTCTTCTTAGCTTAGACACCTTAAAAGGTTAATCCTCTGTATGCCCAAATTTGTAGGATTAGTAACACTTTCTAAGTGGAGATAAAAGAACAAATTATCTTCTTGTTCATCACTGCTTTAAGGATGAAAATTAGCCATTTAAATTATAAAATGCCATATGACAACAGGACAAGGAAATGAAATCTTTCCTGGTTTAGAACAAATATACTTGAAAAAGAAATGACAGATTTTGCAGTGCTTTCCTCTACTAGAGAGGTGTATATTCAAAGGGCACACTGATTTTATAGTCAAATGGACTGAATGATACATTGACTGCCGAACAAATAATTCCTTGTTATACTTTCATCATGACCAATAACTTAATAAAACTATATGTTATGATAGTCATCCCTTTTTCACATTTTACATTGTGCAGAATATTTAGAAGTTTGGAAATTTTATGGACTGAATACACATAAAAATCAAATTTGACAACATCAATCAAAATTAATTATTTCTAATTTTAAAAATGTAAGAGAATATATTTTCCCTTTTAATGACAAGGAAAATAAACACAGTATTAAAAAGACAACTGCGAGGGGTGGAGCAAGATGGCTGAATAGGAACAGCTCCAATCTCCAACTCCCAGGGCGAACGACACAGAAGACCAGTGATTTCTGCATTTTCAACTGAGGTACTGGGGTCATCTCACTAGGGAGTGCTGGACAATCGGTGCTGGTCAGCTGCTGCAGCCCGACCAGTGAGAGCTGAAGCAGGGCGAGGCATTGCCTCACCTGGGAAATGCAAGGGGGAAGGGAATCCCTTTTCCTAGCCAGGGGAACTGAGACACACAACACCTGGAAAATCGGGTAACTCCCACCCCAATACTGCACTTTAAGCAAACGGGCACACCAGGAGATTATAACCCACACATGGCCGGGAGGATCCCACAGCCACGGAGCCTCCCTCATTGCTAGCACAGCAGTCTGCGATCTAGCTGCAGGGCAGCAGCGAGGCTGGGGGAGGGGCGCCTGTCTCTGTAGACTCCACCGCTGGGGACAGGGCACAGCTAAACAACCTCTGCTGCTGATACCCAGGCAAACAGGGTCTGGAGTGGACCTCAAGCAATCTCCAACAGACCTACAGCTGAGGGTCCTGACTATTAGAAGGAAAGCTATCAAACAGGAAGAACACCTATACCAAAACCCCATCAGTACGTCAGCATCACCAAAGACCAGAGGCAGATAAAACCACAAAGATGGGGGAAAAGCAGGGCAGAAAAGCTGGAAATTCAAAAAATAAGAGTGCATCTCCCCCTGCAAAGGAGCGTAGCTCATCGCCAGCAACGGATCAAAGCTGGTCAGAGAATGACTTTGACGAGATGAGAGAAGAAGGCTTCAGTGCATCAAATTTCTCAGAGCTAAAGGAGGAATTACGTAACCAGCGTGAAGAAACTAAAAATCTTGAAAAAAGAGTGGAAGAATTGATAGCTAGAATAATTAATGCAGAGAAGGTCATAAACGAAACGACAGAGATGAAAACCATGACACGAGAAATACATGACAAATGCCCAAGCTTCAGTAACCGACTTGATCAACTGGAAGAAAGAGTATCAGCGATTGAGGATCAAATGAATGAAATGAAGCGAGAAGAGAAACCAAAAGAAAAAAGAAGAAAAAGAAATGAACAAAGCCTGCAAGAAGTATAGGATTATGTAAAAAGACCAAATCTACATCTGATTGGGGTGCCTGAAAGTGAGGGGAAAAATGGAACCAAGTTGGAAAACACTCTTCAGGATATCATCCAGGAGAACTTCCCCAACCTAGTAGGGCAGGCCAACATTCAAATTCAGGAAATACAGAGAACGCCACAAAGATACTCCTCCAGAAGAGCAACTCCAAGACACGTAATTGCCAGATTCACCAAAGTTGAAATGAAGGAAAAAATCTTAAGGGCAGCCAGAGAGAAAGGTCGGGTTACCCACAAAGGGAAGCCCATCAGACTAACAGCAGACCTCTCGGCAGAAACTCTACAAGCCAGAAGAGAGTGGGGGCCAATATTCAATGTTCTTAAAGAAAAGAATTTTAAACCCAGAATTTCATATCCAGCCAAACGAAGTTTCATAAGTGAAGGAGAAATAAAATCCTTTACAGATAAGCAAATGCTTAGAGATTTTGTCACCACCAGGCCTGCCTTACAAGAGACCCTGAAGGAAGCCCTAAACATGGAAAGGAACAACCGGTACCAGCCATTGCAAAAACATGCCAAAATGTAAAGACCATCGAGGCTAGGAAGAAACTGCATCAACTAACGAGCAAAATAACCAGCTAATATGATAAAAGCAGGATCAAGTTCACACATAACAATATTAACCTTAAATGTAAATGGACTAAATGCTCCAATTAAAAGACACAGACTGGCAAATTGGATAAAGAGTCAAGACCCATCAGGCTGCTGTATTCAGGCGACCCATCTCACATGCAGAGACATACATAGGCTCAAAATAAAGGGATGGAGGAAGATCTACCAAGCAAATGGAGAACAAAAAAAAGCAGGGGTTGCAATCCTAGTCTCTGATAAAACAGACTTTAAACCATCAAAGATCAAAAGAGACAAAGAAGGCCATTACATAATGGTAAAGGGATCAATTCAACAGGAGGAGCTAACTATCCTAAATATATATGCACCCAATACAGGAGCACCCAGATTCATAAAGCAAGTCCTTAGAGACTTACAAAGAGACTTAGACTCCCATACAATAATAATGGGAGACTTCAACACTCCACTGTCAACATTAGACAGATCAACGAGACAGAAAGTTAACAAGGATATCCAGGGATTGAACTCATCTCTGCACCAAGCGGACCTAATAGACATCTATAGAACTCTCCACCCCAAATCAACAGAATATACATTCTTCTCAGCACCACATCACACTTATTCCAAAATTGACCACATAATTGGATGTAAAGCACTCCTCAGCCAATGTAAAAGAACAGAAATTGCAACAAACTGTCTCTCAGAACACAGTGCAATCAAACTAGAACTCAGGACTAAGAAACTCACTCAAAACCGCTCAACTACATGGAAACTGAACAACCTGCTCCTGAATGACTACTGGGTACATAATGAAATGAAGGCAGAAATAAAGATGTTCTTTGAAACCAATGAGAACAAAGATACAACATACCAGAATCTCTGGGACACATTTAAAGCAGTGTGTAGAGGGAAATTTATAGCACTAAATGCCCACAAGAGAAAGCAGGAAAGATCTAAAATTGACACTCTAACATCACAATTAAAAGAACTGGAGAAGCAAGAGCAAACACATTCAAAAGCTAGCAGAAGGCAAGAAATAACTAAGATCAGAGCAGAACTGAAGGAGATAGAGACACAAAAAACCCTCCAAAAAATTAATGAATCCAGAAGTTGGTTTTTTGAAAAAATCAACAAAATTGACAGACCGCTAGCAAGACTAATAAAGAAGAAAAGAGAGAAGAATCAAATAGACGCAATAAAAAATTATAAAGGGGATATCACCACCGACCCCACAGAAATACAAACTACCATCAGAGAATACTATAAACACCTCTACGCAAATCAACTAGAAAATCTAGAAGAAATGGATAATTTCCTGGACACTTACACTCTTCCAAGACTAAACCAGGAAGAAATTGAATCCCTGAATAGACCAATAGCAGGCTCTGAAATTGAGGCAATAATTAATAGCCTACCCACCAAAAAAAGTCCAGGACCAGATGGATTCACAGCTGAATTCTACCAGAGGTACAAGGAGGAGCTGGTGCCATTCCTTCTGAAACTATTCCAATCAATAGAAAAAGAGGGAATCCTCCCTAACTCATTTTATGAGGCCAACATCATCCTGATACCAAATCCTGGCAGAGACACAACAAAAAAAGAGAATTTTAGACCAATATCCCTGATGAACATCAATGCAAAAATCCTCAATAAAATACTGGCAAACCGGATTCAGCAGCACATCAAAAAGCTAATCCACCATGATCAAGTGGGCTTCATCCCTGGGATGCAAGGCTGGTTCAACATTCGCAAATCAATAAACGTAATCCAGCATATAAACAGAACCAAAGACAAGAACCACATGATTATCTCAATAGATGCAGAAAAGGCTTTTGACAAAATTCAACAGCCCTTCATGCTAAAAACGCTCAATAAATTTGGTATTGATGGAACGTAACTCAAAATAATAAGAGCTATTTAAGACAAAACCACAGCCAATATCATACTGAATTGGCAAAAACTGGAAAAATTCCCTTTGAAAACTGGCACAAGACAGGGATGCCCTCTCTCACCACTCCTATTCAACATAGTGTTGGAAGTTCTGGCTAGGGCAATCAGGCAAGAGAAAGAAATCAAGGGTATTCAGTTAGGAAAAGAAGAAGTCAAACTGTCCCTGTTTGCAGATGACATGATTGTATATTTAGAAAACCCCATTGTCTCAGCCCAAAATCTCCTTAAGCTGATAAGCAACTTCAGCAAAGCCTCAGAATACATAAATAATGTGCAAAAATCACAAGCATTCTTATACACCAGTAACAGACAAACAGAGAGCCAAATCATGAATGAACTTCCATTCACAATTGCTTCAAAGAGAATAAAATACCTAGGAATCCAACTTACAAGGGATGTAAAGGACCTCTTCAAGGAGAACTACAAACCACTGCTCAGTGAAATAAAAGAGGACACAAACAAACGGAAGAACATACCATGCTCATGGATAGGAAGAATCAATATCGTGAAAATGGCCATATTGCCCAAGGTTATATATAGATTCAATGCCATCCCCATCAAGCTACCAATGAGTTTCTTCACAGAATTGGAAAAAAACTGCTTTAAAGTTCATATGGAACCAAAAAAGAACCCGCATTGTCAAGACAATCCTAAGTCAAAAGAACAAAGCTGGAGGCATCACGCTACCTGACTTCAAACTATACTACAAGGCTACAGTAACCAAAACAGCATGGTACTGGTACCAAAACAGAGATATAAATCAATGGAACAGAACAGAGTCCTCAGAAATAATACCACACATCTACAGTCATCTGATCTTTGACAAACCTGAGAGAAACAAGAAATGGGGAAAGGATTCCCTATTTAATAAATGGTGCTGGGAAAATTGGCTAGCCATAAGTAGAAAGCTGAAACTGGATCCTTTCCTTACTCCTTATACGAAAAGTAATTCAAGATGGATTAGAGACTTAAACGTTAGACCTAATACCATCAAAACCCTAGAAGAAAACCTAGGTAGTACCATTCAGGACATAGGCATGGGCAAGGACTTCATGTCTAAAACACCTATAGCAAAGGCAGCAAAAGCAAAAATTGACAAATGGGATCTAATTAAACTAAAGAGCTTCTGCACAGCAAAAGAAACTACCATCAGAGTGAACAGGCATCCTACAGAATGGGAGAAAATTTTTGCAATCTACTCATCTGACAAAGGGCTAATATCCAGAACCTACAAAGAACTCAAACAAATTTACAAGAAAAAAACAAACAACCCCATCAAAAAGTGGGCAAAGGATATGAACAGACATTTCTCAAACGAAGACATTCATACAGCCAACAGACAAATGAAAAAATGCTCATCATCACTGGCCATCAGAGAAATGCAAATCAAAACCACAATGAGATACCATCTCACACCAGTTAGAATGGCAATCATTAAAAAGTCAGGAAACAACAGGTACTGGAGAGGATGTGGAGAAATAGGAACACTTTTACACTGTTGGTGGGATTGTAAACTAGTTCAACCATTATGGAAAACAGTATGGCAATTCCTCAAGGATCTAGAACTAGATGTACCATATGACCCAGCCATCCCACTACTGGGTATATACCCAAAGGATTATAAATCACGCTGCTATAAAGACATATGCACACGTATGTTTATTGCGGCACTATTCACAATAGCAAAGACTTGGAATCAACCCAAATGTCCATCTGTGACAGACTGGATTAAGAAAATGTGGCACATATACACCATGGAATATTACGCAGCCATAAAAAAGGATGAGTTTGCGTCCTTTGTAGGGACATGGATGCAGCTGGAAACCATCACCATCATTCTTAGCAAACTATCACAAGAAGAGAAAACCAAACACCGCATGTTCTCACTCATAGGTGGGAACTGAACAATGAGATCACTTGGACTCGGGAAGGGGAACATCACACATCGGGGCCTATCATGGGGAGGGGGGAGGGGGGAGGGATTTCATTGGGAGTTATACCTGATATAAATGACGAATTGATGGGTGCTGACGAGTTGTTGGGTGCAGCACACCAACATGGCACAAGTATACATATGTAACAAACCTGTATGTTATGCACATGTACCCTAGAACTTAAAGTATAATAAATAAAAATAAAAATAAAAATAAAAATACAACTGGAAAGAGAGCACATGTTCCTTCTGTTAGTCTGCAGTGAGGTGTTTTTTTTTTTTTTTTTTTCTTTTGAGATGGAGTCTTGCTCTGCTCTGTAACCCTGGCTGGAGTTTAGCTGGGCAATCTTGGCTCACTGCAACCTCCGCCTCCTTGGTTCAAGCAGTTCTCCTATCTCAGCCTCCCAGGTAGCTGGGACTACAGTCGCATGCTACCACACTGACTAATTTTTGTATTTTTAGTAAAGATGGGGTTTCACCATACTGGTCAGGCTGGTCTCAAACTCCTGACCTTAGGTGATCTGCCCGCCTCAACCTCCCAAACTGCTAGGATTACAGGCGTGAGCCACCCTGCCCAGCCTGCAGTTAGGTTTTATTTGCCCTTTTCTTGCTAATCTAGTCTTCAGCTCTTCAAGTCTAAGTGCCGAGCTAGTGACGGTATGTTCGTGCATTATTGAGGAAACGCCAAAACTTATTTTAAAAAACACCCAGAATGGGCCACAGTGAAACAAATTAGATGAGACCTTTGCCAAATGTTAATTTTCTATTGAGAAATACTAAAAATATGAGTAAGATAATAGAAGGAAGCCAAAATAATACCAATTTGTAGTGGCTGAATTAGAAATATTTTGGGAACCTGCTGATTTCATGTTTATGAAAGGGAAACAATCAAACAGGAACTAAACACTGTGGGCCCATATGGGGGTAAAATAGCAAATGCCAGCTCTGAAAAATAATATGGAAATAAGTATGAAACAGGGAGTATTATGAGCACTACCTGTACAATGAATAATCATTATGGAAGAGCTTCCAGATAGAATCTTGGCCTCATTCCCAAAGCACATAACACATTTTTGTCACAGTTGTAATTGATGACTTTGAACTATGCTGATACAGGGAATGGGTAAAGTTACCATAGTGAAAGGGAAACAAATGCACTTAGTAAACCATGGTGGCTACTGTTGAAAGAAAGAAGGCAGCCTTTCAATTGCAAAGTGAATTTTGTCTCCAGTTGACTAATGTGGTTGACTTTTGGAAGAAACATGGTCCTAATTAAAGGTTAAAAGGCTCATTTCAATTTGAATTAACTTTAACTTAAAAAATAAAGCTGTTGGTAAATAGGTCTCTTTTAGTATTCAGACATTAGCTCCCTACACACAGGACTATATTAGCAATTCCCAGCCATAAACACAAACTAATGACTAGAACCAGCACTGACTAAACAGATGATTTCCTGGCCTTGCAATTCCAGGCCTGACAGGGCTATTTGCCTGTACAAGGTCAAAGCAACTGTTTATTCCCAAAATGAGCTGTACTCCACAATGTTACAGGAACTCTATTCTTTGCCATCTGAATAGAGGTACAATGCTTTGAGGCAAGGCCCAGGCATTTCAATACACTGGAAGTGGCTATGTTCAGTCATTAAACTCTGCCTGCAATGTGCAGCATTTACAAAGTGATCAAGTGTTTCCTTCTTCTGTTCCTTCCACTGTTCAATAAAAAAGGCCTAAGGCAAAATGCCACCACACCATTAAACACAACAAAATCAATCACAATCTAGTATGGCTCAAAGATAGCTTGGTAACAAGGCTTCATTGTGTTTGTTGTTCTTCCATCAGATTTAGCAAGACAGGTGCCAGTAACACTAAAATATGTCCACCGTACATTCGCCACAAAAAGAATGTTAACAGCTTCTGGTCCTGAGGATGGTCGTGTTTTGCCAGCTTTTTGGCTGTCCACTTTCAAAGAACTGTATGTCCTGAGTAACACTAGTTGGGTTTTCTATTCTTCATGATCAGTGCTCAGAGAATAAGATCAATTAACAGAATATGCAGGTAATGAGTAGACGATTATGGGGGAAGGGCGAGAGCGAGAATGGGATGGAAAGTCTTATTTATGAAGATGTTATTAAGGTGAATGTCAAAATGCACAGGGCTCAACTCTACACTCAGCATATATTAGCAGACAGCCTGGAGAAGCTGTTCAGAATAGTGCTAAAAAGCTTTTTTTGAAGTGTTTTGTTTACTTGTTTGTTTGTTTTGTTAAATATCAGAATAGCATTGGAATTTACAGGAAAACTCTCCTAGAAAGGAGTTTTGGAGATGCTAAATCACTACTACATCTGAATACTGTCTACTGTAAATTAGCATTTCCTAGGTTGATTTCGAATCATGACTGGAACAGGCATTTTGGTTACCAATCCAATATCCACCTTTATAATTTAATTTTAGATGAATACAATTACCATCATAAATTGAATTTCGGAGTGTACAATGTCACCCAGAGAAGGAGTCTAAGATAGAAATGATGAAAACCTAGATGCTGTAATTTCTAAAGGATCAAGATTGTACATGAATATTGGAAGAACACTTAGGTTCTAGGTATGTTCATCTACACAAAGTTATATGAGCAACGCTATTTATAAAATTGGCAAATTAGAAAAAAAGTGTGATGCCCTAAATTAGAAAAGCAGCTCAATAAATTATGCTATGTTCACACATTTTCATAACTAAGTTATGCTATTCTCATACATTTGTATAATGGTATTAATGCCTCACATGGAAAGGTGCTCAGAATATTTTTACAGGAAAAAAGGCAGGATAAAAATGTATATATAATTTTGTTGTTGTTGTTTGTACTTTCTTATTCATCAAACATTAACTTTATCACTTATTTCACAAACTTAAAAACTAAAAGGTTCTTAGAATTAAAATTATTGCACATACACAATTAAAAAATCAAAACATCTTAGTCAACGAATATGTGTGTTTGTATAATTTGAGGTTTGGGTGCATGCACATGTAGTTATGTACATGTAAAGTATGTAACTACATTGCACACTCTGTGTGGGGCAAACATCTGCATACCCATATCCCTCTCCCACTCTGTCTGCACACACACATACAGATGCATAAATATCCACTCACCACAGCTTTTATTTGTTCTTACTTCTATGTCACTGATCTAAGAGCTTCCTTTTTCTTCCTGCTTTTTTCCCTTCAAAAACATGCAACATGGAGGGAATTTATAATCGACAGAAAATTTTGACAGTCTACTAACGTGAATTTTCACACTTTCCAGAGTAAGTAATTGTGTCCCCACTTGGTAAGATGTATACAGAAGATAGCACTTTTTTAAAATCCAGGATTTAAATGAAAACCTGTACAAAGTGGAAAATTCAGAGCAAATGTCTGTGGATGCTGCAAAATACAATGTGCAATTATTCGCTCTCTTAGTTACATTATTGATTATCCACTCTGCAAATAAAAGATGACAAATGGGAACTTTGAACAACGGTGGCATGATTGCATTTTATTTTAAGTTCTTCAAATTGGCTTTACTGTTTAGATGAATTTATTTTAAATTAACGTACATTTCTATTATGAGGAATTAACTCAGCTTTTCAAATTCACACCTTAATATTTCATATCATCCTATCAACTTTCCATTCCATTTTATTTTTTGAAATTTATTAAAATGACTTATGTGATAATATTATTGTTAAAAAGCCAATGGATTTAAAATAAACCTTTGATATATAATGTATACATTGGATTTTTATTATCATATAATATTACCAACTAGGAGAAGTTTATCATTTAAAAGTATTCAATATTTGCTTTGAGTGATTTCATGGCAGACAGACATTTATCAGATAACAGAAAAATAAGAGTTAGTGTAATTTTAGGGTCTGTTTTTTCTTGATTTTTATGTTTATGGTAAGTATTTGTTCTCAGATAGAAAGGGGATTTCTATTTAAGGTATCCTGAAAGTTATTCCCTAAATAGATAAGAATGGATTTCTCAAGGAAAACATACAACCATCATAAATAAGTGCTTAGGAGATCAACAAAACTTGACTGAATGAGTCTTTCAAATACCTTAAAGGAATCCTCTTTTTTGAAACTATACAGATATAAATGTTTGTAATTGTATAGGAATATTTATATATTTGATTTTCACATAAAGTGAGTTCTATCTTATTCAAGAAAAACTATTTTTCTATTTTACTAAGAATAAAAATATTTGTAAAAACTTGCCTCTATAAAGTTTCAGATTTGTATATTCACTCAAATTTGTATGTCAAAAACACAAAAATATTCCCCTCCCCCAATGAAGCTGGAAAGAAATTTCTCAAGTATGTAGAACAATCTCACGGGCAGACACCTTAGCAATATATAACAGTATTTAATGGTGTTATGAAAATAAAATCTCCCAAAACTTTAAGATGCACTATAACAGGTTTACATTCTTTAAAATGGTTAATTTCTAAATACTGAGATAAGCAATTTTCTTCACTGTTCATTCTAAAACTTTACCTTCAACTTGGAAGATGAATTGCAATAAAGGGAATACGATGATTAAATCCATTTAAGAGGAACAGAGAATTAGTTCCTGTCCTTTAGAGGACAGGAAGAGTGCGAGAAAAGATGAGAAAATAGTATATTGGATATATTAAGATGGATTGCTTACAGTTGGCAAATACATAACACTCATAGTATAAATACCTGGGACACATTAGGAATTCGGACCATAAGGAAGAACAACAGAAGGATCTCTGCCATTTTTGTTCACTTTGTCTGGAAATGTCACATAACCTCAGACTTGGTCATCTGCATTCGGTGTTGTTACCCTAGAAGTGTGGAGGGGATGGTGGGGGGCGGAGTGGGGAGTGGGAGGGAGAATGAGGAGAGAGAAACGGTGTGTTTGTGTGTGTTAAAATGGACACACCCAGGGTATGTGTGTATGTTTATATATGAATTTAAACCACCACCCTATTTCTTCTATTTCTTAGTAGAGATAATTACATATTCTATTAACTCTTTGGAGTTACTTTTAGAATTTCATTGGTTGCCTTGAGATATTCATTCAGGATAATTGTGTTATTTTTATATTGTGCAAAAAAATGAGACCGAAAGAGGTGAGGGGTTGGGAAGAGGGTGGGAAAGGGAGTTAGTTCCCTGAGATTGTTACATCTTAGACGGCAGCACACATTTTGTTGCCTTTGAAAACCCAGGTACATGGAACTACAATGTTTACATTACCTTTTCCAGAACCATCTACCTGGAGAGAACAGTTCATACCTATATGTAATGTAAAAAGCAGCATTTACTGAAACCTATTCCATGCCTAGCATTGCACTTGTGTTTTAATTCTGTATTCATAACAATTATGTGAGACTGGTAGTATCTCTTTTCCCTGAGGAGAAGATTAGGGCTTAAAGGTATTAAGTGCACTGGCTGTTTATACCAAGATTTAAGTGTTGTAAACAGAAATGAAACCATGTTTGAGGGCTTCCAAGACATAGGTATTCTGTGTTTGCATCCAGTTGCTTCTTATTCATGTAAAATTATAAAGTGACAACTAATGTAGCACTAACATGCAATCCTGCACTGTAAAAATAAGGTGACCAATTTAATGGAAGTGTGACTATGGCACACAGGGAAATTGATTACCTCATCTCTTTCCAGTGACTGTTAGTTCCACAGTAGTTTTCTTCAACAATGTCTTAGAGGTCTAGTCAAGTGACTGGCTGTGATGGAAAGAAACTTTATTAGGAGTAGAGAATGCTTAATTTATGCAGACCTGCTGAAAAGGTTTTTGTGGGCTGAATTATTTTGTGGGGGGATCTGCCTGCTTCTCATATAATGGACTGTCTGCTACATGTTATTAGTGAAAACACAGAACTTTTATTGTGTAGAGGGTAAAATAAAGCATTTCATTTTCCTAAATTAGTGGAGGGTGCTTAATGTCTGACAGGATAAAGTAATAAAGTGAGATTGTATAAATTCTTTGAGTTTTTTCTGTTTTTTGTTTTTGTTTTCGTTTTTCTTTTTTTGAGATGGAGTCACACTCTGTCATCCAGACTGGAGTACCGTGGCATGATCTGGGCTCACTGCAACCTCTGCCTCCCGGGTTTAAGCGATTCTCCTGCCTCAGCCTCCCAAGTAGCTGGGATTACAGGCGAGAGCCACCATGTGCAGCTTATTTTTGTAGTTTTAGTGGAGACGGGGTTCCATCATATTGGCCAGGCTGGTCTCAAATTTCTCACCTCAAGTGATCCATGTGCCTCAGCTTCCCAAGTTCTTTGAGTTTTGATCAGAAACAATTTATGGCATTTATAGATATAGTGCCCTACTATGTATCTGTACCATGTATCTGAAAGCAATACAGAAAAAAAAATGCATAGTTCTCAAGACTTTCAGGGGTATATTGATGCACTTCGGAAAAGATGCCTAAAAAAACCTTCCACACTGTCCCCCATCTGTACTCACCAATTTGATTATACATTTGGCACAACTAAATAGAGTATTTAAAAACCAATAACACTTTTGTCAATTAGACCTGGAAAACTACATCTAATAGTACATTTAATGTGCCCTCAGTATAACATATGATAGAGTCTGTACCACTTTCCTTCTGAGTAAACCTTGGTTTCTTAGCACTTACAGTTTATTTGATGACACATAGTGTGGGGATATATCTGAAAAGAAAATTTTTATGACTAGGCAAGTTCATGGAAGTATTATATAAAATCATTTGAACTCATTCTAGCAGTCATTTCTCATTGCCTTAACATCTCATCGTCTGTGTGTTTACAGGCCGGATAAAAATTTCAAGTACCTGAAAACCTTCTTTCTAAAACAGTGTGCTATATTCAGTTGAAAATTGATATATCTTGTAAGGCAATCTAGTCACTCTAAACACTGACAGTATAATCATGTTTTCATAAAACACATGTAGAAATCACATTCTACATGTGTTTAAAACTCCACTCCTATTATGTTACTGCAGTGTAATAGATAAGGTAAGTGTACTTCACGGGCATCTTTCTTTTATTTACCTTTATTTCTCACCATGTACTAAAATAACTGTCTTATATAAGGCAACCAAAAAACTTTCAGGGAAGAATGGAGGCCTCTTTCATCTCTCCAGAGCAATTCCCCACTATCACGTGTCCGATGCCCAATTACTTTGTTCAACCGAACACGTATATCTTAATAGGTCTAATTTCCCTTTAAAGAATCAGTCTCGGCCGGGCGCGGTGGCTCAAGCCTGTAATCCCAGCACTTTGGGAGGCCAAGACGGGCGGATCACGAGGTCAGGAGACAGAGACCATCCTGGCTAACACAGTGAAACCCCGTCTCTACTAAAAAATACAAAAAAACTAGCCGGGCAAGGTGGTGGGCGCCTGTAGTCCCAGCTACTCGGGAGGCTGAGGCAGGAGAATGGCGTGAACCCGGGAGGCAGAGCTTGCAGTGAGCTGAGATCCGGCCACTGCACTCCAGCCTGGGCGACAGAGCGAGACTCCGTCTCAAAAAAAAAAAAAAAAAAAAAAAAAAAAGAATCAGTCTCATGCTCTGAATCAATCGTGAAGTTTCCTAATTAAAAAAAAAAAAAAAAAAAAAAAAAAAAAAAAAAAAAACGAAAGAGGATGGACAAATTTGTGAAGATATTTATGTGTTTCGTTAGGAACTAAATACAGAAATAGGGTTGGCCTCTGTATTTATGGGTTCTGCATTTATGCATTCAATTAACCACAGATCAATTTTTTTTTTTTTTTTTTTTTTTTTTTTTTTTTTTTAATGTCTAGTCAAGGGTCAGGTGCAGTGGCTCACTCCTGTAATCTTAGCACTTTAGGAGGCTGAGACAGGTGGATTTCTTGAGCTCTGGAGTTCCAGACCAGACTGGGCAACATGGTGAAACCTCATCTCTACAAAAAATACAAAAATTAGCAGGGTGTGGTGGCACCTGCCTGTAGTCCTAGCTACTCAGAAGGCTTATGTGGGAGAATCACCTGAGTCCAGGGGAGTCAAGGCTTCAGTGAGTCATGATTGCATTATTGCACTCCAGGTTAGGCAACAGAGCAAGATCTTGTCTCAAAAAAAAGATGTTTGTACTTGTATTGAACATGTACAGATCTTTTTCTTGCCATTGTTCCCTAAATAATAAAGTACAACAACCACTTATTAGCATTTACATTGTTTTAGGTATTATAAATAATCTAGAGATGTTTTAAAGTATATGGAAGCATGCAATAGGTTATTTGCAACACAACACTATTGTATACAAGGGGCTTGAGCATCCATGGATTTTGGTATCCTCAGGGGTCCTGGAAGCAATCCCTCATTGATACCAAGGTACAACTCTGTATAATATGTGTAATATGTACATAAAATGTATTAATATATATAATTAATGATCATCATCATCACATTTTAAAACTAGAAAAAAGGACTTCCCAGTGTCCTAAGTGTCCTATAAACATTTATTTAAAACAAAATATTTAATTGTATTTTAATTTTTTATTCTTTAATATAATCTTCAGTTATATTAAAGATTTTGTTTAAAAAAAATCTTAATTAGATATAATATCTTAGTTATGTAGAAATCTTAATATATTAAAGCAAATATCACAAAGATAAAGGAAAATATAAGTTACATTTACTAAGGAAACTTTTTTCTTTTTTTTTTTTTCTTTTAAAAGCTTTATTTATTTATTTATTTTTTTATTATACTTTAAGTTCTAGGGTACATGTGCATAACGTGCAGGTTTGTTACATATGTATACTTGTGCCATGTTGGTGTGCTGCACCCAACAACTCGTCAGCACCCATCAATTCGTCATTTATATCATGTATAACTCCCCAATGCAATCCCTCACTCCTCCCCCCTCCCCATGATAGGCCCCAGTGTGTGATGTTCCCCTTCCCGAGTCCAAGTGATCTCATTGTTCAGTTCCCACCTATGAGTGAGAACATGCGGTGTTTGGTTTTCTCTTCTTGTGATAGTTTGCTAAGAATGATGGTGATGGTTTCCAGCTGCATCCATGTCCCTACAAAGGACGCAAACTCATCCTTTTTTATGGCTGCATAGTATTCCATGGTGTATATGTGCCACATTTTCTTAATCCAGTCTGTCACAGATGGACATTTGGGTTGATTCCAAGTCTTTGCTATTGTGAATAGTGCCGCAATAAACATACGTGTGCATGTGTCTTTGTAGTAGAATAATTTATAATCCTTTGGGTATATACCCAGTAGTGGGATGGCTGGGTCATATGGTACATCTAGTTCTAGATCCTTGAGGAATTGCCATACTGTTTTCCATAATGGTTGAACTAGTTTACAATCCCACCAACAGTGTAAAAGTGGGAAACTTTTTTTCTTAAACATTTAAGTTGGCATAGAAAAGAAATGGAGTAAGTGAATTTCCAGTTGAATAATATTTATGGTATGTACAGTGGTCTAACCTTTAAAAGAGATCTATCATTTTCTGTGATATATATAAAGTACTAAAGTATTCACATGGTATGTAAAAGGAAAAAATAAAAAAGTAGAAGGCAGAGAATTCTAGGGTAAAAGTCTTGAGGCAGGAAAGAACTGGAGAGTAAACGAAAGTGAAAGAAAAAGAGCATAGCTGGAACAGAAATGACATGAGGGCCTCAAATTAGTTTGGTGGCACATGCAAGCCAATTAGGCCATGCCATGTCTTCAGGCTTATATTAAGGTGGCTTGTTTTTCTATACTAAGTGTTATCAGGGGTTACTGAAAGGTTTCATGCATGAGGTACACCATAATCAGATTTACATTTCAAAGAGATTATGCTTGCTTCTATTGGGAAAATGTATTAAACTGGGTCAAAAATGGAACAGATAGGAAACTACTGAAATACTCTAAATAAGAAATCATATGACATAGATAGAGAAGTGATTATGGACATAGAAAGAAGTGTATTTATTTGAGATATATTATGTAGATGATATGGAGATTTTAGATGATGCAGAGAGCAAAGTGGAAGAAAGCATAAATCATTCTTCCAAAAAGACACATGCACTCTTATGTTCATCACAGTACTATTCACCAAAGAAAGACATGGAATCAACCGAGGTGACGATCAGTGGCAGATAAAGAAAATGTAGTACATATACACAATGGGACACCATGCAACCATAAGAAAGAAGGAAATCATGTCTTTTGCAGCAACATGGATGCAACTGGAGGCCATTATGCTAAGTGAATTAGGCAGGAACAGAAAACCAAATAGTGCACATTCTCACTTATAACTGGGAGCTAAACACTGGGTACTCACGAAAATGAAGATGGCTACAATAGACATTGGGGACTAATGGTGAAGAGAGAGGGAGGGGGGTTAAGGGTTGAGAAATTAAGTAGATATTATGCTCACTATCTTGGTGATGGGATCATTCATATCTCAAATCTCAGCATCATACAATATACCCATACAACAAACCTGAACATGTACACTCTGAATCTAAAATTAAAGTTGAAATGATAAAAAAAATAGAATGATATCTAAAAATTGGTAACTATGTGTAGTGATAGATGTGTTTCGGTAATCATTTCACAATGTATATGTATACCAAATTGTCACATTGTATACCTTAAATATATGTAATTTTTGTCAATAATATAGCAATAGAGGTAGAAACAAATAAATCTGGATAAACTAGTTAAAAACAAAACAAAACAAAACTAACCGGGTGCTGTGGCTCACACCTGTAATCCTAGCACAGGTGTAAGTCACAGCACCCGGAGGCCTAGGCAGGTGCATCACTTGAGTTCAGAAGGACGAGACCAGCCTGGCCATCGTGGGGAAACGTCATCTCTATTAAAAATACAAAAAAATTAGTAGGGCATGGTTGCACACATCTGTAATCCCAGCTACTTGGGAGGCTGAAGCATGAGAATCGCTTGAACCTGGGAAGCAGAGGTTACCGTGAGCCAAGATCGCATCACTACACTCCAGCCTGGGTGACAGAGTGAGATGCAGTCTCAAAAATTAAAAAAAAAAAAAAAAAAAAAAAAAAAAGACTGACATCTAAAGTTCCACATTGAGCAGTTGGGAACTATTCCTATTTTTTGAGTTACAGAAGGAATGGCTATATGAGCAAAGGCACAGGAGTTGTAATTTGGATATGTTACATTGAGTTAGCCAATAGGAAATGCCAAGTTAGCATTTGCTGTAGTAAATTGTGTGGTATTTATAGTATTTGTACTGCAAAAAAAAAATGGATTCCAATATTTTCATGTTAAGAAAAATGCCACATTTAGTTTTCTTTGTCACATAGGCTTCTGTTTATTGACACTAAATGAAGTTGGTTAGCAAAAATATGGGTTTCTAGAGAAGCCAAAGTGGTCTAGAAATACATAACTTCTATGTAAAATAATTCAATAAAATATTGCTGGAGAAATCTTCCACATTACTGATACATAAGAAAAGTAAACTCTCTTTACTGAGTTGGGTGATTCATCTTCTTAGAATATAATGCTTATTAAACCAGAACACTGGTTTTGATTTCTTCATGAACCAGATACTTGTCTTCAAAAATAGAAAACCTGTGTTTTAAGGACTCCAGTACAAGCTTTTTCTTTGTTGTTGGCTAGTATATACTATTTATAACAAAATAGAAAAGAAAAAATATTATTATCACATCAACAAAAATCATGTCATGACTATTGGGCCAAGAATTAAAAGTGCATTCTCAATGCTGGTAAATTAATAGGAGATATTATTTAGATCTGCACATTTTAATTGTTAAGAGCCCAGGTTCAGACTGCTCAGGTTCAAATCTTGGCTCTGCCAGTCACTACATAAGTAACTGAACAAGTTCCAAAGCTTCCTCACGCTTCAGTTTCATTGTCTGTAAAATGAGGAGAGTAAAAACTTTATAACAGGATTTTGTAGGAATTGCATGTGAGTATAAATATTCTCTAATACACATTAGCATATTAGAAATTAGTAAGTATTGACACAGTTTACATAAATAAATACTTACATATTGTGTATAAATATTTCTGAAATCTACAACACAGGTAGATGTGTCAATATATTTGAACAATATTAAACCACATTTGCCTTTTCTTAGTTTTCTACTTTTAGAGATGTATTGGACATTTGCTCTTTCTTGGAATATTATGCAACATCCTTTTCTGTTAAAATTATACTTTTTAAATATAATTCAAAAAGATATATCACAAAATAGCACCTTTTTTCAAGCATGTTATTGATAGCTATATGACCAGTCTTTTGCCACACCCTACTTTGGGAGCCTAGGGATTTCCATTTGTATATTATGTCTAGATAACTTAAACAAGTCAGACAAGTCAAATAAATTTTTGTTTTTGGTTCTTGGTGGATATGCCAGGCCATCTTGTCACATACATATAAAAACATTACCATCCTCTGAAATCTTTGTCATAGCTGGTAAAAACACCAAAACTGAATGGATCTCCTCAGGGGTAATTGAAATGATTACCTTTGAATTTGTAGCTTAAAGTTACTTTGCTTTTTTTATATAGGTACACTCTTCCCACTCCCAATACTGGCAGTTTTAAATTTTTTATTTCTTAGGCTGCCACATATACTAGTAAACACTTCCAAACCTGGCTGCCTTCCCTATATATCTCGTCCTCACTTTTGGAAGGAGCTTTCTTTACAGAGTTTCCAAACACGTATGACTTTCAAATACTTTTGTTTTCCCAGTCTTTTTTCTCAATAAGTACAGCACCATCGCTAAGGTGATACTGATCCTTTCAACTTTCAGCCACTTGTCCAAATTTATATCATGTTGACACTGACCAATGTCTCCTCTGTCTCATAATTTTTCTGGCAGTTAATGAGAAGTAAACGGCTAGAGCTATTAGTCCAAATCCTAGGCCATAAGTGTCCAGATTATAAAAACCACATTCACATATGGCAATAATTGGCAAGTTCTTTTAGGTGATCATAGCATTATTTCCAAAGACTCAATGGATAATTGAATAATTCCATAGTGCCAAATAGGAAACTCTATTGAATGAGATAAGTATATACTGTTTCTCTCTCTCTCTCTCTCTCTCTCTCTCTCTCTCTCTCTCTCGTGTGTGTGTGTGTGTGTGTGTGTGTGCAGTTACTGTTTTTCCATGGATTTTTCCATTGAAGTAGATTCATTTGAATAATCTGTACCAGAATTTGTACAATTCTATCAAAATTCTAAAGTTAACTTATACCAAATGCAAGCTCAGATATAAGATAATTCATTTGCACGCTGCATAAGGTATTACAGAATTAAAGTAATGGAAGACAATATCTTTATATATCTAAATACCATGATACTAGGAGCAGCAGCTTAGTTTTGTAAATCACTTTTTATCAAGAAGCTTAATGTTATTTATAGAATGCTATTTTAACTAAATTTTCTTGTTATTTTTATTCTTCATAAACAAAATGGCATTCAATGTGTTGCTATTAAGGCATTTATTAAATTTATATTTTAGGATTCAATTTTATACACAGTACCTTTACTTATAATGCTAAATATGCTCTTTTGTCTCCACTGGTTTGTAAGACTCTGCCATGCTCCTTTCAGTTTCTTTCCAACCTCTTTCTATTTGCTCACACTTGGTAATAAGTTAAACATTTCTCAGACTCACAAGCAATCAGCAAATGAGAAGGAGAATATTGTGGTGTTTCTAAAGGAATAGCAGACATTTAAAGGAAGTGCTGTACCCAAGGTATTTCAGAACTGACTTAATGGAGTGGTATCAGAACATTTCTTAGAGCAGAAATTATTTTAAATGAGCTTGAACTATATAAGCACAGCTTCCTTATTGAATGGCATCTTTTCATGTAGGAAAAGGAATAGCTTCAGACCAGGAGGCAGCAGAGCTGTATATTATTTCTGATCGACACTGTTTAGCTGGCTAGTGTCTTATATTAAGAACTAGTCCCAGATCTCAAAGCCAATGGGTGGTGGAGATGGACTTGCCAAAAGATCTTCCTTCTTCAACTCACATGCTGCTTCCATTATGCTCACAGCATAGAACCTTAAGAACAGCTAACAAATTGTTCCTGGGTCAATTTAAGAAGGGATGTATGTGCTTTTGACTATACTCGGCACACATGTGTAAATATACTGAAGTCCAGGAACAGGGTCATACAACAAGCCAGTGGTGTGAAATTTGTTGTAGAGAGAGAGAAAAAAAAGGCAGTCTCTCATAAAACATACATAACCCATCATTTCTTTCTCTATCACTTACTATACGTACAGGATTGCCTTTTCAACAGCCAAGATGATATTGATTCTGTCTTAGGAATCTTCTCAATTTCACATTACAGAGGAATACATAGCAACTACTGATAGAGATAGATCATTACATACTCATCACATGAATAGGGTAATTTTGGTGAATAGTAATATTTTGAATATTTCAGTAACAATTTTTTTGGGAGTTATAAAAGACTTTCAAATATTTTTGTGGTGTTTTACATCTACATTCGTTGCTGGTAATCTAATATCTAATTTTTGCTAATCAAGATCCTAAATAGGCATATAATTAAGGATAAACACAGATTTTAAAAATCTTGCCATGTAGCCTCCTGGCTTAAAAAAAAAAAGTCCATGGGATTGTTTCATTTAAAATCTCACATCCTAGAGTAAATAGACTTCTTCATCTATTTAGCACTCATCTCCCAGGATTAGAAGATGACACAAGATGGTTCAATGATTACATTGGAGAATGTGTTTCCCCTAAAGCAAAGATAATATCCCTGTAGTCACCTTTAGTTTCTTATCTCAAGTTCCTCTTTCATTCGCTGAATTTCTATTCCTCTGTGTCAACTATAACTTGAAAATTAAACACCTTTGGGACACTAGAGAATAGCACAAGATGAACACTATTCTGACCACAGCTGGAGGCCACCGAAATGCTGCTGCACCAGAGGAAGTGAAAGGCTTAGGTGTCCTGGGAAGATAACTGTAGGAGCTGGCACTTACATGTGGTTTCCCCCATTATTTTATTATTTTCTATTTGAATTATTTGTACTTGCACGTGTATATATCTTTCTTCTATATATTACTAGTAAGACTAGTTTTGACTAGTAATGACTAAAGAACAAGTCATTATTTTTAGAATTATGCTATTTTTCAATATCATCAGAAATTGCCTTGTGCTCAGAATTGTGAACATTTTGAACAAAGTTATGCTTAAATACATACTTATTTTGCCTGTAGGTACCTGTACCGCATTTATAAATACCACTTTGTTCTGTTACTTTATATAGCATTATATACAACATATACCATTGCTTACGAAAAACAAGCTCAAGAGTTTTAAAAGTTTCCAGATTAGTTATAGAAAGCATATTAAGATCAAGTTATTACACCATGAGCCTCTACTGGAAACCTCTTATAATTTTTAATTGTAGGGAATTCACATAATAGCTTAGAATTAAAAGAGAGAGGAGCTATTTTAACATTTTATGGCATCAGTTTAGGTCATCTGAGGCCCCCAGTTTTTGCACAAACGATAAAAGGCTCTCTACTGACAGAACAAATTGAGCCATGCATGAGAGAGGGTCCTTACTCTAGATAGGGTTTCGATGGGTATAGTCATTGTGCTCAGTTTCTATGAGCTTCAGTTTTTTCACCACTCTGTCTGGCTGCCTGGTGACTATGCAGCTCTCCTGTTTGTAATATTAACATCTGTGCATGCTTCTATTTTAGTATATTATATTGTCATTATCTTTCTTTGGGGCTTTGGCCCTATTACACTGTAAATTCAGTGAGAAGAATTATGTCCTGTATATCCTTGTGTATCAGATATCCGAATACTGCCTAATACAAAATTGGCAGTTATTATTCATTGACACAAATAAACTGCATGCATACATACATGGATACATGTGTGTGGCATGGGTGTGCACTGATAATACTCAGTATACATGTCATGGCATGGTGTGAGTCTCTGCTCCTACTTCTCTTCTCCTACTTCTCTTCTCCCTCCTCTCTCTTACTCTCAATCTTTCTCCCCAGAAGTTCTTAGGTTCTATAGGAGAAAAGAAAGGAGAAAAATAAGAAAATGGCTAGAAAATCAGAAAATTGCCTACATTTTGGAACCTGGAGAAAAAATAGGTGATACTGGGAAGGAGATTCAGAAAAATGACAAATGGTGAATACTGATAGTAGAGATCAATAATTTCATAAAAAGCATAACTAAGAGCAAAATATTCTGAATAACATATGGTAGGTGAGAGAACCAAGGAAATGTGGATTGAGCAATCATTCTTTGAGCCTATGGAACATCAACATTTGCACTCCTCTGGGAAGGATGTGTGTGTGTTCTGATTTCACACAATTGTTTAAATGCAGCCAACACAGTACTTGTGTAAAGTATTACACATTTTCAAATATAGACAGTACAAGAAAACTCATAACTAATATCAAGTCTTGTGAGTTACTCTACCATTCTTTAAAGGTGTCATTATTGTATTTTGATACGTGGTCAATAGATTAGCTTGGCATCTCCACAAGCAAAAGTTCTACAATTAGGTTTCTGATGAATGTAAGCATGTGTTTGGAAATGAAATGCATTTAACCATGGGTACCATCAACATAACCTTTCTGTATCAAGCTGGCCAGCCATCTGACCATTTACGTGTTAACTTTGATACTTTATTGGATTATTATGTGCAAATGATTGAGGGCCAGGATACTGGAAAGATTTTTAGAAGTCAAATCATGCAACAGAAAATAGTCTGAAATGAAAAGAATTTGAAAGAAGCCAGGACAACCAAGATATACAAACTATCATCATACCCCCGTGCCCCACACCCAAAATATCAGATCAAAGGGTGAAAAAATTGCTCAGAAAATGAACTTCCTTGATAGCTGTTAACAAAGCACAAAATTATACCTTGACATCTTGTCTCAGGAAAAGGACAGTAAGTTGTCTTTTCACTGCAGAAAGCATACTTTCCATTCATCAACAATATGGCTTTCTAAAATATCTCTTCAAGTTATTATGGTCTTTTATGACCAGAACTGATTGTGAAATATGATGTTACAAAAAATCAATAATAAAATATTCATATGATCCAAGGTTTTTCCAAATTGAATCTGACTGGGTCATGGAAGTATGCTGATGTCTGGAATGCATGTAATACGCTGCTATATTATTGATGCCTGTCAAATAGCGGAAATTGTTACAAATTAATTCATTCCTAACCTAATTAACCCCGTGTGCAATATTATATATATTTCAGACAAGTACTATTTTTCTCTGGCCATAAAATGAGAAAAGACAATATTTCAACTTATCAAATCTCTTTTTAAGCCACTTAGAAACCTCAAAGACTATTGCTTATGTAGAAGTGATACAAAAGAATGTATTACCTCATTTCTTTGAATTATTTTTGGTTTAATACAAAATGTTCTCTTTCTAACTTTTTTATTGTAAAAATATTCCATAAAAGTGTCTAGGCTGTTTTTTATATATTGAATGGATAGAATATATTAATATAAATATATTGCATTACTTTAAAAAAATGTGTACATTTGGGGAAGGAAATGAGGAAAGTTTAACATTTCTTTGATGTTATAATTCAAAAATGATTCTTTGTTTTTTACCTACTATGTATCATAGGTCTAACTTTTCAGGTCAACATATGACAAGATACACTTTATCATGGTATAGATAGAGATTAAAACTGGGCTTTATGGAATCAGAGAGTGTGTTGTGAAATCATTTTATAATATTTTGCTACTTCTCTTTATCCCTCTATTTACACATATCCTTCTCCAACCCAGTTTGCCAGTAATGTCATGCTTTTCCTATTGGCAGCGCAGGGCCAGATTTAAACATATCCAGATCTGAAATTTTTCTATGCTCCAAATCTATCTGGCATCTGCTCCACATCAATAGGAATAGTCCTGTTTTCTTTCTTCCTGCTAACTGATAAACCTAGTGAGTTTATCATTAAACAATAAAAGAAATGGCAAATCAAGAGAAAAATCTAATTGTTGAGACGTTTTGAACTATTTTAATCTGATTTTCTATAACCATCATTTGATATTATGTTGCAATATTTTTCCTTTAATTATGGCCAAAAATTTCTATTTGTCTAATTATAGAATAATTTAACATTTGGCTAAGTAGATTTTAAAAGGGAAGGCAGCCTTGAGTTGCAGTAGAATGGGCATGATATGGTAAGTTGGATCTCAGGGAGCATCAGAGTTTGGACACTTTCTAAGTGGTCTTAGAAAAGTTATTCAGCCTCTGTGAACTTATTTTCATATATTTATGCTGAGTACAAAGAGTGGTTGTGAACATTGAAATGACCATTGTCTGACATAAAGGAGCTACTTGCCAAAAGAAAGATTTTGTCATTATACAACAGTTATATTTCACAACTGATACTTCCATGCAAATCTTAACAGTGCCTATTTTCAATGGCATTGTTTTAATATAAGGTAACTCTCAAGTATGTTAGAAATCTAAGAATTTCATTTTCCATAAGAGAGCATTAGGTACCACCAAAGAGAAAACTGTAGCATATTTAAAACAGAACTTTTCCTCCTGCTTTCAAAATCTACAACAGTAAAAGAGAAGTGCTTTGTGATTAATCTCCTTTTTAGGACATAGGAAAAAGGTATACACACACACACACACACACACACACACACACACACACAGAGTGTATACTCTGAAAGAGAGAGACCTCTGTATTGTACCAGATGTTGTCAAAATGCGTTAGTGAAATATCATATCTGATAAAAACTAATGTGCAGTGATGCCCCACTGATTGGAATGTCATTGATGCTGTGGCCTGTTGTTTTTGACACCACAGAAGAGGATCAAAGCATCTTTCATGGTGATAAAGCTGGCAATATGGATGGGAAATAGTGCCAGAGAGACTGATTAAGTGTTAACATTCCCACCTGGTGCCATGAAAATAGCACATAACATTTATAATTCAGGGTGATTTTCTCCTCCTGTGCCTACTTTCGTGCCAGCTATAGTATCTGAAACAGCACTGATGAACACTTTCTTTTTTCTATTCTGTCCCAGGCAAGTTATGGGTTATGGCAACTTATTTTTTTGCGTTATTTTCTCAAGGAGTGCCTTTTACATTTATATTACGTATTTTAAAAGGCATTTCAAGTGAACCTTTTTATGATTCATCCATTCTCCCTGGCTGTGTATGTGGTTCGCCACACTCAGGCTGTCCCTTGATTGATAAATACCTCAGGGAACAGATTTTTCTTATAATAGTTGAGAGATGATTCAGGGAATCCAGGTCCTAACTTTCCATTTTCAAGGAATAATGTCAACTAAATTTGATATTCTGAAATAAGAATAAATCCTTTTTCTGAAACCATGCATCATCTATCACAATTAGACTTACTGGCACCTATAATTTTAGCATTGTCGCTTTTTCTCCGTGAAACTAACTGCAAGGCAAATCTAGCATGAGGCCTGAAGAAAAAGAACCCTTTCAGAACTGCTAAAGCTGAGATGGTTAAGTGGACAAGATTGCTTTTTTTTTTTTTTTTTTTATTAAAAAGGAAATTTCTCTTCACAGGTTTCAATCATCCTAAATCAAAAGGGATGGTGATATTCATTTAGCTTTAGGGAAGATTCTCCTAAAAATGATTAAATGTCATTTTTAAACCAAATAAATGGTAACACATTTGTATGAATTGTTACCATCCACAGGACAAAAAAAAAAAGCTTTCATTAATCCCTGAAGGTGCACTGAAGTGTTCATCTTCCCTGAGTTCTGAACTGTAGCACTTATACCAAATGTCTCATCACATACTGTAGTTGATTCAGAAACAAACCATGCTTCTTAATTGCCATTCTATTCAACTTAATCTCTGTAGGCATACACTGTCATTATAAGATATTATGTTTTAACAAATGGAATAAGTATTTTGCACACATACATTCACACACATTGTATACATACCAACCATATATATATATATATATATAATATATGACATATATGTCATATATACAGTCATGTACCACATAATAATGTTTCAGTCAATGATGGACAGCGTGCATGACAGCAGATCCATAATATTATAATGCCATATTTTTACTATACCTTTTCAATGTTTAGATAAGTTTAGATACACAATACCAGTGTGTTATTATTTCCTTAACAATATTTGGTGCCATAACATGCTGTACAGATTTGTAACCTAGGAGCAAAAGGCTACACCACAGAGCCAAAGTATGTGGTAAGCTATACTATCTAGGTTTGTGTAAGTACATTCTATGATATTTGCACAATGACAAAATCACCTAAGGATGCATTTCTTAGAATGTACTCCCGTTGTTAAGTAATGCATAACTGCATATACATTTTTTTCAAATAATTTCCATCAGGGAATAATTTGCTGAGTGTACCCAGATGATGTCAGGATGTAACAGGTATTTCTATTGCTAACTTGTAAGATTTTAGTCAGGCTTTATGGTCCATTTGAAATCACTATGTTTAGATTTTCTAGGCTGCCATCTAGGTGCCAGATAGCTGAATGCATCTTATGTTACTGATGAGGTCATCATGAAGCAGCATGCTGAGAACAGCAAGTCTGTCACCAGGCTCTGGAAATGAGGCAGTCATGTAAGTGTGTCTTCATTTGTATTCTTTCATAATTTATTTGCATGAGCTTTCACTCTTCATAATCAGTGTGCTTTGGATCTTTGATTAATACAGTATAGATTGCTTTGTATCGCAGTAGCATTGATTCCCACACTATTAAAGATCTTTGTTAGAAAAAAAAAAATCTTATTTGTCCCATGTGATCCTCATAATTTATATAAAAAAGTCACTTAACTCTAATGTCACTATGAGAAGAAACAAAACCTAAAATACTAATTAGAAACTACTTTAGAAAATAGAAAAGTAGCTTTTATATAGGCACAAACATTAATTTGACCCTGTGCTGATTATTTTATGGTGAAGAAGGTAACTAAACTTGACAAAATTTGAAATTTGACTATATGATTTGAGGTAGTGAAATTGACCTCTCAAAACATATTTGACTTCTGTGAAAAATTCCACGATAGCAGCTACCTCAAATATAATCAAATGGATAAGGACATGTTGAGATGCCTAGTAAAATGAAAAGCATTATAAAATATTAATTCTTGGTGTATATGTGTGTATACATAGTATAAAATTAATATTAAAATTAACTTACTTCTAAGTTATTCCCACTAAAAAATCAAATTTTAAATTCTTAATAGTTTATAAAAAATATACACCTGCCATAACAAGAGAATATGTCTTTTTATATTACTGATGACAGTTTTAAACAACAATATGTAGTACTTAGAAGCTGGAATGACAGATGTAACCGGGGAAGTGATAATTTTTGCTTTTATTCACTTTTTGTTACCATTGACTAATAGACCTCTTTTCAAATTGTATAAAAGTCACATGACAACTTTAAACATAAGACTGTATATTTGGCTTTATAAAATATATGATATAATGCATATGAAAATAACAGCATGGAACCCACAGGGGACACAGACTTATGAAAATTTCCTATAATTTACCAGAAGTAGTGTCAACTTGAAGTATATTGTAATAAGTTACAGATAAACACTGAAATCACTAGAGAAACTATGAACAGATAATGCAAAAAGATCAATGGAGGATTGAAAATTATGTATTTACTAATCATTGTGTTAAACTAAGAGTGTAATAAAAACAAAAGGTCAAAGGAAACACAGAAGAACAAAACATTATTCAGAGAAGCAGAAAACAAACAGCAAATGGCAAATCTAAAGCCAAATGTATTGTTTAAATTAAATGTGAGGGAATGAAACTTTTCAAACATGTAGTAGAATTTGTCAGATTGAATGAAAAAATCAAGATCCAATTATACGCTATCTATAAGAAATGCACTTTAAATTTAGAAACAAAAATAATTTGAAAGTGAAAAGATTAAAGAAGATTACTATGCATATTGTAAAATAAAAGAATTGGCACAGCTCTATTATTACACAAAATGGATTCAAGGAAAATAATAATATCTGGGTATATACCCAAAGGAATACAAATCATATTATTATAAACATATGTGCACACGTATGTTCACTGCAACACAATTCACAATAGCAAAGACCTGGAATCAACCTAAATGCCCATTAATTACAGACTGGATAAAGAAGATGTGGTACATATACAGCAGGGAATATTATGCAGCCATAAAAAGGAACAAGATTATGTCCTTTGCAGGGACCTGGAGGGAACTGGAAGCCATTATCCTCAGCAAACTAACACAGGAACAGAAAATCAAACACAGCATATTCTCACTTGTAAGTGGGAGCTGAATGATGAGAAGGTATGGACACATAGTGGGGAACAACACACACTGGGGCCTTCTGGAGCGTGGTAAGTGGGAGGAGGGGGGCATCAGGAAAAATAACTAATGGATATTAGGCTTAATACCTGGGTGATGAAATAATCTGTTCAACAAACTCTCATGATAGAAGTTTACCTATGTAACAAACCTGCACATGTATCCCTGAACTTAAAATAAAAACAAAAAAAATAAACTATAAAGGGCATAATGAAAAGATCAATATAACAAGAAGAAATAATACTTATAAATGTATCTAAACCTAAAAAGAGCAAAAAACTGAGGCAAAATGCACACAATTTAAAGAAGAAAGGTAAGATCAGAAAGGAATAATTAAAACTGTCTTTATTCCATAAACCATGACTGTGTATGTAGAAAATCCTAAGGAATCTACCAAAAAAAAAAAAAAACAAAAACAAAAACAAAAACAGAATTGCATAACTGCAGATGAACTCTCACATTTTAAGCTTTCTCTAAAAAACATCTTCCCCAACTTCAGAGTTTTCTTAAAATTTGTGGAATTAATAAATAAAAATAAAAGACAAACATTACTATAATCCTTAAGTGCACTAAGTCCTTCAGAAATACTGTTTACATTACATTTTGATTCTATTAGTATCAGAGGTTATAAATATATGCGACCAAAAGTCCTGAAAGAAGTGAAACCAGGAAATACATAGGGAGTGATGTGCTGACCATAGAAAATTGAGGTGCGAAGACTTTGATAAACTATATAGGTTCCATACTTCTATGTCTTTTGTTATTTAATTTTCTTTAAGGATTTTGTTTTTGTTTTCTGTGCCCCTCTTTTCTCACCCTTTCAACATAATCATGCCTACTTGTATCATCCTCAAAGTCATTCTTCTATATTCTTGGCCATTTCACATTGGACAACAAATCCCAGGATATTATTCAGACATTAAATGGAAAATATTCCAAGTTATATTGCCAGCTCCGAAGTGTTGAAAATACAAGTGCCTGTGCCAAGGAAACATACGCTGAGGTTAAAGAGTCCCTTGGAAGTATTAATGATATAGACACTTAATAAACAATTCCAGAGCTGGCATTTGCTGAAGAAAGACAATCCATATTCACTAAGCCAAAATAATAAACATGAATTTTAAGAGAGAGTTGATGGCTTGGACCATGATCTCCTAATCCATTGGGTCCTTTAGCTAACACTGAAGAGAATGTTAAACTTGATCACGTCTGAAAATCCTGAACATGTCCTGACTCAATTATGATTATAATTTGTTTCTTTCCAAGCTAAGTAAATGATACATATGGAAACACAATGCAGAATTTCAAAATCTTCCTCTATTACTCAAATCACAACACCGTCTTTTGTCCTACTTTAGGCACCAAAGTTTGCATGGTTTCACTTAGATTGTTGGTTGAAATAGTAAATGTCAAAAGCAAGAACAAAGAAATTGTAATATTCACCAAAAAGTCCATTTCTTCAAAATGTCAGCACTCTTTTGTCAAGGTTCATAGTTAGGAGAACAAAGGGAAACGTGTTGATGTTAAATGCTTCATTTTATATTTCTTCTGTTTGTAATCCATAATCTGAAATGCATTTTATTTATTTTTATAACATAGGGAGGGGCATCATATATGTATACGCTTTTTGTCCTTAAAATAATTTCTTAAATAAGGACTGCAACCATTTGTAAAATGCTTACTGTTTGCCAGGTATCGCTTTAGCATTTTATTTAATCTTCATTACAGACCTTTGTAGCAGTACCACTATGAACCCTATCATATAGATAAGAAAACCAAATAGCAGAAAGGTGAAGTAACTAGCTAGGAAATGGCAGAGTCAGGATAAGAACCTAGGCATTTTGGCTTCAAAGACTGTGCAACAAATCACTATGCTTAAAAAAAAAAAAAAACACAGGCTAAGACATCTTCAGAAGACTAAGATTTGCTTTTTTACTACTGCTGATACTTCATATATTTGTCATAAAACATCAGAATTCCAATTAAATTACTAGCTCTTATATTTAAACAGATGACAAATCACAAGGTGATGAATTATCAGGAAATTCACTTTGTTTATTGACTTCTAGGAGTTTACTTCTAATTAGTATCTATTATGAATATCTATATAGATATCTATGTAGAATATTAAATTGGATGGCATATATAATATCTATATTCTGTTAGACTTAGTTAACAGACTGTGTGCCTGTTTTTTGGAGAGGTGAATAAGTAAGGTATTTGGAGGATGTAAGACCCAGGCTATGAAAAAATCGTAAAAACGAAGTATACAATAAGAAAGGAAGGCACTAACATAATTTAAGTTAGACTTAATCTCCTCAAAGTGCTTTTTGGTTAACCTACTTGTCATTGAGAAGATATACCCCAAAAATTCCTATCAATACTAACTTAAACAAAATTAATGAATTTTCCAAAGCAGTCTGACATTATTCTGTGCATTTATAAGGATAATTGTGATAAGGTCTTCAATTTCAATTTTTCCTTTAAAGCTATTATATTGTATCTTTTTCCTATCCCTTACAATTAGTACTCACATGGACTATTATGCTTTTTACTCACTTGCCTTTTACTTTTACATGTCTACTTTATATATAAAGAACCCTGGCTTGAACTGCTCAAAGGGCTGTACAGGTACCAGCTCATTAAAAACTCTGCTGAGAGAAGTCAGTGAACATTTCAGCAATTGTACTGCTTTCTACAGAGAACAGAGAGTTTAAAAGCGTGTGAAGCTCACCCCGTGAGTTTTTTATCAGAAATCTGACTTGGTATAAGAATCTTAATTCTGAGGTGATGCATCTAGTTTGCTTCCAAGTTTTAATTCACAAGATTTGTAACTTGTAGTAATAAAAACCACAGGATATGAGAATGGCATTATGAAACAGAATGTTTGTGTGGGGAGGGGGGTGGCATTTTATTGTAAAAAGAGAAGAAAGAAGGAATGGGCCCAAAGATCTCTTAAGGTCTTCTCGAAACTTGTATTCAATTATTTACTAAAAACATGTTTTTCTTGAATGTTTAGAAATTCAACATATTATCATTGACCTAGGAAACATAGGTTTGACATTGAAACCAAAAATATTTCTTTTTGAAGGCTATCAAATAAATGAACTAAAATAATAATAACAACAGTAAAGTAGATTAATCTAGCTACACTTAGTGCTCTGGTGCCCCAGTATGGAATAGCCCAGTAAAAGCACGGTTAGATGTGAGCGTGTGTGCGTGTGTATGTACATGGCAGGAAGTTGAAAGTGCAAGGCAGTAATAACAGAACATCTCATGACTTTGAGAGGCTAAAACTAAGAATTGTTACTTCCCTCTCCCATACTCTCTCTACTTCTCCCATGTTAGACACCATAAAAGGTGATGTCTCTCACATTTGTTAGTCTCTTTTCCAGAGGTTTCTAAATAGGCTCAAGATACAACTTTCCTAAACAAAGCAAACAAAACAATATTCTCTCCTATTCCCCTTCTCCACATCAAAATGCTGATGTAACAATTAAGTTTTCCTCTTGAAAACATTTATGGAAAGAGTATCCTTTCTCTTTCTACTTTCTTATACCCATTCATTCTCTAACTCCTACCAATTCAATGAAACCATTTGGATACTGTCAAAAATAATCTCCCAGTTGCTAACTCCAAAGGCTCTTTTTCTTCAGTCTACTTGATCTGCTATGCAACATTTGATACTTCTACTACTTTCTTCATCTTAAAAGCTTTCCTAATCCTGACTTCTAAGACACCACTCTCTCATTTTACTGTCCAACTTCTAGAACACTTCTCAGAATCTCCCTCTGTTTGCCTCCCAGATGCTGTAGTTAGGAAGAAACGATCAATCATAATGGAAAGGTAGTCTAAGAAAAGACTGAATATCTTCCTGAATCCATTGCATTTGTCATCTAATCCATTTTATATATGCATTCAGTATGAATCT
Organism: Rhinopithecus roxellana; assembly: GCF_007565055.1. Lineage (NCBI taxonomy): Eukaryota > Metazoa > Chordata > Mammalia > Primates > Cercopithecidae > Rhinopithecus > Rhinopithecus roxellana. The sequence continues at coordinate 13,693,570 of NC_044549.1, read as the reverse complement.
TCTTAGTTAATTCAATGTATGTACAAAAGATTACTGTGTTTCATTAAAATTGTTATTCCCAGATCCCTTTACACAAACCTTTCCACAATTTCAAAATCTCAACACCCCACTTATACTGACCATAACCAACTATAATCCAGCTGAGGATTTATAACGTTTGCTGAGTTGAATGTCATTTCTCTGCTAAAAATCTGTAGTTGCGAATTATTGGAAAACTAAAAAATAAATAAATAAAAATAAAATAACATTCCTTTGGCTGTAGTATATAAATAATATGTCCCCTTTTTAGTTGTTTCTACTTAACTAGTGCAGGCAGAATTCTTAACATAACCATCACTTGAACATAATCAGCTGCTTCCTATGCCAGGGTTCCTGATGTTCTTGCACGCCTGCCTCTCCCACCCCCCCACATACTATTATAGCCAGCTTCCCTTTTTAATTTTTTGTTATGTTTTTATCTCTGATGGTCCCAGTTGACACTGCTACCCCTTCTTAAACTATTTTGCTTTTAACTTTGTATTATTTTACATGTGTTAATGTAATGTCATATAATCAAACTGTTGGTTATCATGCAACTTAGCTTTATTTATACACAGTTTTGTTATGTACTGCTTTTCATGTGTAGAATTTTTTTTTTCACTTTTCTACAGTTAGTTCTTTGAAAAGGGAGAGTTAATACCATTTTATCCTTCTTTTAAATATTTCACACAACTTATCACAAGGCCAAGTATATAATGCACACTCAACAATTACTTAGTGGTTGCTTATTGGCAAAGAACATTAAAAAATCACCAAGATCTCATTAGATGATTCAGGCAATCACTATGAGTTTAATGATTACACTCTAAAGAGTCAATTTTCAACAGCAATAATTTCTAGATGCTATCGTAAATCACAACTATCAGCTACATTTTACTCCACTTATATGCTTAAATTTACCATATTAAACCAAACTTTGGAAATACATGGAAAAAAGGTAAACAATCCAAAAGAGACGATCTAGGCCTGGAGCAGTGACTCATGTCTGTAATCCAAGCACTTTGGGAGGCCCAGGTGGGCAGATTGTTCGAGCCCAGAAGTTCAAGACCAATCTGGGCAACCTGAACAGACCCTGTCTCTATATAAAAAAAAAAAAAATTAGCCAGGTATAGTGGTGCATGCCTGCAGTCCCAGCTACTTGGGAGGTGGAGGTGGGAGCCTAGGACATTGAGGCTTCAGTGAGCTGTGATTGCACCACTGCACTTCAGCCTGAGTGGCAGAGACCTTGTCTCAAATTAAAAAATGAAAGAGAGATGATCCTAATCCAACAAACGTTAGCACTGTTACTGTTTTGGTGACCATATATGTACCAGTTAGACAATATTTGTATGTGGTTAGCCTCCTAACTTTCTTCACGCTCTTAACCAGTCTAATAATGCTACCAGCTGAATAATTAAGCCTTTAAATTTTGTATTTCTTCAGACTTTGTCTTTTTTTGTTAACTTATTTCATGGATTTTGATTTATTTGGTGCTTATTAGGTTTAGCAACTCAATCCTTTGAGCCAAGACACTGTGCATTTGAAAATCTTAAGGCTTTCCCAAAACTGGTTATGGATGCTGGCTACAAAGAAGTTTATGTTTCCTTCTTAAAAACATTCAAGACACTTTTAGGCTTTCTTGGTTTCCATGGTTATATTAGATTTTTTTTTTTTTTTTTTTTTTTTATTTTAGAGAACAAGCTTTGAAAACCGGTACAATGGTCAATGCCCATGAGGAACAGGAATTTATCAAACTTCCTGAAACTCAGCAAATGGTAATAACTTATATTATTACACATATATTAATCTATGTTTTAATGTCAAATTACTGTTCTTTTAAATTTGATAATTTTAAGTCTGATTTTTGAAATGTGAGAATAACAGAGAACTATGTTAATGTGTTTTCAATTCTGAGACATTTTTCTTTATCCCTAACCAAAGAAACCGTGAAAGGTGCTTCATCTACAAAGGATTATATCCAATTCAAAGGACCAACTTCATAGTTGGCAAGTATCCACTTCACAAGTATTGGAAGACAGAATTCTACTCTCTGCTTTCAAGCTAGCCAAGCCACAGCATGGTTCTGACCAAACAGATCCAAATCCACAGGGCTTTTCGGAGTATTATTCACAATTTGCTATGAATAGATGGCTAGACTGAGCTTAGGTAAGCCAGCCTGGAGAAGCCAGAGAGTCTGGTAATGTATCAGAGCTGAGATTTATATCATTAATTTTACTGCCATTGTACAGCCCATTCCTTTGTTTCTAGAAGGTCGGGCCACATTCAACTATAGCTTGTTATTCAAAATTTTATTTAAATACTTTTAGAGAAAGTTTGTTAAGATGGTTAACATAGAAAATTAAATTTTCTGAAAGCCACTGCTAACATGAATTCTACTGTAGGCACAGAATATTCATAGCATCATCTAACACTGTCTACTTTGGTCTTTCATGATGATTTCAACAGAGTTAGTTATCTTGTCTTGAGGTGACTTAAATTTCCTGGTCTAAGATGAAATAAAAATGGGCATAGTAATTAAGAACATGGGCTTCAAGCCAGACACTTCAGTTAGAATTCTGGTGTTACTATTTACCAGCTTTATACCTTTTCAAAAATTACCTAATCTCTCTGTGCCTCAGGTTTATCTTTTGTGTAATGGACTGAAATATTAACTCTGCAATACTACAGTGGTAGAAACTAAACACTATTAAATTTAAGGTACTGAGAACAGTGCTTGGAATGTAGTAAGCAATCAGAAAGCACTGGCAATGATAATGACAGTAATGATGATAATGATGATGATGATGATGATGATGATGATAACAATGATGATAATTTTATAACTACATCTGGGAAGGCTTACCTATTGACTCCATTTATGATCATTGCACATAATATGTCCTTTTCTACTTACTTCTTCTAGAAAATAGAACTTTCCATAAAAATTACTTCTGTATGACATTTAAGCTGGTGTTGTGTCGTTGGCATGTTAGAAAAATAAGGAAAATAAGGAAGTTGATTAACACAAAGTTTTATTCTCTGTATTATAAGATAGGGCCAAGTAGTCTGGTTGAATGCACATAGTCGGGAGACTGGAGTCAAACACAGGAAAGCAATAACGTGGAAGTGGAAGCAGCCAAGGGGTTAATAGGGTCATTGTTAAAATTGGTGGCACACACTAGTTCAGAAGACATATTATAGGTTTTTTTCCCCTAATAATCAAGAAACCCAAATATAGAATGACTGAATTTTAGAGGTAAAGGAGATATTAAAGAATAACTTTCGGAGGTATGACATATTCATATTACAGGATAAGAATATAGTAACACTAAGCAACTTTGAGATTTTCTAAATATCAATACAATGTAACTTCTTCTACCTTACAGGTGGATGCAAAAAAGGTGCCTGTATTTGTAAACTTTAAACATGCAAGTCTTCACAGAATAAAACTAGAGTGAAAGCTTGTCAATTCTGTATTTTGCTAACAGATGGCATGATTTGCCATTCAAAATAATATTTTTCTTGGCTGTGACATTTTTCATTAAATGATAATATTTGCATTTGCTATGATAAATAATTCTTCATGTTGAAAAGTATAAAACTATAAGACTGAAATGTGTATTCAGAATAGGAAGGTGATTGTAATAGAAAGAGATTAAACAAACAAGAAAACCTTATGAGAATATGGAAAGTATTGCAAGTATCTATGGGAGAATCCTTTAACAATAGGAACAATTCCGAATGCAAGAGACATTAATGGATCATATAAAAATTGCTATACCATCACAGTCTTAAACAATCAGAAATAACACGGAAAAATAATCCATGAAATGAAAAATCTTTTAATTACATGGCTAAAAAAGGCCAACATCAAAATAAAATGCTTATTAACCTAATGACAGCTCTGGAAATACTTTCATTTATAAATTCCTTAAATATTTATTGAATGGCAATTGTGGTTCACGATCTTTTCAAGGTGCTTAGGATTCATCAGTAAGTAGAAGAAAGAACCTTGCCCTTTTGGAATTTATATGACGGTATGCAGTGAGCAGAGAACAGAAAAAGGGAGAGAGGAAAGGAAACAGACAAGCTCTCACGAACATAATAAATATGCATATTACATTGTTTATATGATACAATAATAATATGAAAAATCAAAAATACACTGGGAAGCTAAAGAAGGGAGTATGTGAATGGAATATTTTGAATAAAAGTCAGCTCATCACTGATCTGACCAAACATTTAAGGGAGCTGAGGATATTAGTCATGCAGATACCTGGAAAAGACTGTTCCTGCCCTAGTGAACAGCCAGGGCAAATCCCAAAGATAAGGATATATTAGAGGAACATCAGGGGGTCTAGTGTGCCTGGAGTGGTAGGACGGATGGGATGAGTAACGAGTCTCAAAAGTCAAATTGTATATGGTAGTCAAAGTCCTGTAAGGATTTTGGCTTTAATTCTGAATAAATGGGAAAACCATTGGAGGGTGCTGGAGAGAAACAACAATTGATTAATTTTAACAAATAATATCACCATGCCTGCACTGGGAATAAATGGTAGAGGGTAAGAATGGCTAAAATTGAGGCTGAAATATGGTTCATACTAGACTAGAAAAAAAGTGGGGAGTTTGTTGTTGAAATGCTGTCTGGTGAAAGTGCTGGTGATAAAAGTTGGAGCGAAAGCTGGTGATAAAAGTTGGTTCCAAAGATTCAAGGACCTTTATTTCCACACCAAGGGAGTAGCAAAGCGGGGGCTGGGGATACAACAGAGACTAAGAGTTCTCTTAGTTACAGTTTTCAACAGTTTGCCAGTGTAGAAGAAAATGGTCTAAAGATGTTCAATAGTTTGAAAATCAGCAAGGAAAAGAAAAGTCAGTCTGGTTCAAAACCCACACAGAATGAGCTCATACTATTATTTGGCAGAAGTACATGAAGGGATAGCCAGTTTAAACTCCCCTTAGTCACTTTGGACATAAAAACACAGAGGTGCACAAAGAGTCATCTGAACTATTTGTATGTATAGAGGAAGTTATCTGTACTAAAGTCACTTGCTTTCTTTCTAGTGTGAGAATTCCATTTCTTCATGCCATAAAAAATAGTTGCTTTATTTTTAAAAATTCTAAATATGTTGTGGAGACTAATAAAAGCAGCATGACATTTCTTTCAAATGCTCCTGGATAACTGATACAGAAAAAAATATCAATTTTTTAATGTGGACTAAATTGTCTCTTTCATATTTTTGTAAAAGAAATTGATCTTTTTGGACCCATGTATATGAATAATAAAACTATATGTGACAACTTACTCTTAATAATATAACCCTTCTTTTCTCTTCTTCCCTCATTTTATATCCTCTTTCCTCCTTTCTTTTTGTCCTCTCTCTCTTTCTTTTTTTTCTTTGCCTTTTTATAGATATCAGGTTTTGCATCTTAACATCTCCCTTTTGAATTAAAGAGAAAATATGTAAAGAATATTTATATTTATAACTGGTGCTGGGATAGAAGCTTTTGAAGAAGATAGTGAACGATAGAAAATAATAATTATGGAAAATGCAAATGAAAAAAGTAATAAGGAATATGTAGAGTAAATACCATCAATGAAAATTATTTTAAAAACCAAGAAATATAGCTTAAACTAAAGTTGGATGCAGTGGCCCAAGTCTGTAATCCCAGCACATTGGGAGGCCAAGGTGGGTGGACCGCTTGAGCCTAGGTGTTCAAGACCAACATGGGCAACATGGTGAAACCCTTTCTCTACAAAAAAATAGAAAAAATTAGCCGGGAGTGGTGGCAGACACCAGTAATTCCAGGTACCTGGGAAGCTGAGGTAGGAGGATCACTTGAGCCTAGGGTGTCAAAGTTGCTGTGAGCCCTGATAATGCCACTGTATTCCAGCCTGGGCAACAGAGTAAGACTCTGTCTCAAAAAAAAAAAAAAAAAAAGTTAATATGTTACTATACATAATCCTATAATATAATAAATGAATATTGCTACTGGACCATATAATACTGATGTTTTATAATTCTAATGTTATTCAGAACATGAGATATAAAATAACAATTATAAAGAGCTAAACTTCAGAAGAGTATTAGCAAGCAAGGATTCTATGGATTCTAAATTCAGAAAATATAGACATTTTGAAGATTTTTTAAAAATATCTTAAAATGTGGAGAGAAGAGTTTTAGAAAAAATAAGCAGTCATGACATACAAATGAAATTAATACCATATGGTATTCTTCATTCACATACAATATCTTTCACCACTTAGCCCCTGACTGTAATTCTGTAATCATTTCCACCTCCTCACTTCCTTACTCTCAGCTTCTACTGACTTAGGATTGAGTCAAACTCCTCAAATGGATAGAAAATAAAAGAATTTTCTACCTCCCACAGAGCAAGTTGAATGTTAGAACACCTTTTGGTCTTTTATATCAACTAGAATAAAAGTATAAAGACAGACTGTTATAAAACACATAAAAAAGGTTATCAATGAAAGGAAAGGAAGTGTAAGTAGGGAAAACCATGTCACCATATAAATAGATCTTAGTTACTACTAAAAACGTAAAATTATGATACAATATGAACATAATTGCTTTTAGAATATGAAGTTCGTAGGTTGCTATTTCAATGACTGACGACAACATTGTTTGAATTTCATAGGTTTAAATATAAAATTATTAAGATGACACTATGCCACCTCCTAACATAAAAATTTGTTATATATTAAACTAATTATTTTATGTATTTATTTATGAAATAAATTGTCCGCATAGGAGAAGACAAGATCCTTTCCGTGGTCCGAAGAATTTATAACTTTTCTAAGGCAATGAGGTAGCCACATTTTATTTTATTTTCCCTTCTTTACTTGAGTACACCCAAAATGCAAAAGGTTAGTATTCAAAAAATAGCCATAATCACATTTGTTTCAGTTTCCTATGTCCCTGCAATTTTTTTCCTAAGCATCATCCACTGACTTTTACAGAATTTATCAACACCCTTATCATAATATTCCAGACTACCATTTAATGGTATGTTGTATTCTGTTGAGCTTCCTAGAGAATAAAAAATTAGAATACTTTTCCATTCATGAAATGTTGTGAAAGAGATCATGATTTCAACTCCAAATAAGTATCCTCTGATATTGTATGCTTAACTCTCAATTTACACTACTTTCCAGTCACCTAATATTTTATATTTAAGATTTAGATAACTAAAATTATTCTGTGAATATCGTTGCTGAAATCATAATAAACATCCACGAAAATGAGGAGTGAAAATACTTAAATATGTAAATTGAAGGGTCATGTGATTCAGTTCAATTAATATGAAATCCAATTTTATTACTGAAAGAGACATTTATTAACCCCCTGTGTCTAGTAATGTACTAATCTCTGTTTAGTCTCAGAGTGAGCTCACAAAATGCCCTCTCTTTTAGGAGTAGAAGTATAGTGGCAGCTTTAAAGTGAAACATTGAGAAGGCTGTACATTCATCCTACAATGTTGCTACACTCGAAATATTTTTGAAAATTCTTTTCGGCATTGCCATGACAGACATTTTATGAGCCACATGAGAAAACTTCCCTCGGTGCTTAAAATCCATGACTTATTTATTTTTAACCCTAAATGGTATTTCTTATTTGGTCATTTCTTTTAGCCACCAGGTTTGACTCTAGATCATTGTTAAGCGCTATGAAAAGCAAAATTCACCTCAAGCAAAAATCAGAATTTGTTGCTATTGCATTTAATTTAGAGGGGTCAGGGAGACAAAAGTGCTGAAGACATTTGTGGAACTTTCATGGAAATATCAGCTACCTTGCTTTATAACCGTATCTCACAAATGAGGTAACTCAGAAATGAAGGCGAGGAAAGATACTCAGAGATCTCTAGAGAACAGGTATGGCTGTATGGTAAGGAGACACAGGTTGTGCATTTTATCTGAGAGGTTTCCCTTTTAAAAAATTGGTCTCACCACACAGGATATCCTTTATCAAAATAAATGGCAGGCACTATAGTGACTCAGTATATCTTAGAGTACAGAGCTGTATGACATTGTGGTTAAGAACTTAAACTCTGAAGTCAGACAGTGAAGGCTGAAATCTGGCTCCAAAGCTTATTACCTGCATAACATTGGGTAGGTTTCAGACAATAAAGATAATTGTTTAAAGTAATAAATGAGATAACCTAAATAAAAATGTTTAGCATGGCGTCTGTAACATAGCATGTACTAAGTAATTCAGTCTTCCCATTTTCTCTTTGTTTATTAGTTTGTGTGTTTGTGTGGTCATTTGTGTGTGTTGTGAATGTCTGTGTGTTGTATGTCTGTGTGTGTAACACTGTCAATATATCAACCTTTACATATATAAGTTTGAAACGTATGCTTTACATATTAATATATAACTTTACATATAAATTTGATACTTTGACAATTATAAATAGGCCATAAGAGTATTTTATAGTGACACTAACTATAAATCTTTTATTACAGAAAACAAATATAATTAGAGTAATACTATCTTCCTGATTAAAAAAATAATAACCCATTGTATAAAGAAAATGTATTATGGGATTTGAGACTTTCATAGTTCCTTGTCAATTAGATTTACTGAGTGGCTAAATAATAAAGAAAGTTAAGTAATCACAATTATCAAAGACATAAATCTACTGTAAATCAAGTCCTGGTAAGTACTGGCAATAATATTTTTAAATTCTTTTTTGTTGTTGCTTATTTGGCTTAGTGGCAAAAGCATGATAAATAAAATAAAATAATATTCTTATGCCCAAATGAAAAATTAATATAATCGATACTTAAATATGTAGTCACATTGCAATACTATCTTAGATTGTTGATAGGCAGTGCTATGAGAGTAGTCATTACTTACGGCTATCAACATTTTTCCTTAAGACTGGATAGCATACAAATCAGTTATATTTTCCTATTTCATATACAATGTTAGTCAAACTCCTGCCCAATATATTTTCTTTAAAACTATGCCTACACCATTTTAGTAATTATCTGTAACAAGAGACTGGATTCTGAAGTTGGATATATTGAGATTCACATCCTGCCCCCATCACTTCCTATCATCTTGGGTAAAATACTTATTTCCTTACTTTTAAATTACAGAAAGACAATCACATAAGCTGATAATAATGCTGTAGTTATTATTTTATGATAATAATGCTGTAGTTATTATATTAAATGAAGTATTCCATATAAAGACTTAATAGGGCTGGCACTCACTGCACACTTAATTTTGTTTTTTAATTTTTTATATTTTATGATGCTGCCATTATTTTTTCCTGGGTTCCTTTATTTTAGTTTTATAGGCTATGGATGTTACATTTTTCTGTTGATAGTTTCATTATGCTCTTTTTATTAAAATTTCGTTCATCTTAAAAATTTCCCCTATTCTTATTCCCGCATACAATTCGTCACCAACAACTGCCAATTTATATTATGTAATGATGCTCTGTCTTTTCTTTTCATCTCTGTTACAATGATTTAGTCCACCTTGGTTAAGTATAACAGTTTTCTTTCTAGTCTGTCTAGTATTTGTTTCCTTGCCACTTCCTCCTGATTATTCTTGTTCAAAGTGCCATTCACCATCTTATTACAAATGAATGCCAAAAATTGTAATGGTTTACTACTGCCTTTATACAAAAAGACAAACTTAAAGTTTCTAAAATCTGATATTTACATACTTCTTCAAACATTTAATCTTTTTTTGCCCTCTGACATAAAATAATGTCTTCATTAATCATTTTGTACAACACATCTTTATATAATGGTGTTTACCTGCATAAAAAGACTTTATGAAAATATTCCATACCAGCTATAGAGAGTTTACCTATACTATCATCTTCATGATGATAATAGAGACCCCTGTCTCTAAACATATAATTATCAATAAATTCTTCTTATTTTGAGTTCTTTTCTTTACCATCTTTAACTTGACAGTTAATCATATATTACTTTAACCAGTTTTATAATATTTAATTTACATATGCCATATATTTACTCCATGTTAAAATAATTTTCAGCACACTTAACTATTTTATGGGATTTTATGTCTTTCTTGGCATCTCCAATGTATAATTTTTAAAAACACAACAAATATATTTAATAGAATTAATACATAACAAAACTTAATCCTTGATTCCTGGCCAGGAAAAAGTAACAGAGACTGAATTTACTATCTCATATGAAACAACCAAAACAAAAAATAACAAACAAAATGAAATTTAAAAATCCATCTAAAACAACAGTTTTCAAGTCACTGGATATCAGGCAACAAAGAACAGAGATCCTTAACAAAGGGAAATGATGACCCTATAGTGCCATATTTTACTGCTTTAAGAATTTCTAGGCTGAAACAGTAGCACAGAAAACCAAAGTAGAGCTCAGAAAATTCTTGGATTTTTAGGAGATGGAGATGAAAGTCTAGGGAGACCAGGATGACTAGAGTTTTTTGTTTTTTGTTTTTTGTTTTTTTTTTTTTTTGCAGAGAACACCAGAGAGAAGACAGCTACACAGAGAGAGAGAAAGGCTGTTTGCAAAAGTTCCTCCTTCAGTTTTTAGCAGACTACCAATCAACCCATGTGTGACCAAACCTCCTGAGGCCAGGGAAAGAACTATCCAAATGTATTAGAGGTATGGGATTTGGTGCTCTCACATGACAGAGAAAAATGCTTGCTCCCACCAGCCAAATTGGAAAACCTCAAGATTCATGCAGCATTAGGTAGAGTACAGACATATCTCGATGTTTTTGTTTGTTTTGTTTTTTGAGAGGAAGTTTCGCTCTGTTGCCCAGGCTGGAGTGCAGCAGCATGATCTCATCTCACTGCAACCTCCACCTCCCAGGTTCAAGAGATTCTTTTGCTTCAGCCTCCTGAGTAGCTGGGATTACAGGCATGCACCACTATGCCCAGCTGATTTCTGTATTTTTAGTAGAGACAGGGTTTTGCCATGTCGGCCAGGCTGGTATGAAACTCCTGAAGTGATCTGCCCACCTTGGCCTCCCAAAGTGTTGGGATTACAGGCATGAGCCACCGCGCCCGGCCAACATACCTCGTTTTATTGTGCTTAGCTTATTGTATAGATATTGAGTTTTTTGCAAACCAAAGGTTTGTGGCAACCCTGCATCAAATAAGCCTATCTGCACCATTTTGTTCCAACAGCATATGCTCACTTCTTGTTTCTGTATTACCACATTTTGGTAATTCTCACAATATTATAAATGATTTCATTACTATTGTACCTTTTATGGTGATCTATGATCCATGATCTTGATGTTCCTTATTGTAATTGTTTTGGGATAGCATGAACCATGCCTATAAAATGTGGCAATCTTAATTGATAAGTATTGTGTGTGTTCTGACCGCTCCATTCACTAGCAGTATTCCCATCTCTCTGCCTCTCCTCTGGACTCCCTGTCCCCTGAGATACAATATTGAAATTAACCCAATTCATAACCCTGCAATGGCCTCTAAGTGTTCAAGTGAAAGTATTGCATGCCTCTCATTTTAAATCAAAAGCTAGAATGATTAAGCTCAATGAGGAAGAGTGTCAAAAGCCCACAGAAGCTAAAAGAAAGGTCTCTTATGACAAACAGCCAAGTTGTGAATGAAAAGGAGTTCTTGAAGGAAATTAAAAGTACTAATCTATTGAACAAACTAATGACAGAAAAATAAAACAACCTTATTGCTGATATGAAAGAAGTTGTGGTGGTCTGCAGAGAAGATCAAACCATTCACAACACTCGTTTTAGCCAAAGCCCAATCCTGAGCAGTGTCCTAACATTCTTCAATTCTATGAAAGTTGGAGAAGTGAGAAAACTGCAGAAGAAATGTTGGAAGCTAGCAGAGGTTGGTTCATGACACTTAAAAAAAGAAGCTATCTGCATAATATAAAACTGCAAGGTGAGCCGGGCGCGGTGGCTCAAGCCTGTAATCCCAGCACTTTGGGAGGCCGAGACGGGCGGATCACGAGGTCAGGAGATCGAGACCATCCTGGCTAACACGGTGAAACCCCGTCTCTACTAAAAATACAAAAACTAGCCGGGCGAGGTGGCGGGCGCCTGTAGTCCCAGCTACTCGGGAGGCTGAGGCAGGAGAATGGCGTAAACCCGGGAGGCGGAGCTTGCAGTGAGCTGAGATCTGGCCACTGCACTCCAGTCCGGGCGACAGAGCGAGACTCCGCCTCAAAAAAAAAAAAAAAAAAAAACTGCAAGGTGAAGCAGCAGGTACTGAGAGAAGAACTGAAGTAATTTATCCAGGAGATCTAGCTAAGATAGTTGATAAAGATGGCTGCATGTAACAAGAAATTTTCAACATAGACAAAATAGTCTTATATTGGAAGAAGATATCATCGGAGACTTTCATAGCTAGAGAGAAGAAGTCAATGCCTAGCTTTGAAGTTTCAAAGGGCAGGCTGACTCCCTTATTAGAAGCTAATGCAGCAGCTGGTGACTTTAAGCTGAAACCAACACACATTTGCCATTCTGAAAATCCAAGGGCCCTTAATAATTTGGCTAAATTTACTCTGCCTTTGCTCTACAAATGGAACAACAAAGCCTGGATGACAGCACATCTGTTTACAGCATGGGTTACTTGATATTTCAAGCCCACTATTGAGACCTATTGCTCAAAAAAAGTTTCTTTCAGAATATTACTTCTCATTGAAAATGCACCTAGTCACCCAAGAACTCTAAAGAGGATGTACATACAAAGATTTTCCAGGCCTGTTAACACAGCATCCATTCTGAAGCCCATGAATCAAGGAGTAATTTTGACTTTCAAGTCTTATTGTCTAAGAAATATATGTTGTAAGGCTATAGCTGCTATAAATAGTGATTCCTCTGATGAATCTGGGGAAAGAAAAGTGAAAGCCTTCTGGAAAAAAAATCACCATTCTAGATTCCATTAAAAACATTTGTGATTCAGGAGAGGAGGTCAAAATACCATCAGTAACAAGAGTTTGGAAGAAGTTGATTCCAATCCTTATGGATGATATAGAGGGATTTAAGACTTCAGAGGAAGAACTAACTGCATATGCTGTGGAAATGGCAAGAGAACTAGCATTTGAAGAGGAGCATGAATGTGTATCTGAAGTGCTACAATCTTATGATAAAACTTCAGTGGACGAGGAATTGCCTCTTATGGATGAGCAAAGAACATTCTTCCTTGAGATGGAATGTACTCCTGATGAACATGCTGTGAACGTTGTTGAAATGATGACAAAGGAGCCGGGCGTGGTGGGTCATGCCTGTAATCCCAGCATTTTGGGAGGCCGAGGCAGGCAGATCACCTGAGGTTGGGACTTCAAGACCAGCCTGGCCAACATGGTGAAACTCGTCTGTACTAACAATACAAAAATTAGTGGGTGTGGTGGTGCATGCCTACAATACCAGCTACTTGAGAGGCTGAGGCGTGAGAATCTCTTGAATCTGGTGGCAGAGGTTGCAGTGAGCTGAGATTGCACCACAGCACTCCAGCCTGGGTAACAGAGAGAGAGACAGAGTCTGTCTCAAAATAGAGGAAAAAAGGAAATGACAACAAAGGATTTAGAATATTACATAAACTTAGTTGATAAACCAGAAGCAGGGTTTGAGAGAATTGACCACAATTTTGAAAGAAGTTCTACGGTGAAGAAAATGCTGTTAAATGGCATTGCATGCTACAGAGAAATCTTTCATGAAAGATGTGGTGAACCTTATTGTCTTTTAAGAAATTACCACAGTCACTCCACCCTTCAGTAACCACCATCCTGATCAGTCAGCAGCCATCAACATTGAGGCAAGATCCTCTGTGAACAAAAAGATTATAACTCACTAAGGCTGAGATGATCATCAGCAATTTTTAATAATAAAGTATTTTTAACTAAGTTAAGTACACTGTTTGTTAGACATACCACTATTGCACACTTAATATACTATAGTATAGTGTAAACACAACTTTCATATGCACTGGGAGACCAAAACATTTGTGTGACTCATGTTATTGCTATATTAGCTTTATTGCTATAGTCTGGAATAAATCTACAATATTTCCAAGGTATGTGTGTACATACAAGTGTGAGTAAAGAATGATCAGCCCTTGATTAACACTTCTCTGACTCCATGTAACAAATGTAAAAAGCAGAACTCACAAGGATCAAACTGTTTCTCAATAATTTAACTGTGTCCCATAGAGAAGTTCAAGAACATTAATAAGAATACAAAAATATGAAGCATGCAAAAGATAAAATTCACAATGTTTGGCAACCAAAAAAACACATGGCATGCAAGAAAATACAACTCATAACAGAGAAATCAATCAGTCAAATCAACTCAGAACTGCCATAGATATTAGAATTAGTAGGCATGGACATTAGAACAGTGAATATAACTGTGCTCTATATGTCCAAATAGTGAAATACAAGTAAGGAATATATTTTAGGAGGCCCAAAGAAAACTAGAGATAACTAAAATGTCTGATATGAAAAATACATTGGATTGGATGGTGGCAGATTAAATATTACATTGGAAAATTTTCATGAGCTTGAGAAAGCATAGCAATCAACTATGCGCATTATTATAATAAACTTCAGTAGTCATCTTCTGTGTGTGTGTACAAGAGGAAAAGAACAAAGTTAAAGGAATAAATGAAACTACCAAAAATGAAGAACACAGAGAAAAAGGATTTTAAAATGTGAAGAGCACTGGACTACTTCAGTTTGTGCAATGCATTTTTAATTGTAATTCTCAATGGTGTCGGGGAAGAATATTTGAACAAACGATTTTCTCCATAACTGCAAATGTAATTTAATAGAGAAAGGCTGTTTTTTTTCAACAGATGACATTGAAATAATTAGATAGTCATTTGCAAAAGATGAACTAAGCCTCGTACTTTGGAACACATAATAAAATTAATAAAAATAAATTATAGACATTGTTAAAACCTAAAACTATAAAACCTATAGAAGAAAACATAAGAGAAAATCGTTGTCACCTTGGGTTAAGAGAAAAGTTGGCAACCTACCTATGGCCAACAAGACAAATCTTACCCTCTACCTGTATTTCTATAATGTATGAACTAAGAATCATTTTTTAGATCTTTAAATGATTAGCAGAATGGAAAAAGTATATTACTTCATTACATGAAAATTATGTAAAATTCATATTTTAATAACTAATTATTAGAACATAGCCATCCTGATTCACTTAAATATACTTTTATGATTGCTTTCACACTACACCTACAGAGATGATTAGCTGAAGCAGAGTGTATTAGTCTGTTTTCACACTGCTATAAAGAACTACCTAAGACTGAGTAATTTTATAAAGAAAAGACTTACATTTCCACAAGGCTGGGGAGGCCTCAGGAAACTTACAATCATGGCAGTAGACGAGGGAAAACAAGGCATGTCTTACATGGCAGCAGAAAAGAGAGAAAGACAGCAAGGAGGGAACTGCCATATGCTTTTAAACCACCACATCTTATGAGAACTCACTCATTATCATGAGGAAGGCATGGGGAAATCATCCCCATGATCCAATCACCTCCCACCAAGTTCCTCCCCTGACACATGGGAATTATAATTTGAGATGAGATTTGAGTGGGGACACAGATATAAACTGTATCACAGCAGGTGTGTGGAGCACAAAGTCTAAACTATTTATTATCTGTCCCATTAAAAGAAAGTTCCCCAACTCTTTGAATAGGCAAAGATATAATAGCAAAAGCACAATAATTTTTGTTAAATTGATAAGTTGGACTTCATCAACATTCAAAATTCTGCTCTTCAAAAGATGCTATTAAGAGAATGAAAAACAAAACACAGACTGGGAAAAAAGTATTTATAAATCAAATATCTGATAAAGTACTTGTGTTTAGAAAACATAAAGAACTTTCAAAATTCCATAGTTTAAAAAAAATCTCCCCCCTCAAAAAGGACAAAACCTTTAAATAGACTCTTCACCAAAGAAAATATACATATGGGATATAAGCACATGAACTGACACTCAACATCATTAGCTTTATGGAAATGCAAATTAAAGCCACAATGAGATACCATTACATACCGATCAAAATGGCAAAAAATTAAAAAGACTGACAATACTAAGGGGTGGTAAAGATATAAAGAAACTGGAGTTCTCACACACAGCTGGCAGAGACATAAAATGTTTCAAATGCTATGGAAAACATGTCAACACTTTGTTAGAAGTGTAAAAGTCACATGATTTAGCCAGCCCAATCTTCCATAATTATCCAAAAGAAATGAAACATGCATTTATAAATAAAGCCTTGTATATGAATGTGTACTCAATTCAAAGACTTTTGAAATTTGTAATAAACTTCAGTAGTCATTTTCCGTGTGTGTGTGTGTGTGTGTAAGAGGAAAAGAACACAGTTAAAAGAATAAATGAAATATTGGGGACTTTGCAGAGAGTTTACTGGGGACTATAGCGTTCTGAATTGATATGCTATGCTTTCCATAGATCAAATAAAGTTAAGAATTTTATTCTGTACATATTTACAAATTTGAAAATCAAAATATTGGATTAGTAAAGTCTTTCAAGGAGGACATTTTATTCAATAAAGATAAGTATGCTCTCTACATTTCATGTAAAAGTTTTACTAAATTATAGTCATCCACAAGGAATGGGTTCCACAGGGAATTGGTTCCAGGACCCCTGTGGATGCCAAACTTTGTGGATGTCCAGTCCCTTATATAAAATGCCATAGTATTTGCATACAACCTCTGCACATTCTCTTGTATACTTTAAATCATCTCTAGATTGTTTAAAAAACCTAATACAATGTAAATGCTATGGAGATAGTTGTTATACTGTATATTAAAATTTGTGTTATTTATATTGCTGTATTATTACTATTATTGTTCTTGTTTAAAACCTTTTTTGATTCGTGGTTGGTTGAATCTGCGGATACAGAAGCCATGGATACAGAGAGCTAACTGTAATTCTTATAAGTGAATGATCCCTCCTTACTTTCCAGTAAAATGATCTTTTATCTTTATTACAGAGATTTCTGGAAGGTATTATAGTGTCTTTCTTCTATTTTTCTTAGAACTATGGAAATAATTGGTCTTACTATTCTCAGAGAGCCTAAAATTTCATTCGGCACTGGAGCAAGTGAATTTGTCAACTTTATATTATTATAATTTAATTGCCAGGTAATGTACATCACCTCCATTTCCTAGACATTGATGCTACCATACATCCACAGTAATCTTTCTTAGAAAAGTAGACTAAGGATCATAGATTACCAGTTTGTTGAAGAAGCAGACACTTTCATTTAGCCTGGCCAGCTGGCACATGTCCTATAAACCAGACCAAATGTGCACATCACAGGATAGAAAGTTCTGATCTTTTAAGTGACAGAGTCATAAAGTGAAGCAAATGATCCTTACACATAATCTCATGCAACATCACACTTCAAGGCCCTCAGTTAGTACTTTAGTAGTAACTCTTCAGTTTTAAGTGCCTACAATTGACCATAAAGTATCTTACATCTGCCCTCTCTTATTGATTTTACTACTCAAGAATTCTGTAAATAACGCTCATTTATTTCATCTTTTTATGATTATGGAAGGCTTTCCTAAACCAACCATTAATTCTTAAAACATAAGCAAATGTTCTTTATCTGTATCTCTATATATCTGTCTCTATCTTTTCCTTTGTCACATTTCATAATTTCTAGATAATACTTTGAAATCCAAAATACTGCAAATTTTATATACTGCGTGATATACCATAGTACACACTCATTTTTCTCTATAATACAACACAATAATGAAAATATGTACAGTAGAGTTTTCTAGCCTCCATAATTATTCTTAGATATATAATCTGACTCATAAAATCCTATAAACAAACTACATGAGAAGTTGGAGGAACACCAAAGGTAAACTAGACCAATCCCATAATAGATATATGATGATATTAGGGGAGAAAGGGATTTAGTGACTTACTCAAGATCACAGAGTGAGTAAATGCTCTAACTGAACTTGAATCGCTTTCTGCATCCATTCATTAACTAGAGAGTTCCAGTGATGAGTCAAACATTATGCTGACTACAAAAGGTATATAAAGAAAAAAGGCACCAATCCAATCATCCAAGTGATTCGAGTCTGGCAGGGAAGAAACCAAGCTATATGTCACTCAATTCAATATATCCTTGGTATGCATTGTTCTTTTCTTAAATAAATCTGTCATTAAAAATACATAACAAACAAAATATTCATAACCTTACATCTAACAACTTGGCTTGTGGATTTAATAATTTATTTCAATTATAAAATATACCCAACTGTAAAAAAGAATTGAGTGCTCAAAAAAGAGCTGCCTGCTCAGTGATTTTCACTGAATTTGATGTTCCTGAAAACTCACACAGTGACAATAAAAACAAATTCATCAGCTGTGCTAAAGCTTTGAAAATCAGGGCCTAAAATCAGCTAGAGATTCTGATTCTTACTTATAGATATGCCTCAATATCCTTTGCAATAAGATACAGTTTTACTGTTAACCAAACACATGACACTTAGCTTTAAATTGTGCTAAAAATGAAAAACAAGCAAGAATTAATAAGGAACTCTTAATTAACACTTGTCACAATTCCTTTTTCATAACTAACTGTTGTATTGTTTTCAAGTGTTTTGGTGGAGGGGAGGGTGTCCATTCTTTCCATATGATGTATGCTACTTGTGTAAAAGCATGTTTTCCTCCCCACACAACTCTGATGAGACCACACGTTCAACAGTATTTTCATTCGTTGATTCATCAAAGAGGAGAGAGGAACATATCAGAGCACGTTTGGCAGAATTTCTCAAAAGATTATTGAATTAATGATGAAATTGGTTAAAATAATTAAATATCCATTACTTTGATAAGTTTGTAAAGGAACATGTAATTTTTGCTTATCTGCACTTACATAAAACCTCAGAGAGAAGTGTGTGCTTAGAATAAGAAGAAAAGGTGATAAAACCTCCAGATAGGAACTCTTAGAATGACAACAGAAGAACGGTCCAACAAGAAGCCATTGGCAGCCTCACAGTTTGTATTATTTGACATTATCTTTGATAAAACACAGGTGAGTATTCAGAGGATAAATCCTAAACTGAAGGCAAAACAGCATGGTCTGTTACATTAGGTACCTCTGAGGCTGTGTTTTCTTTGATGTTCACAACCCGGAAACCTAAACTTTCCCCACAATGGCTTCACTCACCAGAAAGGCCTCTGACTAAAATGCAGTATAAAGGGATTCACTTTCTATTAATCAAACCTGAGTGGAAACAAAGGATGAATGGCAGAGTGGCCAGGGGTAGGAATCACAGTCTTTTAGCTCCTCCACACACTTCTTTCCTGCTGTGCGTGTCTCTGTGAGTCTCAGCTCTCCCTTGCGTGAACACATGCACACACACATACACATATTGAACCTCTGAGTTATTCTCTGTCACTGGGAAGAACTTAGAAAATTAGAGAAAATTTTAATTTCTAACATTAATATAGTACCTATTAATATATGTGTGTATAGACAGGATATATGTAAAGATATATAGTATGTGTGTGTGTGTATATATATCTCACATACAGAAATTTAACAGGTTGGCTCAAGGCTCTCAGATAAATGTGCTTAGCCCAGCCTGCCTGACCCAGGATCCCATTACACAGGATAAATTACTTTAATATACTACATATATTTTTTTTCATTTTCATAGAACACCCCCAGGAGTTAATTCTGAAACCATTAATTTTTAGTACCAATGTTGAGTACCAACTTTAATACCAAATTTAACCAACCATAAGGCAGCTTAATGAGCATCCTGTACTGTCAGTGGGAATAAAGAGTAAAAGGCAGAACCAAGCCTCAGCTTCTCTCTGCTGGCTGAGATTCTCCACACTGAAG
The DNA here is from genome assembly GCF_007565055.1 of Rhinopithecus roxellana. Classification (NCBI taxonomy): domain Eukaryota; kingdom Metazoa; phylum Chordata; class Mammalia; order Primates; family Cercopithecidae; genus Rhinopithecus; species Rhinopithecus roxellana. The sequence continues at coordinate 13,673,650 of NC_044549.1, read as the reverse complement.
GAAATCAGATACACAAAAGTTAAGTTCTGCACATTTCAGTTATCATCAATAGTAGATAGAGATTGCTTTCTAGCTCTGTGACCATGAGCACACCCACTTATCTCTCTGTTGTAGTTCCTTAGCTTGTAAAATCCAGGTAACAGTGTTTACTTCATAGGGTTCTTCTAATGACTACCTGGATTAGTATACATAAAGACATGGAACTTTGACACATAGTAGGTGTCATGTTAATATAAGCTATTACTATGGTAATTGTCAAAGTATATTTAATTTATACGTAAACGATATTTTGTTATCCATATAGACTGAAAGTGTCTTCAGAATTCTTTATTAAGGCCAAAGAACTTTTAAAACTGTTTGTAGGCATTTTAATCAATCTCAGGTTAAATAAACATGCTTTCTATTTTTAAGCTTGCACTTTAACTACCTGACCATTTTCTCAACCACAATGCCCCATTTTCTTGTAACACTGAAAAATGCAATATCATTTATGCAACCATTATGGTGCTTTTGAGTTTAATATGCCTAGTGATGTTCAAAGGCTCACACAAACAGTATTTAATATGAAACTAACTATGGGAATGTTTACTTGGATTTTTCATCTGAGAACATTACTGGGTGATAGCAGCCCTTTGCCACTCACACAGAAGTATTGGTTCAAACTGGTATCTCTATTGGCTCCTAAAAACCATGCAGTAATAGAATACTCAAGCCTATAACACTTTTCATCACTTAATAGTTGCTGTGCTTGTCCACATACAGGAAGCTTAAAATAGATACACAGTACACTCTGTATCCACTCAAAGATTTGAGGTGAAGTCTATGGAGGTGGCTATAAATGTCAACATTATACGGCATCGTATCTCTATATTTGTGTCAGGAAGGCATATTACCAGTTTAAGCCTATAATCATTCATGTCCTACCAAGTAATGGTGTGACACATCCATTTAGAAAGATGTTTTACTCACAGAGAGCACTGTACTTTAAAAATGCATAGGTACTGTAGCCTGAATATACAACATTGACTACGTGAGACATTGTTTTGCATTATGGTAACTATTATATGCAAACATTCACCAGGTGTTTTTTTTTTATTTGTAATTGCATTCTTTTGTAGGTATTGGTAATCATCTTTTATCAGAAAGCATGCACGTATTAGGTTATTTTCTAGTTTTTTTAATTCCAAAAAATAAAAATAAAAATAAATCTGGCATGTTTTCCTGTCAGGTAGGCATAACCCTATGTAGCTGAAACAGTAATATGAGTTATATTACCATATTCAGACATATTTTTAGCTGTCAGAAAAAATAAAAGATGGACAGTTGATGTGTTTTCTTCTACTTCTAAAGAAAACACAAGGTCAATATCATACCAAGGGAGAATCTTGAGTGGGAACAAGGTAGAGTTGAGGTAAAATTCAACACTTATTTGGATAAATATCTATCTATGTAACATGAACTAATTTCCACAGTTTCTCTATCTGTAGATAAGAGTGTTGACCTCAGTGATTTTTGTTAAAATTTTCTTCTTCTAAAAAATGTAATACTAAATAAAATGTATTTAAATATGTTGGCTCACTCTTCCTTATTTTCTTTCTTTTGTGCCTGGGTATTTTGGTGGGAGGTTTAATTAACTTCTTGCCTGTATAATATATATTCCCAGAATACTAGAAATACTTTGGATGGTAATGCTTCTTTTTCTTTTTTAGCTGACAACACACCTTCCCTTAACTGAGTCAGCCCATGAAATCCTCCAAACCTTGTAAACGTCACGTCTTTATTGACCCCATCATTATCATTTCTTTTTATTGAGAATTATCAATATAATGGTAAAGGACACTCACTTCGATGCCAAAAGGACACTGATTTGGTTTACAATTTCAATTCTCTGACTGTTCTCCACATAAACTTTGGCAAGGTATTTAGTATTTCTATGCTTCCATCTGTAAAATTCTCCCATCCATAAAATCAGGATAATGATGATGCTAACCAATCAGGGTTGTTCTGTGGCTTAGATTTATTACATGTAAAGACTAAGAACTGTGCTTGAAATTTAATAAATGCTAATTATTACTTTTCTGTTCATAATTGTTCTGCAGCTTGAAATGTTTTTCCTGTTAAAACCAAAAATAGGTTGGAAAATTAAGTAATCCATTCAAAAAGTGTTTTAGAGGAATTGCCAGGAGTCAGGTTCTATGAAAAGATAGAACATGTTCCTATTCTCATAAAGCTTACATTCCACTGGAGGCAAAAAGATGATATAAAGTGAGTCTAAAAAATAAATAAGGTATTTTCAGGTAGAAATAAAAACAACTAAGAAAATAAAACAAGGACATGCAGCAGAGAATAAGAGTGTAAGAGAATGGGAGTGGGGGGAAAGTGCTTTTACTTGCTGATACGCATACCTCTTGATGTTGAAGTGCATCAAGGCTCAGGTTCTGCACATTATTTCTGCTTTGTTCATGTACCCTTCTTCATTTCCTCACCCGAGCCCAGGGATTAAAAATGACTTTCAAACATACCATATAATTTGGTTATCTTCCTAAAACCTGTTACACTAGCAGTCTTTTCCTTTCACAGTAAATGACATTTTTTTCCATTGCAAGAACACAACCTCTGGAACTATTCTGACTCCTCTGTGTCATTTTATAGCTAAACCAGCAGGAAATATGTCAACTCTACTTTCAAAACATACTCAGTATTTTACCCATTCTCATCACTTTCACTGCTGCCATGATAGTCCAAGACTCCATAATCTCTCAATTAATTACTGGAAAACCTTCCTAATTGGTTTTCCACACCTGCTTTCACCTTTGCCAATGTACAGTTTAATTTCAACACAGAGCCAGAGGAAACATAAATCAGATGATGTACCTCCTCAGTTCAAAGGCTACAATGGCTCTGCTTTCACACAGAATAGAATCAGAAGTCTCACCATGTATTTCTGCTTGGCCCTACCTGATCTGCCTCACACCTCTTACTCACTTGTACCACATTCCACTCCTCTCTCCCTACTTCATGTAGCACCAGGAAAACTGGCTTTGTTAATGGAACCAGCCCAAGAGTCCCATAGAATTTTATGGAAACATACACACACACACACACACACACACACACACACACACAGAAATTGATCCTCCTAGTTTAAAGTTTGAAACTTACATTTGCCTTATCTGAGTTCCTTCCTCAGGAAACTGACTCTCAGACCTCCCAGACAGTATCAACGGACTGAAACTAACAAGATCACCATATGCAGACAATTAAGACAGCACCGATCTCATCTATCACGATTACCTGACCCCCTACTTCCAGTTGACCAATGCATCTTCCTTACCCCGCCTTAATTCCCCACACTTAGCTACATTCCTTTCCTGACTTTTCTTAAATTAAAGAAAGTTAAAAAAAAAAAAAAAAAAAAAAAAAACTAACTTTAGTTGGGAGGTAAGAATAGATTTAAGAATTGTCTTCTGCTGACATCACCAGGAGTCTAATAAAATAAAGACTTCTTCCCTGGCAATACTTGTTGTCTCAGTGATTGGCTTTCTGTGCATTGAGCAACAGGACCTAGATGGAATTCTTGGTGTTTCAGAAATATTAATATTCATGAAATACACCAACAATTCTTCCGTCCAGGGCCTTTGCTCATTTGCAAATAGCTGACATGCTCCCTCTTTATCAGCATTGTTTACTTGCTCAATTCTTTCAGGACTTTAATCAAATGTCACCTTTTTCGTAGGGCCCTCTTTAAAATTGCATCCCCTAACCCTAAAACTTTCTATGCATTTCTGGTTTATTTTGCTTCATAGTAATTATTACCTCCTAATAGATCTATTTTATTGTATTATTATCTCTTTTCTGTTAGGGTATATATAATATAAGTGCAGATACTTTTGTCTGTCATTCAATGCTATATTCCGATTGCATAGAAAAATGCCTAGCACTTAAGTGTTTTCCCAGTATTTATTGAATAAATGAAAGAGTAAATGAACGTAAACCAGGAAGACTTCTCTGAGCCCAAAATATTGAGAGAGATGGATCATTAGACACTCGAGGCAGAGACTATTCTAGGCACATGTAAAGTCCTTTACAACTGTCAGCCATTAAACAAAAAGAGGAATGACATGACATATTTTTGTTTTTTATTTTATTTATTTATTTGAGACAGAGTCTCGCTCTGTTGCCCAAGCTGGAGTGCAGTGGCACCATCTCAGCTTACTGCACCTCTGCCTCCTGTGTTCATTGATTCCTCTGCCTCAACCCCTGAGTAGCTGGGATTACAGGTGCCCACCACCGTGCCCAGCTAATTTTAGTATTTTTAGTAGAAATGGGTTTCACCCCGTTGGCCAGGCTGGTCTCGAACTCCTGACCTCAAGTGATCCACCCACCTCAGCCTCCCAAAGTGCTAGAATTACAGGTGTCAGCACCTGTTGACATGTTTTAAAATAGTTGTTCTAATTCTATGTTAACTAAAGTGGAAGAATATGGTTGGAGTAAATTAAGTAAGGAGGAGAAACACAGGAGATAAGTTCTGAGAAGGTAGGAGAGGACAATTCATTTGGAGCCTTTAAGGCTAGGGTCATAAGTTGAATTTCACTTCAGATGCAAAAGAAAGTGCCATTGAAGGAGTCTAATGAAGGCATAGCTTATGGGAAATGGTATAATTTTGTTTTAAAGTATAATTTTGATTTTTTTCTAAATAATCATTTGGATGGCAGGAAATCGTTGTTTTCTACATGGAGGAAATAATCAGGAGAAATCAAACTCAAGGTTTTAAAATCAGTAACATGAAAATTATAAAGTTAAGTAACTAAGATTATATAACTGATTAAAAAAAAGTGTTGGTAGATAAAAGTTTCACTGTTTGAACTGACTTTGTACAAAAGTTAGATATTTCTGAATGTTCTAGATTGGTTTATCCGCAGTCCCAACACCAGAAATGGTTTATTTTTTTCAATAGCCCCCAATTGACTAATCACTCCAGTCACTCTACCTGAGTCTATTAAAAAACTATCAAAAACGTAGCAAAAGATGAATTTACAGAACTAACCCAAATGTGTAGTTTATTAATGTAAATGAGTACAGACTTTAAAAAGTGAAAATAGGTATTGCATAATCCAGAACACATTCCTATAACAACAAAGGTAGGCTTTAGATATAAATCTCACTTCATTTATTTGGAATTACTTTGATAAACATTTCTGATCATTATTTTATACATTTGTATATAGTAAATTTTATTAATAAAACTCTAGTCTTTTATGGTGTGGCGGTAAGAATTTAAACATTTGTGACTACACAAATGTCTCTGTATTCATGTTTAGCATTCCACTAAAATATATAACTAAAAGATGTTAATTATAAACCTGAGATGGATATATGGGTATGAAAGTTCATCGACATCCTTAGGATTTCTTTTTAATGTAAATTTTGTATTTGAAAAAATGAACTTCTATTTTTAAAAGAATTAAGAGGAGAAGACAAAACATATTCCATTTGTTTAATTATAATTATTTTCTTTGTTTGATTTTAGAGCATTTTTATAAGGGGAAGAATGCATTCGCAAGCTTGCACAAGCAGCAAAGTGAGCACCTCTATGTTTATAGAACATCAGTTCTCTTTTGTGTTGCACTGTGCTGTGCAATAAGATTTGTATCTAAAGAGTTAGAATATGATAAAATAAAACTGCATAGAAGTGGGTTCTCTTTTTGACCTTATTTGGCCTGTCCTTCAGTTACTTTGCTTCTGCTCTCATTTCACTATGTGGCAATGCATATGTAAAATGTCTTCAATGGTTGGGAAATGCATATTTAGATTAAAAGAGTTGTGACATTTTAGAACTGGTTGTTTATTCTTCTGTCGAAAAATTAGCCAGACGTTTTCTGCAAAGTAAAAATATGTAATTCAGTTTTCCTCCCCTCATAATATTATTAGTAGTTTACCCCATTTTGTTACTTTCGATGTTCAAGTGCTCTATTTCCCACCATATTCCCTCACCAGCCCCCACTGGATAAATGTCAGAAAGAATGAAACATTATGTATTTCCTCCGCTTCAGGAAGCTACCTACTTAGAATTCTATGACACTCCAGTTACACAAGGGCTTGACTCTTCAGAAAATCTAATATCACTAATCAGTTTAAGCTTTTTTCACTTTGCTATTGATTCTAATTCATCTACAATAAATTCTTTCCATTACCCATAATGACAGTTAAAACTTGTTCATGCCCTGTTACTGCACCTAAAAGCAAACTCCTGTACTTCCAATAGTTGTTATTTATATTGATTGGATTCACAGTAATTCTTTTGCCTGGCTTCCCCTGTATCAAAGAAAATACAGAAACTGTCAACTTTTAAAGTGATATTTATACAAACATTAGTACAACAAAGATTGTACAATGCAGGGATTAACACAATGAAATAAAGGCAAAGCCTTTCAGTGGCTCCTATTATTCATGTTTCAGTTAATGTGATCAAAATAATCATCACAACTCACAGTAATTTGAATTATTATATTGAAAAAGTCATAACAAATTTCAGTTTTTGTGTAGGAGACTGTTTATTTCTCATAAAGAAAAGACACTCTATTGGCTACAGATATGCATGATTCAATAACTCAGTTCATTTTTCACATTTATTCACCTTTTACATTTAAATCCCCAAATTGGTACTTATAATTGATTGTAAATCTTTTAAGAACATCAATATAAGTAAACAAAAATATGGGAGAAAACATGGTATGCAATCAAATAAAATTATGGCCTGTTATTAAAGGCAATAAACCATAAATTTCCATGAAAATAGATAATGGAGGTTTGCTCTTCCATGTGTAGGAAGATGGTGGAAGTGGAAACTATTTAAAAAAAGGTGGCGAAAGAAACTCCCAAATGAAACGTATATAGCAGATGATCTGTGCTTTTTACATATTTCTTCCCCAAAAAATGTACTTGTGATTAATCAACAAGCATAAGAACTTCCATATTGGAGAATAAATATCTGTCATTTCCTCGATACTCAAAACAATGTCTGGCATATAGTATGCGCTCGGTATATATTTGTAGGATATCAGCTTAAATGTCACTTCTCAGTGGCCTTAGAGAGTAGATTATTACAGTTATTCATCATAACTCTGAATAAAGTGTTAGTTGAATACTTTGTGGTTATTTTAGTTCAAGCATGAGAAATGTCAGAAAAGCCAAGATACTGCCTATATTTACCCACCATTGTATCTGACTGTGGATGTATGTCTGACTCATAGTAGATGTTTAATAAAACTACTGAATGAAACTGCACAAATAAACTTTCACAGGTAAATTAGTGAATTATTTAATATATAATTCACATCTGTCCCTTTGATAATCATAATTTTATCAGATAAATTGAAACTGACACATCAGCCCAATAACTAGACACTGTTAAAAACAGGTGATGAGGCCAGGCGCAGTGGCTCAAGCCTGTAATCCCAGCACTTTGGGAGGCCGAGACGGGTGGATCACGAGGTCAGGAGATCGAGACCATCCTGGCTAACATGGTGAAACCCCGTCTCTACTAAAAAATACAAAAAGCTAGCCGGGCGAGGTGGCTGGCGCCTGTAGTCCCAGCTACTCGGAGGCTGAGGCAGGAGAATGGCGTAAACCCGGGAGGCGGAGATTGCAGTGAGCTGAGATCCGGCCACTGCACTCCAGCCTGGGCGACAGAGCGAGACTCCGTCTCAAAAAATAACCAGGTGATGAAAGAACTATATTACCATTTTCTAACACATATGTACAATGATTGGAATTAGCCATGAGTATGCTTTTTTTCAGTGGGTACAAAATCGAGAGAGATGTTTAGTGTGGCACCTTCCCTGTTCACTATTCCCACTGGAGAGTTTCAGGGGACACAAGATTTGTTGCAGAAAGGCAAAATGTGAAGTGTAAATATGTTCTAAATTTCTCCTTGAAGCCCATGTACTATAGAACAAAGCCGCATCTCCAAAGGAGCCTCTTGAAAACATTACGTTTTAAATAAAATTACTTATTTTAATATTTGAGTTGCATATATTATTTATACAAATATTAAACAGTAAATATTTGTTGAAAGGAGGGATGGACTGCAGATAGTATCTGACTGTACATTTGTTCATAATGCATGTTTGGTTAATATTTTAGGGCACAGTATCAATAATGGAGACAACCTCCCGCAACAGAAGTAGAGCAGGTTTCCATTTCAAAGGGAGTTGCATTTATATCGTGGCTCAGAAATCTGCTAGTGGTTTTTGGTCTTGGGCAAGATACTTACCCTCTCTGATTTTCAGTTTTCTCATATATAAAACAGCTATAATATCTTGTGAGAGGCCAGGTGTGGTGTCCCATGCCTGTAATCCTAGCACTTTGGGAAGCTGAGACAGGCGGATTGCCTGAGCTCAGGAGTTTGAGACCAGCCTGGGCAACATGGTGAAACCCTGTCTCTACTAAAATACAAAAGAAATTAGTTGGGCATGGCGGCATGGGCCTGTGGTCCCAGCTACTCAAGAGGGTGAGGTAGGATAATTGCTTGAACCCGGGAGACAGAGGTTGTACTGAGCCAAGATCTCACCACTGCACTCCAGCCTGGGTGACAGAGCGAGACTCTGCCATAAAAAAATAAATAAATAAAATTTAAAAAATAAAATAAAAATCTTGTGAGATTCATATGGTTAGATAATATGTGAACAACATGGATATTTAGTAAATAATACCTAGTAGTATTATAAGCTACTCTTCTAAGTAAAATATACAAGTTAAATCACAAGAATCATGATTACATCACAGACTTTAGCTGTTTTACCATAATTTGTTTCCAATTCTGGGAAAATAACTCAAAATCTACCCTATTCATAGATAGCAAGATACAGTTGTAATATAGTCACTTTTGATAATGTGTTCTTACCTAATAAGTATGACTGTACCATATTTATTCCTAGGTGGTATGTCCCTGATATATTTTATGAATGTGTACATACAGGAAACAGGCATACAGTGCAGACGCCTTTGAGTACCAAACCCATGTCTTGTAACTACATTGATGCATTGCTCAATGCAACTGAAACCCAATTATACCACATGTGACTCTCTGAAAAGCAATCATTCCCTCCAGAATAGTTCACTCAGTACTAATCAATGAGAATAGAAGCATCACTAGTCACAATCCAAGTGCTCTGATTTGTATAAGCTGTATCACAGACAGAGGAGATGTGGTGACAGTGCTACCCTTTGCCTAACCCAACCCCATTTTTTTACTTCAGCCCTCTGGAGACTTTTTATTGATTACTATTAACTCTGAGATACTCTCTGTGTACCTGAAACACAGATTTGTAAACAGGCTGTCTATACCTACTCACTTCTTGGAACCTATTTAAAAGTCCATCCATCTTCCACTCGAAATATCAGTATTTTCTATGAAATGGTATTCAAAAGTCATTATGAAATATAACCATTACTGAATAAATCTATTTTTGCAGGAAGCAAATGCCTGCAATTTCAATATTTATGCCATTACATCAATTCTATAGCTAGCTATTTTGATGTAATATTATACTGTGTTCCCATCTCCGACATGTGCATGCACGCGCGCACACACACACACACAGGTGCACACAAGAGTTGTTGAAACATTGTGGTCAGTAACTCTATATGTTTTCCCTTGAGTTCATAAGCTGAATGAATAAAATATAGTTCACAACTTAATATGTTTAATAAAGATCATTTCTTATTATTGAAGTAACTACCTTCTTTCTGTGTCATATTTAGAGTGGCTTTTCCCAATTTAGCATACAATAATACTGAACCGTTTGATATTATTTATTGTTATTTTTCTTTGAGGATTATTTGTTACTTAGCAAGGAGGACTGTAACCAAATTAATGAGAAAATAAATTAGTAGTCAAATATATATGTTTGTACTACCTTTACTTTAGAATTGCACCAAATAAGTGTTGCAGGATCCACTCTAGAAAAAGATGGCCTTATGAAGAAATATTTATCTGGTATGAGAAAAAATCAATTAGCCAAAGTTTTACATTAAAAATAAGCTTACAGACTAGCTCACATCACTGAATACCAATGTGTAATTTCTTATAAATTTTAGTATCATTTATTTTTTAACATTTCTTAGACATATTTCTAAGCCAGTAGCACAATAGGTATCTATATATTTTGTTTGAAAAAACCAAAAATTTAAAATTAATTAATGATGGCAAACATAAGTTATTATGAATATAATGTATTCAATGATTATAAACATTAATGTGTAGAACAAGTACAGGTTACTGACCTTTTCTCTAACTTTTTCTAGAATGGTAAACAGAGTGTGTCAATTCCATTAGCAAGAAAAGACTCTTTCTTTCAAACTCATTACTTAAGAGAACATATTTCTTCCTACCTAAATGAGGTTTTTTGAGTGTGTATGTATGTTAATTAAAAAAAAAAAAAAACTCTAAGAAAACAGTGACATAGCTATTTGTTTGCAAAACAATTTTTAGTTCACTTGACATAGCTGTTTACTTGCAAAACAATTTTAAATTTAAAATAAAAGACAACTCTTAGAATTTAAATGATCCACAGTTCCACAATCTGCTATTTAAAAATCTGAGGGGGAATAAAACACTACATACACATTTGGTTCAAATTTTCCACCGTTTAAACTACCACCAAGTAAGTTGAATGCATACTTGAGAATCCTCGAGCTATAAAGATGCAGTTCTAATCACCCTTAAATATGAGTTCAACAGCACCTTTCTCCCAGCATGAGGCACTTAGAGTAATGAAATCTATCCTCTTTTTAAAAGTTAATTTGCACTCATTTTAGCACTTTTCTTTTGGGAAATTAAGGCAAACCTCTGGGGCAACAGACCTAGTCAAAAGAAATACTTTACTCAAGAAGTTGATAGCTTATATATACAAATCTTAAATCAGGTTTATCAAGGTCTGAAAATAGCAGAGCGACCTCTATTTCATTTTATTCCTAATTTGTGTACCTGTGGTTATGGGTTATTGAGAAATGCAGAAGAGAAAGAGTCACAAAATAGGCCATTGCGCACGAAGTCGACAAGATCACCAGGTAAAGGAAGCCTATGGCCTTCTGGAATGTCCTCCTGCTGGGAGTACACATGGCATTCCATTCAGCCCATGAAACACTGGACTGTTCAGCAAGGGCAGACACTGAGAGCAAAGGGAGCCCTGTGTTGCAAACGTTTTCATTTAATGAAGTTAGTAAACTAATCGTGTTTCCATGACTCTTCTTGACAGGTTGATTTCCCACCTGGAAGAGCCAAGCTCCTCTGGCTTTAGCCACCTACAGGGCAGAGACCTGCTTCTAGCTACCCTTGTGGCAAGATGCAGGCTGCCAGTATGCCACAGAGACCCAGCAAACCTGATACCCTGTCTGAATAATGTTTCAATATGCCTGGGATTAAGAATAAATCTTTTAAAATGAAAAGTAAAGCAGGAAATATATATAACATACTAGCCTTTGGGGTAAAACTTCTCCAAAAGAAAAGTATTTTGACTCTATTTTAAAGGACTGCTGGGGAATTACACATGTTTTTAGAAAGGCAACTTGTAGAAAGTATAAACCCATCATAAAGCTTGTAAAAGCACAGATCTTTGTCAAAAAAAATCAAATATATTTGAGACAAACCTCAGGAACTTTCCTTGAAAAGGCAGCTGAAGGCAAACTCCTGACTATGGTATGAGAAGTAAGAGTTAAACACGCCATTGAAATTATATTCACCATCCATGGAGGGTCCAAAAGAGAATCATTGTGTGAAAAATGTATAAATAGGAGAAAAAAGAATAAAATTGCTTTAAATCATATTAACTAATGCATAGGGAATTTTCATAAATGGGAAAAGGAATAGTCACTGGAAAATAAAGTTTCAGGACATTTTTCAGGAAAGAGCAATAGAACACTAGGGCATCATATTATGACAAAAAATATAATATACTGGGATCATTTTTCTCATTAAAATGGATGGCTTAGAGTTTGAATTATAAACCTATAAAACAAAACCAGGCCAGGGTGTGCTACCCCAGTGACATATCTTTAAATGCATAAATAAAAACACTTTATTTAAAAGTATCATGTTTTCAGTGGTCTAGAACAATTTTACTATTGCTATCTAGTTCTGAACTAAAGTTTTGTGGAGAAGACTTATCTTTGCTTAGATTTTTAAATTTTCAAATATCAAACCTAGTCATCTACGATATGACTATATAATAGATATTGCACTGAATGAAATATCCATTTTAGTGTTAGCTAGAAATATATTCAAGAGCTTAAAGGATTTTTTATACTGTTACTTTATAGTTGGACTTTAGGTATCATTACTTCTTTAAACATACATTTCTCCCACTTTAAAATTCAGAATTAGAGTATGCATTTTTAATATAATATTATTTGCATTGAGATGAAGAAGCCATTATTTAGAGATAAGAAAAAGTAGTTTTCAGAGAAATTGTATGCCTTCATATTAAACTATTCCTAGGACATGCAAGTTGGTAATTCAGTAGCAGACACGAAGATACCATGTCTTCTAAAGTTTTGGCTACTCCATATGTACTTAGCTTTTCCTTGGGGAGGTGGATTAGGGAGAGGCAATGCTGTTTCATATGGATATTCATGCAATTAATCATGAGCTTTATAAGATGACATTTTAAAAGGGATATACTCATTGAAAACTGTTAAATTGATCCATAACATCACTTTGGAAACTATAAGAGAAAAGTTACTATGATCTTTTTAAGTGAATGTTGCAGCTGGATAGCTTCAAAACAGACTGACTTTTTAGATATTCTCTTTAATACATAATGTGTCTTTTAGTGTTATAGAAAAATACGTAATTTCCTGTCTTCTATGCGAACTTAGACTTCCTGAGAAGGCTATTCGGATTAGAATAATAAATCTTTCTCCTGAATACAGAATGCATGGTAAAAGTAACTTTTTCACTCAATCAAATGTATTTCATATTTTTTTCCCAAATAACATCTAAGAGGAGAGGAAAGGAGTATTATCAATCTCTGATGCTTTCTACTCCTGTGTTTTTAATTTATATGCACATTTTAAATTGCCATATTAAAAATAGAGGAGAACAAGTTATCTTGCAATACTGTATTATCAGAACTTTAATTAGGAGCGCTGTGGAGACATTTGCAAAACCATTCTCTTCACAGTCAGGCATCCATTTAAACATTCCTTCCAACTCAGTCAAAATGTATCTAGTGTAAAGAATTTGCTAGAGACAGGTTTGATCAATAATTTAAGCACCCAGGCAGAGGCATCCTCATTCTGTACAGTACAATGCTTGACAGACATCCTATCTGAGAGGGAAGGGGATTAAGAGAAAGTGTTACGAGCCTTTTCATACTTTCACTTCTTTAAAAGGTTGACATATTTTTATGGATGACATCCTGTGACACTGATAAGGCAATCAGAGTATGTTCTGTATACGATTTGAGAGTATGGACATTTTTAGAAGATGTCTATCCTTGAGAGCATCTATTTTAAAAATGCAAGCACAGCCATTTTTTCTATTTCCTGAGCATTTCTACCTCTGTTTTTTCTCCCCCGTCCTATGCCTCACTGGCTGCTATTCATCCTGCTGGTTCTAGTTCAAACACCTTCTGCAACTCTCCAAAATTTGGCCAAGTATATTTCCTGGGTTGTGAAAAGTATGTTTTATATTGTATTGCATTGCATTGTATCCCCTTTAACTGAAGGAAGAGATTTGCTTTATTCACTATTATAGTACCAGCTCTCAGCAAAGTTCTTAACTTTTAGTATGCCTTCAATAAATATTGAGTCAATGAATAAAATAAACTAAGATTTTTCCGTGTTACAGACTCAGAAAACTTAAACCCAATATGAAAGCTGAACATAAAATGCACAAACTTTCTATTTCACCCTGTCTGCTATCAGTTGTGGAAAATATTGAAGAATTTTCATATTTCTGAGAAAATTTGGTGTTGGAAAAGAATCTGGTGGGAGTGAGCACATTTGTAAATGGGTTAGGGACTTGCATTTTGAAAGGCATTTTCACTTGCAGTATCTCATTTGAATCTCTTAGTGTCCAAGACAGAGATAAGATTCCTATTCCTCACTTATTATAGGTGAAGGTTTGGAACTCTCACAAATTAAGAACTTTATTACTATGACTACGAATCCACATTGTCCCAGCTACACACTTTGAAGGTTTAGGGAACGCATAGTTGTAGAGTGAAATCCAGTTTCCTGAGTCATGAAGATGCTGAGTAGTAGGAAAATCACGGGGCTCTGGTGCTGACAGTTTTTCTGTCTTCCACCATAGCTTCTTGATTTTAGGAGCTGTCAGTGATTTCTGAAGAACATGAATCTCCAGGGAAAGGAGTGTGTGGAATTGGCATTGCTCCCCCAAGGACTATCTCATAGCACATCCAATAGTAGGAATTTGGGGTTGATGTAGCGGAAAAATTATGGACTTTGGAATCACTCAGCCTTGAACTTCAATTTTAATTAAACTACTTACTAGCTATTTGACCTTGAACAAGTCACAACCACTCAAAGCTTCAGTTTCATCATTAGCGAAATTCTGAAAGTATTCATGTCTATGGAGCAGGATGTGAACAGCACTAGAATTATAAAGTAAAAATGACATGCCTGACGTATATGTCATGCTAGTGAAATGGCAATATGAAATCTGATTGATACATACGGATAGGAAAGATGGCAATTTCACTTATATTATCTTTGTACTGGGAGGATTGGCCTGGCAGAGATTATGCATGATTCCTGGGCTCCAATCTTCTTAAAATTTTTTGGTTAATCTGCCTTTTCTTCCCTCCTTGGTTACCATTCCAAATCACTGTCCAGTCTTCAAAACTGCAGAAAACTTTGACAGACTGAGGTACAAGGCAGGCATTCAATTTACTATATTAAACTGATGGCTCAATCAAGAGTATTGATTTTCACTTCTAGATAAGTCATTTTAACTATGATACAACTGATATCTCTTTTAAACATATTTGTCTGTTCTCTATTAATTCACATAAATATATGACTTTCAGATGAGGGTATTATTCCTTACTCATTAGAAAATGAAAGAATTTAACATAGATCATTAGACAAAGTCTAATGATTACACTTAAATAAATTGTCCTTACTCTTCTCCTCTCTAAATATACTGCTTGTTGTTCAGAAATTACTTAGTTCAGTCAGTTAATGTTTGAGTATTTGCAATATTCATAAAATATTAAATAATACTAAAAATAAAACAAATACTAGAGTACTCACATGACAGAGACTGAATGTTTTTTTTGAAGCTTTAAAATGAAAATAAATTTAAAGTACAGCATACAAAACATCCATTACTTGTTGAGCTGGTACAAGGTGGGAGAGTGGTGGGTAAACAGAAAATAACAAAATTGATCTTATTACTTGGGGGCTTTGTATTTGCAAATTCACATATTTGCTAAAACTTATTTGTGACCTGAAAGTCAATACTTACGGCACTTTCTGGTCATTTGTAGACATGACAGAATGGCAAAAACTTTAGTGGTCTGACATGCATGTTCTCAGCAGAGGTCAAATAAGGCAACTCTCTGCTTTCTTATTTAGCTCTCACACTGTAAATATGTAAATGTCTATTTAGTGCCACATTTTTCACATTTTTGTGCTTTTTGTTAGTGATTTTGCTGTATAAAACGACCCGAAAGCACAGTGCTAAAGTGTCAGCCAGTGTTCCTAAATGCAAGAAGGCCTTACAGAGAAAATTCATGTGTTAGCAAATACCCTTTCTGGCAGTAGTTACATGCTATTGGCCATGATTTGAATGTTAATGAATCAATTGTATGTAAATAAGGTGCCTTAAAACAGAAACATACATAAAATAAGATTAGGTATTGATCAGTTGATGACAATATTGTGACCAGGTGCCCTCAGGAAGCTAAACTTGTATTTCTCCTAGGAGCAGCAATTCAATATTCACAGCAACTTTAAACAATATAACTACCATGAATAATGACAACTGACTGTAAACACTACAACTGAGTATCTGCTCACTCTTAGCATAATTTTTGCTACTCCAGTTTCCACTTCACAAGCATCCATTCACATCAATTATATTTACTAAAAGCCCTCTTCAAAGTTAGGTTGTACAAATAAGACTGATGGAAAGAGGCAAAAAGAAAAGTTGGCTACTGTTCTATTAATATAAGGTTTAAACTAAGGTATAAACAGTGAGAGATACAACATGAATAGATAGAATACAGAAATGGCGACAAAGAAAATAACAAAGACTGACATTCTTGCTGCCTTTTAAGGTTTTTTACTTTATGTCATTTCTACCTCCTCTTTATGTATTTACAAGCATTTCTATATTCAATTAACAAATAAGCAGAGTGAGGCTCAGAGAGAAAGTAATGTTGTCAAAAGAATGTGGGTAGAGCTAAAGCATTTGGAATAAGAAATCAAATATTTTGGCTCACAATGCATACAAACATTAAAAAATTGCTTTAAAGTGTTGAAAATTTATCTTCCTATCAAACCAAGTGTATTTTTGGCCTACCAGCTACTTGGTTAGATACGAAAAATATTCACTTCCTTTAATAATCACTTAACCAAAGTATGTAGATTATAATTTTGTAATAAATAATTTAGTCAGAATTTATTTTAAGCCAGAGATATATGGTTTCTTAAGTCTTTTCCAGTGACCATCAGAGAACATTAATTCTATAAAGCACTTTCCAGATTTACATGTTTACTTTAAATCCTATGTCATGAAGTTGTAAAAAATAAGTTATTTCATTATCCCAATAATATTCCAACTTTCCATGTGTTCCACAATTGCTTTTAAACATGATTGGTTATGAATACGAACATGGACAACGAGAGAAAGAGTAAGTAAAATGTGGACCAAGTAAAAGATCAAAGCCACGTTAGACAGAAGTGTATTTGAGGAGTTTAACGTGCAATTATCACATACAACTAGAAAAATGAGAAATACGATTCCACTTAACACAACTCTGTCTAAGAGCAAACACATGCGCACTTAAAACTCTGGCATAGCACATGACTTATTTTTCACTTCTTAACAACTCTTAATGGATTAAAATTTCTTGACACTTTAACAAGGCAAAGTTGAAATACACTGCATCATTTTTAAGAGAGGGCTTTAGTTTAAAGGCTGATGAAATTTTTGTGTAATCTATCAATACAACCACAACTGTATGACGTATTAGCCAAATTATATGACTTATAAAATGTTTTATTTAAATTTTTAAAAATAAGAGAATTTATTTTCATTTTTAAAGATTGTAGCCAAAAAAAATGGTAATACAGATGGTAATACAGTTGATACAAAAAAATACAGCTGACCCTTGAACAATGAATGCAGGAATTAGGGTCACTGATTTCCCATGCAGCTGAAAATCCATGCATACCTTTTGACTTTCCAAAAACTTTACTAATAGCCTACTGTTGACCAAAAGTCTTACTGACAACGTCAACAGTCGATTAATGCATATTTGTATGTTATAGGTATTATATACTATATTATTACAATAAACTAGGGAAAAGAAAAAGTTATTAAGAAAATCATAAGGAAGAAAAATATATTTGCTATTTATTAAATGGGAGTGGATCATCATAAAGGTTATCCTCATTGTATTCACATTGAGTAAGCTGAAAAGGAGGAAAGGGAGGGGTGGTCTTACTATCTCAAGGGTGACAGTGGTGGAAGAAAATCTATGTATAAGTGAAACCATGAAGTTCAAACCCATGTTGTTCAAGGGTCCAGTTTAAAAGTGACTCGCTTGACGGCATTTTCTATTTTTAATTTCTCGTAATTTCTTTTTATTCCTAGTAAGTATTTTTCTCCTTCTTTCTTCTTTTCTGCTTTTCCTTCCCCTTCTTATCCTCCTCCTTTGTCTGTTTCTATTGCTATTCTTCTGTTTCAACATATTACAATAAACCATCAGCCATCGGTACAGATGGAGATAAACAGAGACAGATAAAAACAGTATATGTTTTGTTTTACATACTACCAGTTAAATGGAAGACTTGAACGTAAATCCAGAGATCTAAAGCATATTAGACATGATGAGTTTCAAGAACACTGAAGGTGAGAGAAAGCCAAGTTCCTGCAGGTTTCTTGACTCCTCCATGTGATAGCTAACCTTAGGAATTTCAGTCATTAAAAAAAATAAGAAAAATACATTTATCATGAACACCATTCAGAAATATACCTAACTTTGCTGTATGCTACAAGGGAATTATAACACTTTCTTCACATTTTAAAAAAACCCACCCCAGATTGCCATTTCTAGCTAACTTTTTTTTTTTTTTTTTTGTCTTGTGGTTTGTTGCTCATACAAAAGGCAATACAGTGACTTATATGTAAAGTTGTGCCTTCCTCAATATTATTGGACCTAACATTTCCTGAAGAATAAGAATAAACAGATGTTTTGTCTCAATGCTCAAGCAGAACATATAACAATATTAATAAGGGAGAAATAACATTAATAAGGCAGAACATGGTGAGTATAATCTATATTTTGTTTGTACAATAGCTACAGATAGTAGGGAGGGCTTATTCTTTCCATATCAGTTATTTTTAACTTGATTAAAGAAAAGCATTATTGCTGTAGCATGAGAAACAATTTGCTAGAGGAGCCCAGTGTGTTTTGTTTGTTTTTTAATCAAAAAGCACAGACAATTTTTTATCAGAAACAAATAGAAGAAAAAATAACATACAGAGGAGATTTTGAAGGTATAATATTTGCAAGTTTACATTGAATTCATTCAAAAAGTTACAACTCTGGGGCACAGATGAGTTTGATCACATGTATTTGTTTAAGTTTTATTAACTTCAATGAAAAGAAACACAATCAATAAGAGAGGGCATGCATTTAAATATTTATGGTGGACTGAATTCATACTCAAGCTACACAATTTAAAACATTATTGCATCTCTCCTTAAGGAAATAAGACAGAAGTGAGGATCAGACTGGCTGTACATCAGGAGAAGCTGTCTAAATGGCTGTCACAGTTAGTCATAAAGAACAGGTGGACTAACAGCTGGCCAAAGACAGACAGACACAAATGAGTAGACAGTGGGTGGAAGTCCTGTCAGAAGGAGGGTGGAAAGGGATTTCTGAGTATAAAGGTCATAGGTAAACCAATAGCCTAGTTTTCCACAACTCAAATAATGACTGGCAGTGATAATGATGAGTCATAGTAGTAGAAATAACAATAATAACATGATATCAGTTTCTAACCATGTACTAAGTGTCAGGTACCATGCAGAATGCCTTAATACATTAAATTAATGAATCTTTTATATAATAATTAGTTTCAATCTTATATAATAAAATTGAGTTTTGGATTTGGTATTCATAGAAGACACACTACCTGCCTGAAGTGGGCTTTCACATTCAGTCCTTCCGGCAGCCTCACTGAAGAGCTACTAGTATTGGCAGTGTTATTCTAAAGATAACCCAACTTACACCCTGACCAACCAGTGACTTGAAGCCACAAACTTTGTAAATGAAAATCTTGTAAGTCAAAAGCAGAGAGCTTATCTCTAGACTCTATCTTCTGAACTAGTAGTTCTCAGACAAGGGCATGCATCAGAATCATTTCCTAAAAAATGTTTGTCACTCAGGCTGGGTGGCTTATGCCTATAATCACAGCATTTTGGGAGTCCAAGGTAGGAGGATCACATAAAGCCAGGAGTTTGAGACCAGCCTGAGTAACAAAGCAGTACCCTGTGTCTACAATAATAATAATAATAAATTATAAAAAGCTATCTTCTATGCCCTGTACATCAAGCTTTTAACTCAGTATGGGGTGGGAACCAAAGATTTACATTTCTAATATATTCTCAGATGATACCGATGCTATTGGTCTGGAATTCACACTTTGAGAACTAATGTTCCAAGTCACTGTTCTATACTCTTTTTTGGATATGGACATGTCATAATAAAGTATCTGTGCCTCAGTCTCTCTGTAAAATGTGCAAAAAGTATTCTTTATAAGTTGTTTTCAGGTTTCAATTGTTTACCCCATGTAAGGCACTTAAAACTGGGTCTTGCCCATGATATACATTGAATGCTTAAAAGATATTATTGGTCAGTAGATTTACAGAAGCAACACTTGAAGTAGATAGTGATGTTTAAAAGAATAGAAAGGCAAAAGTAGTAATGCCATAATACTATATAAACTTTTAAAACTCTAACTAATGCCCGTGGGTTTATCCTATGACCTTGTATAAGACACATGACCTTGTATAAAATACACAACCTTGCTTTGACCTGAGGTTGTTTTTTTTCCTAACTTGTAAATAAGAAAAATTATATCATTTATCACAACACAGGAAGGTTTAAAAAAACTTGTAAAATTATTTTATAGCACTTTGTGAAAATAATGGAGTGTATAAAAGCCAATAATAAATTTCACTTTCCTCAAAGAACACTGTAAAATTCTAATACCTCGGCTGATTTACTGCTGCAGCTAAAGTGCCATAGACAAGATTTCTTTTTCCTCAAAAATCAGTAGGTAGGTTTTCTTTTTAAATATGTCATAGATATCATTTATAATAGTGTAACTGTCTACACTACTAAGAGTGAATTCAACTATCTTAATTTTAAACACATTAATTATATGATAAAATTGTTGGTGGCTTAAAAAAAATAGAAACATGGAAAACCAGATAGACCACACATATCAAGAAATAAGATAAAGGAAAATAAAATTTGGAGTTTTTAGAAACTTGAAGTATCTCTTTAAATTTTTGAGATTGCACTGAACTTCGTTAAGATGAGAGAGCCTTTCTTATTATTTCTAAGCAATGAAGATTAGCCACATGAACAGACATATCTTTCAGCAGCAATAGCATTAGGAAGCACATGTTTCCAGAAAGAAGAAAGTTGATCTACTGAGGGCAGTTCGAACTGATGTGGTTTAGTAGACTAGGTGTCAGAATTTGTGAATTTTAATCCTTCTCAAACACCACCCTGTGCTACTGACTTGTGTGGCCTGGGGCAAGTGAATTGTTTCTTTTGGCATTTAAATGCATCCCTAGGAAAAATGGATTGAGTTACATCAACCTACCACAAGTAATTAACTTCATAATTTTTCTTAACCTATATCAGTAAGCCCATCCTATATTAGGAACTGCACATATCTTTTCCGTCATTGTAACAATTTGCAAACTTTACTGAAGGTCAATGTGAAATGAGAACAATAGCAAAGAGAGCTTCGAATCAGTTAAAATTACTAACAAAACATACTTGTAGCCTAATGGAATCACACTGTTTTAAAACAAAATGTTATCATATTGGTTTATCTGTTGTTCTTTTCTCAAAATTAAGCTCAGCATCACCTCAGCAACTGTTAATATTCTCGTATAAAATGTTAAGTCAGCTTGGCCTTCATTTATTCTAAGCTTTTAAATTTTTATGGTTTTAAAATTTTTGATTAAAAAAGCAAGCCAAAGCTTAAACAGAAATAAACCAAACCTTGACTTCGTGTTATTTAAACATACCAGAACAGCCTTCACAAAGTTAATTTAAATATATATATATAGCTAAACAGCAATATCTCCTTACCAAGACTTTATCTTCAATGTAGCTTCCTCCATGGTGAAGGGCTATTAATGCTCATTTAGAAACACCCTTTCATTGCTATTCTGCTTCCTGGCTTCCGGGGGAATGGCAGGGCTGTGACTTGGGTCAGTCAGTAGGTGCCTAAGCCTTTCTTTTTTAATGAGAATAGGATTCGCAGGGAGAGTAACATCTGAATTAACCACAGTGTAAAATAGCCAAGGATAATTAATTATATGCTTTGAGTCAACCCTCATTCCCTTTCAACTGAAGTACACAGACATCTTTTTTAAATGTGCTTACGAAGAAAATTATAATGATGTCTACCATCTTAAATTTCCTAAAGTTTCTATCATTAATACTACAATTTTTCTGATCGAACATTTGGCAAGATAAGCTTACTTTACCCACTGCTCCTGTTTTGCTTTCACTCACCTTCTGTTACACGTTTTATCCCATATCCTTTCTAGCTCTGCCTTAGAAAGGATCTAATTTCTATTCATCTAGTTTGCTTATACTCTGCAAATTGTCTTATGTTCTCTGAGGAAAAATGCATCCAAGAATAATATGAGAAGTGATAGAAAACAATAGACAATTTCATGTTTTTAATGAAATACTATTTCAAATTTTTTTTAAGTCATTGACTTTCAGAGGTTTTAGCCCTTTCAAGGTTGAATAGGTTTCTGTTTCTGAAGAAAATTGTATTAGAACACATTAAAATGCATTTTGAGAATGTCATAGTGTATTTGGTGTGTGATCATATTTTTCATTGCTAATTTGTGTGTCTAGTCATTTGTTATTGAATTTTTTTAAATGATTATGTTTTTAATAAGACCAATTGTTTATAGTCTGAAGAGAAATATCAGAAGAATTATAGAGATCAAAGGAAAACATAAAAATATACAGCATCAAGGATAAAGAAACATAAAGAAAGCATTGAAATTATCAGCGATGACAGAATATGCTACTTATGTAAGAAAAGTTATATTCTTAGGGTTAGAGAAAAATTGAGAGTTAATTTATAAGTATTCACTTTAAAAAAATCAAAACACTTTTAGTCAAAATCTGTAGTAATTGAAGTTCACTGATTTATGTGTTATGCTAAAATTGATTTTAAATCCTCAATTCAACGTTGACACATTAAAATGTGAAACAGAATTCTTTTAAGTCTAATAATGTGAATATAAATTCAGCTACCAGGGAACTAAGCTGGCTTCAATAAAACAGTAATTTCCAATGAACATGATGGCTGTAGGGTGTAGTAATTAAGAATAAGGAACCAGCTGACCTGGTTTCAAATCTCATCTGTTTCACTTAGTAACTGTGTGGCCTAGGATGGGTGACCTGAACTGTGGGTTTCAGTTTCTTTATCCATAAAATGAAATCAATACAAATACCCACTTCATAGAATTTTTATGAATATTAAATGAGTTCATACTTTATGCTATTTTTATTATTCAATGAGTTTAGAGTGTCTTGGCAAGATTGTGCCCCTCTGGATTATCTTGAAGTCCAGAAGATAGAGCTCAGAGCTAAGCTAGGAATTTAATTGTGTTTATGTATCTTCTGGTAGTGTCCATCGGACTGGAAAATCCTGAGTAACATGTTTCTAAGCAAATTTTCAATCAAATCCTAAAACTTTCTAAAGTAGAAATGAGAAATAGAAATTACCTTGTGTAAATCTTACAGGAATTTTTTCCTAGTATCACATTCCCCAATGGCAGAGAAACTTGGACATGGAGGAAGAGGATACAAAAGGAAGGTTGCCCAGGTATCTAATCAATGCTCATTCTCAAGACTGGACAGTTACTGAGGATGAACTAGATTTCATGATATCCACATGACAAAAGGAGTGACACATTGCTTACTCCTTGATGTCTTCTCTTGGGTCCGGAATTATGCAATTGGTTCTACTATACTTTTCTCTAAAATTATAATTTCAGCAAATAAACAGATGTAACAAGAATTCAGGTTATATTTATTTGAAAGAAGGCATTGTTAAACTGCTTTATCCTAAATGAGAATATAAATTAATTTACATAATAAAAGCCATATCACATTTTGCATTACATATTTTGCCAAAATTATTTTATAAAATAATGGTATATCAAGATATTTACAAAAAACATTAAAATGAAAGTTTTTGAAGGAGTAACTATTTTAGAAAGTATTTTTTTTCTGTAGAACTACACAGAGCTATTAATATCATCTCACTAACGAACTTCATGAAAATTAATTGTTGAAGGAGGATATTGGATATGACATTTCCCAAAATTATTTGGCCAGGGATTCCCCATTTTTCTTGATGCATCCCTAAATAAATGCTATGTATGTTCTGTAATACCAGTTTTGGGAAGTATAGTTTTGTAAAGAAGATTTGTTGCATTTTTTACTTATTACAATTATAAGTCAGAGATGAACTTACAGTAGGAAATGATGATAATAACAAAAATTAAATTAGGCCAAAACACCTATGGGAGAGTCTCTCTAGTATTGCTGAACATAATTTTTAATTTCTAATCAATTTCCAAACGATTTGTTAAAAATTTTAAATGTCTGCAATTGTGTTTGAAATCTTAAAATTACTGCATTAAAAGCATAAGAGTTATATCAAAACATCTCATATACCCCACAAATATATTCACCTACTATATGTAGACAAAAATAAAAAAAATAAAAAAATTTAAAGCACAGGAGTACCTTTTCATTTCATCAATATTCTTAATGACTCTTTGGAACTTCAATATGAAATCAGGTATTTTGCCCATGATGTTATTTTAACTCAAAAAGCACAAAACTCCTACTGTTTTCTTTTAAGATGGAATTCCATTTTATTCATTAATTCAATAAGTATTTCCTGAGAGCCTAGGATGTGGCAAGCATAGACCTATGCTTTGCGGATGTAACAGCAAATAAGACATATGCTTCTCCTGTTCTCATTTGAATCCTGCTTGGGGGAACAGGGATTAATTTACTTGTGAAATTATTCTACTTTATAATTTCTAGTAAACAAAGATAAGAATGAACGTTTATATGAGAATTTACAAAAAGAGAACTCACCTACATTAGAATATGTAAGTAACAGTTAAACTAAGACTGAAAAATGATTAAGATTTCACTAAGCAAGGAGTCGAAGGGAGGTAGGAGTTGGTGGGGAAGAGAACAGAGGGCAGGACTGACCAGGAATCTGCAGATTCATAGGATTGAACATCAAGCCACAGAGGATGATTCTCAGGCCTTGAAGCCCATTGGAATTTTTTCTACTGGGATTCAGACTTGCTTGTGACAAGGAACTCCTTTATTTCTTCTAGTTTCCCCCTCTGAGTATGGGAATGTCTATCCTATACTTATCCGAGCATTGTATTTAGGAAGTAGATAGCTCATTTAAGAGTTTCACAGATTTACAAATGAAGAGAAATTTTGCCCCAGGATAGATCACACCCAGAGTCTTGGCCATACTTGATTCAGATGATAAGATTTGAAACTTTTGGAACCGATGATATTTAAATAAGATTTTGGACTTAGAGTTGATGCATGAATGGGTTAAGACTTTTGGGATTGTCGGGATGTGCTGCGCATGGGATGGATATGGATTTTGAGGCCAAAGGGCATACTCTACTGGGTTGAGTAACGCATCCCCTCCCCTGAAATAGAAATTCATGTCCACCTGAAGCTTCAGAATGTAACCTTACTTGGAAATAGTGATAGGGACAGGGGCAGGGTAATTCTAGGAAGAAAAGGGAGGGTCCACAGTGAAACCCCAATCTCAAGCCAAAAAGCCTGAAACCGTGGCCCAAAATAAGAACGTGTATCCCTGTTTACCTGCTTGAATGTTGTCTTTTCCTAAACTACCCATGGCCCACCCCACCCCCCATCATGTGTCTAGAAAGACCTCAGATTCAGCTGACAGAGAGAAGCAGCTGGGCATCGGGGACTATGGGTGGATGTCAGAGAGAAGCAGATTGACTTCAGACGGACAGATTGACGGCATAACTTCAGAGATGAATCTGGCCGGAGATGGCCAGACTTCAGGGGAAGATTACCTACCTGCCCCATCTCCTTTTCAGCTCCTCTTCCCGCTGAGAGTCACTTTGAGCAGCAATAAAATCCGCCGCATTTACCATCGTTCAATTAGTTCGTGCAACCTCATTTTTCCTGGATGTTGTACAAGAGCTTGGGAGCCAGAAGTGTGGATACAAAAGCCTATCACACTTGCCTTTTGCCCTTGCTGGTGGAGGGCAGCCTCCTCACGCGAAAAGGCGAAAGGCCAACTAGAAGTGTTAACACTTAGGCCATCCGCAGACAGCAGAGCTAAAGAGCACTGTAGTGACATGGATGAAGCTGGAAATTATCATTCTCAGCAAACTAACACAGGAACAGAAAACCAAACATGCATGTTCTCACTCATAAGTGGCAGCTGAACAATGAGAACACATGGACACAGGGACGGGAACATGACACACCGGGGCCTGTCAGGGAGTTGGGGGACAGCGGAGGGATAGCATTAGGAGAAATACCTAATGTAGATGACGGGTTGATGGGTGCAGCAAACCACCATGGCACGTGTATACCTGTGTAACAAACCTGCACGTTCTGCACATGTACCCCAGAACTTAAAGCATAATTTTAAAAAATGTAAAAAGAGCGCCGTAACATGCCCTCTGGGGCTTCGGAAGTTGCTTGGCTGCTGCTGCGGGGCCTGAACGGAGTTCGCTCCGGCCGGCTCCCAAAAAGGCTTGCTCTGGCTCCTGCACCCTCTCACCTGCACGCTCCCTCCCACGGTGGGTGGAACTCAGTGGGTGCGAATGAATGGAGTCTGATCCTGCCGGCACCAAAACGGCCAGTCGGTTCCAGCGCTGGTGACTCCAGTTACAGCCCTGTTCACTCACGCACTCCCTGCTGTGAGGAGTTGAGAGAGGTGGGCTGAGTAAACAAGGCACCCTATCATACATCACGCGAAGGGGTCAGGGAAATATCCTGCTTCAAAAAGGTGCAGACATAATTAGTTACATTAAGATGAGGTCATATTGATTAGGGTAGACTGTAAAACTAATGATTAGTATTCTCATAAAGTGGTCAGAAAAATGCTCACACACTGTGACTAAGGCCTTGTGAAGACTGAGACAAAAATCAGAGTAACATAACTACAAGCCGGGAAATGCCAAGGATTTCCAGCAACTGCCTGAAGCTAGAAGGAGGCAAAGGAAACATTTTCCCTAGAATCCTCAGAGGGAGTGTGGCCCTGCCAATACTTTGATTCCAGACTTCTAGCCTCCAGAACAATTAAGAAAGATATTTTGTTGTTTTAAGTTATCCAGTTTGTAGTAAATTTTATAGCAGCCCTGGGAAACTAAAACAGCTTCTCATGAGAGTAAATATCCTGATATATTTTTATTTTTATTACTGTGAATACTGATGACAGTGATCTGTGAAGAGTCAGAGCTGATATTACGTAGGCCATGTAGATATGAATATGTGAGTTCCTTCTGATACTAGTTATAATATTATTTGGATTCTAACCCAATGAAAACTCAAATTGTGACTTAACCTATTGCATATTTTGTGTTATCTTTGGAGATAGGCATTCAAAAAGGTAAACCAATTAAATCATATCGATATTTTATTAACAATGCTATACAATTAATGTGTGTGTTCATATGTATGTGGGGGGGGGTCTGTGTGTTGATGGTTAAAGGTATTGGGTTGGTGCAAAAGTAATTGCTGGTTTTGCCATTAAAAGTATGGGAAAAACAGCAATTACTTTTGCACCAAACTAATAGTATCACTTTTTAAATAACTACTTCAAAATATAAAATGACTGAAAATGGCTTTCAAAGAGCAGTGTAAGTACAATATACTAGAGTTATAAATGAGTGCGTATCTGATACTTGTGGCCACTTTGGGTTCAAATAATTATTTTCTGGCTACATGCTTTAATAGCATCCAGAAATTATTTTTTCCAAATATCCATTTATTTTAAAAATATTTATTTTGAGCACCTATTATATACAAACCCTCTGCTGGGTGACAGGCTACAGTGGGGAATCAAAGATCCCCTTGCTCTTACAGAGCATGCATGTCACTGGAAAAGAGCAATCCACACAACGTAAAAATACATGAAAAATAACAAGTTGTAAGCAAGGTCTACATGGAAAAGAACAAGTACAAGTGTACTTTCAATCCAGGGGTAAGGAAACAGTTCTCAGTGCAGATGACTTTTAACTGAAGGCTGAAGTATTCAAAGGAGCTGAACATACAAAGAACAAGGCAGGAGGTCAGCATTCTGATGGGAAAAAATGCAGGTATAAAGACAGTCTGAGGCACGAGTGCCATTTCTAAGAGCATCAAGAAGAAAGCATACACAAGTGTTAAAATAAAATCAAAGAATTCTGAAGAATATAAAATAATTTTTAGCAGATTTTCAAACAAGGAAGTCCTTACAGCATCTTGAAGACTGAGACTAATAGCAAATACCATAACTGGCTTCCTCTGCCATCTCATCATCTGCTAGCAAACCTTGCTGAAAATCAAATGGCATTGTAAGAAGAGCAAGCTCAGCCAGCATGTCAGGAGCCTTTGTTGGAATATAACTCCACAGAAGGAAACGTGCAGAGAATGGAAGACAGCAGGATAGCTTAGCAGCTGCTATGTATTGAGAAATAGCAGGATGGTCTCAAAGATTTCAGTGGAAATGCTGTGAAGGACCATAGAGTCCTAACAGGAAACAATGGGAAACAGGAGCCATTCATGAATCAGTCTGGTGTGGAAGTCAGCAGAGAGGGAGATTTTGACTGTGTGCAAACAAAAAGGCAAAGAAAGGAGTAATGTTAAGAAAGGAGTAATGTTATGTTCTGTCAATACTGCAAGCTGAAGAATATTGTTAAATTTTGTTGTTGAAGCTTTAGGTAAATCTTATACCATAAAAGCTTTGGCATAGAAAAGAAAACAATTGACAAAATGCAACCAAGTACAAACAAAGGGCAGTCTACAGACTGGAAAAATATATGTAAACCACACATCTGATACGGGGTTAATATGCAAAATTTATATTAAAAAACCCTACAACTCAATAGCAGAAAAATAAATAACCTGATTTAAAAATGGGCAAAAGACCAGAACAGACATATCTCCAAAGAAGACATAAAAATAGCTAACATGTATATGAAAAGGTGCTCAATATCACTAATCATCAGGGAAATGCAAATTAAAACCACTATGAGATATCACTTCATACCCAATAGATTGGCTATTATCAAAAAAAAGAAGAGATAACAAATGTTGGCTAGGGTGGGGAGAAAAGAGAACCCCAGTACACTGTGGGCAAAAATGTACACTGGTATAGCCATTATGGAAAAGAGTATGGAGGTTCCATAGAAATTAAAAATAGAACTATCATATACACCCAGCAATCTCTCCTCTGGGTATATACCCAAAGGAGATGAAATCACAGCCTTGTAAAGATATCCGCACTCTCATGCTCATTTCAGCATTACTCACAATAGCCAAGATAATGGAAGCAACCTAAGTGTCTGTTGACAGAAGAAAGGATAAAGAAAATTATAAATACACACACACATCCAGAGACAGGAATATTACTTAGCCTTTGAAAAAGAAGATGCTGCCATTTGTGACAATGTGGAAGGACCTGGTGGACATTATGCTACATGAAATAAGCAAAACACAGAAAGAAAAATATTGTATGATCTCACTTATAAGTGGCATCTGAAAAATATAGACAGAAAATAAAACAGCGGTTTTCATGGGTAGGGTTGGGAGAAAGGAAATGGGGAGATGTAGGTCAAACAATACAAAGTAACAGATATGTACTATGGACAAATACAAAGTTCTAATGTAAAACACAAGGACTACAGTGACTAAAATTGTATTGCATTAGAAATTTTTGTTAAATAAGTAGATGTTAGCTTCTGTGGTTATAAAACATAACTAAGTGAGACAACAGATATGTTAATCTGCTTCAGTAGAGTTACCATTTTACTATCTATACGTATCCTATAACATCATATTGTAAATATACACAATACTCAATGTATACTCAAATATACACAATACAATTTACCTTTTTTTTAAAAAAAAAAAAACAGTATTCTCTTCAAATAGGGCATGCCCCGTTTTTCACACAAAAACTTCCAGTACATAAATTTCAAGATTTGTTAGTTAATTCAACACTTATTTACTGAATACCTAGCATGTTCCAAGCATATTTCAGGCAATGTCATCCTTAAACAAAATAAAGATTCTTATTTTATTACAAAATTCATTTTAGCAAAAAAGACAGATGATGGATATAATGACTAAAAAGATTATGATGTGATAGGAGGTGGTCAGGGTTAGGGAACACAGAGCCCCAAGAATGGCATGTCCCTGCAAGCAGCAGCAAGGTAGCTACAGGTGAAGAAGAACTGGTGAGCTTGAGAATAGCAAAGGTCAGAGAGGTAACAAGAGCAGATCATGCAAACTCTTGCATGTAATTAAAAAAATAATATTTTGAAATACATTTAGACTACAGAATTTGTAAAATTGTACAGCAACCTCACATACACTTCCCTCAGCTTCCCTCAGTGATAACATATATGTAACCATATATATTAAGACCAGAAAATTGAAATTGGTACAATTCGATAAACTAAGATGCAGACCTTATTCAGACTCCTAGAGATTTCCCATACATTGACTTTTCATTGTTGTTTGGTGTAAAGTCGTTTGGATCTTATGGAATGTACAGGTTTCTGTAGATACCACAACACTCAGGATGCAAAACTGTTTCATGACTCCACAAAATGTCCTCCTTTTGTTGTCATGTGCTCACCCCATCCCTATCAACCACCTGTCACTGATTTAATGGCATTGACTTTATCTTTGAGTGAGGCACAGCTCCTTTGGAAGATTTTGAGCAAATAAGTGACATAATCTGCTAGATTATATATAACGTATATATTTTCTTTTGTTTTTGTACTTAATTCAAATCTACAGAATGTTAAAAGAATAAAATGAACCCCTGTATTTCTTTATGTCTGTATTTTCAAATACTGACACTTTACTTGCTTTATTTTTCCATATATGTTATTTCAATTTCATGTTGTTTTTCTTACTCTATGTGGTGAGCCATTTGAAAGTAATTTGCCATATACAATGGCAATTACTACTAAATACACGAGTCATCTAACAACAGGGAACTTCGTCTCACAAGCACAGCGTTATCACACTGTCCAAGATTAACACTGATACAATGTCTTCTAGTATACAGGCCACACATTTCTCTCATTGTCTTAAAACATTCTTTAAAATTTTTTAATCAAAAATCCAGTCAAGATCACGTACCACACTTGCTTGTCGTTTGTCTCCTCATCCCTATCCCAGACAAATATGTCCATGTCTCCTCCACGGCCCCCTGTTTCTGTCTTTCAGGACATAAGCTAGTTGCTTATTGAATGTCCTACAGTCTGGACGGATTTGTCTGATTATTTCCTCCTGATCAAATTTTGACTGGACATTTCAGCAAGAACATGAGACAAGTAATTGTGTACTTCCTACTGCATCATAACAGGAGGCGTGGAGTACCAGTTTATCTCATGAATATAGCTAAATTTGTTGAATAGGTGAGGGTAGTGTTCATTAAATCTTTCGCTTTTAAAGATAGTTTATTCTCTTTGTAATTAATTCTTAAAAATTTATGGAGTGACACAGAGTACATGTGAATATTCTGTTTCTCAGCACGTTTAACTTAGTGTTTTTAGCATCCATTGATAATGCTTGCCTATGTTAATTATTACATTGGTTGGTGAAATATAATGCATTTGTCCACTAACACTCTGTAAAGATGTTCTTTCTCTCATCTCACTCCTACCACCTTTTATTTAGGATCAGTGTGGACTTAAGAGTTTTGATAATGTTATTTGTATTACTATTGTCATTCTGGTTGTTATTTTTACTATTATTTCCTAACGTGCTGTATTTTTTTTTTTCTTTTAATTGTCGAGTTATTCTGTTTGGCCCGTGGGAGCTACTTCAAGTCCCTGTGACTTTGTTACATTCCCATTAGTCTTCAAACACTTTCTGGCTTTCAAATAATAAGATACTCAAGAATCACCTCAAACGTTCTCTGCTTCAAATGAGGAATCAACTATTTCTCCAAAAGTCCCTGGTCCCTTTGTGTGGGGAGGTGGCAAGGATCACCTTGTTGTTTTGAGAAGGGAGTGGGATAAGGATAAGCGAAAGGGGTGGAAGCAAGGAGAGAAGTTAGGAAGCCATTACAATCTTGATCAGACCCAAATGTGACTGCATTAGCTGAGTACAGTTCAACATAGTGGGAAGTGGTTGGATTTTTTAATGTTATCAAGGTAGAGTTCTACACAGATAGGATGTAGAGTTTAAGAGAAAGAGATGAGGCAGAGGTGCCTCAAGCATTTTGGCCTGAAAAAATAATTTCAGGATCTATTAGGCGTGCAATTATAAATAGGTTTATCTGTTCGATGGCTCCTCCTATTTAATTCAGAGTAAATGTATCATTGAAGGAAATACTAATCACAGAAGTAAATTTATAAGGATTATTGACTATTTGATCAGTGCAGAGTAAAGTGATTTCAGGCGTGCATTAATTAATCAATGCAAATTTTTTAACTAAACAATGCAAATTCCAAGCTATGTTTTCAAAATATTTTAATATAAGCTATAGAGATTTATATTGGCATTACGTATAAGAGTCCAAATATGAATTAAGCAGATTATTTTACTATAGAATAACATATAAACTCAGAGGGCTGAAAGAGGAGTGAAAATATTATTTATCATTTTCTACTACCATTTTGTATCTAATTGTAGACATTGTTGGACACAGAAATGGCTATACTTATACTGATATACTTATGGGGCTTCTAAAGAAGGTTAAACATACTTTTCTGATTTTTTTATGCCCTAAAACTTACAGTATATTTAAAATATGAAAAGAAAGCAGGTATTTCAACTCCTATAATGATCAAAATGCAAGATCATGAGCTTCCCATAATACATGCTTTTGGTACTTTAAAAAAAAAAAAAAAAAAACTCCTCTTGTTTTTTTCTATTTCATATAAACTAACCACAAACTATAATTTCAAATCATGTTTTTTTCTTAATTTTGAGCTCTGTTATTAGTCAGAAACTTCCCTATTAACTGACTAAACTCAGTGTCTAAGCTAAAATGAAACGAAGATGACATTTAGTAAAATTTACAGACAAGATGTCTTCCTAAATTGCTATTTCTTTAAAACAATATCTTTAAAGTTTACATTTTTGCAAGAAATAGACAACTGACCTCCACCTGTAGGCATTTCTTTCTAATAAATACATGGATATACTTTCAAGTTCAAGCTATATACATGCCTTAATAGAGGCTCAGGGAACAGAGAAGTGCTCTAATGATTAAAGACTGCCTTAGGCCACGTATGTTTTTGAGAACTTTTGTTCTTTTATTGTAAAAGAACATGCAACTTTGAGGTGGGAGGAGGGCATGGTGTGGGTGTGAATTGTGTGTGTCTTTCAATCTCATAAATCCATTCTTTTCAAAGAAAATCTCAAGAGTTTCCCAAATATAAACATATTGTATTCATCTCTGTCATGCACTTGAGGGATTTTATCCCTAAAGTGAGGTATAGTTAGTCATTGGAAAAAGAAAAAAGGGATAAAATATTATAGCATATAATTTATAGTTATTAACAGGGAAAACTTTGCTTTTTTGAAAAATTGTAAGCCTATAACTCCTGCTGGGATCAGAAGTATCATTTGCAGAACTCTTTTAACCAGTGTTTCACCTCCCCACTTGTCAATGCATAAATCTTCCTCTATTGCTTGGAATAACTAACCAGCATCTGGCTACGGAGAATGACTAAGTTGGGGGCAGGGAGAAGTAAAGTAAGTTTAAAGTAAACCAATTGGAGAAACTAAATTCAGACAATGTTTTGCCTAAACTATTTTGATCTTTTATATACTATTCCATTAAATAAAAAAAGTTACATTAAGTATAATGTACATAAAAATTATATATATGAATTAAAAATCTTAATGAACAATAAACTCCCTGGAAACCATATTGTACCTGATGTTGACATCTCTTAAGATAACAGCATGAAAAACTTGAATAGTATTTTAAAAATATGAATGGACAAAAAGGTTAATGTTTCAATGGAGTACAGTGGCATATTCATAGTGAACTGCCCCTTTGACCTCCTGGGCTCAAGGGGTCCTCCCACCTCATCCTCCAGAGTAGCTGGGACTACAGGCATGCACTACCATGCCTGGTTAATTTTTTAAAATTTTTGTAGAGATGGAACCTCCCTGTGTTGCCCAGGCCAGTTTTGAACCCCTGGGGTAAGAGATCCTCATCCTCCTAAAGTGTTGGGATTACAGGCATGAACCACTGTATCTGGCCCCAAATATTTTCTTAAATGCTGAAGAAGCAACTAGTAAATAGAATATGGATTGTTTTGATACCAAATCTATTTCGTGTCTGTACTCCACCTGAGAATTTTTTTTTAACACAAATAGCCAAAAAACATAAAATATTCTCTCTGATTCTGGAATTTAGTCCAGCATAATAGATGTTAAAATATGGTCCAAACCAGTCTTGGAATTCAACATTTCTCAAAGAATTCAATGAAACATTAATTATCGTTGGTTTTGGCAAGCATATGTGGAAATTTGGAAATGGTTTGCAGTATAAGAAATGTATGGAATCACATTTACTCTGCAAATATTTCATATTTCTTTTTTAAATGTTCCTATAACTGTGACATGTTTTTCCTTTATAATTTATTATTTCTGAATAGAAGATCTATAGAAAGTAAGACTCATAGTAATAATTCATAATTTTCTTTCTTTTAGGCTGCATATATCATAATTACTTTTATTCATGCATGTTCCATTTAAAAAGTAAAATAAAACAAAATACTGCAATTAACAATAAACATGCAAAACATACTTTAAAATAGAGATACCCTGAAATACTTGGAATGGTAAAATGTCTCATTATATTTTTCTGTTAAATAGAATGTATGGCTACGATGCCAATCAATCTGAATTTTTTTTATATACACACAATTTCTTGGAACACATCCTGGAGTAAAGCAAGACATGCCAATGGATTAGAAAAACTAACAAAAACTTAAATTGCTATGAAATAAAAATGATATTTAAACATTATTATGAATTGCACTTGATTACTTAATATATTTTATCTTTATTATCATATGATAGTTGAAAGAGCAGGGGCTTAGTAATCAGATTGATTCGTGTTTAAATCAGAGTTGTAGCTTTTACTGATTGTGGTTTCTGTCTCTATTAATTAGATTAATAAGCAACTTCCTTCAGGGTTGCAAAATTATGCAATACATATCTAACACATACTATGCCTTCATAAATTTGAGTGATCTTTTCACATATCATTTTAATTTTATATATGATAAATGTATTTGGCCCAGAATTGTTACTGTGATTGATACATTTATCATCTTCTATGGGTTATTATATTAATGTCCTTTAAAAAAATTTTTAATCTATTTGAAAGATTTAAAAAATCCCCAAAATAGGTGATTTCCCACAGATTTATAATCAAGAGGGTTTATTTGTTTTTCTCTTACCTTGTTTTCCCTAGTTTGTTTTTTATTCTGGAAGATTCTGATTAAAAAAAAAATAAACCAAAAAACTCTCATAGTTTGATAAGAGTATCTCCAAAAGAACACTGGTTATTAAACCTGTCCAGACTTCTAAATTTTCAAGAGCAAAATCATTATACATTATTTTATATGCCTAACTGCTTTGATCTAAGGCTAAACCTTTTATTTCATAGTCTCAGAGAAATAATTCCATATCTAATGTTTCTAGCAGTTCCATGAAAGATTGTTATCCTTTCTAATTAGCCTCTTAAAAAGGGCTGCAGAGCTTACTTGGATCCACATGACTAATGCTGCTTGTGAAGTTTACAGTCTTATAGAACAATATCACCAAGCATTCATTAAGGGGAAATAAATTTTATCTAGTCACAGTGATTAGTTGAGGCTTCGTATATAAATGCTATTAGGGAGAAAATATTTTAAAAATATATGGCGGGATTTTACATCCAGAAGCCATTTCAAGAAAGAGGTTAGTGGAAAAGGGTTTTGCTAATGGGCAGTGATGACACAAGTTTGAGCCTTTTCAGGAAATTCTGACGTAGTTAGTACATCCAGTTTGGTGAATTCAGAGGCGTTTCCAGTTTGGTTTAGGTATTAGGTCAGCACAGGATAGCAATAGGGATAAGAACAGAAAGTAACCAAGATTGGATTCTGGAAAACCAAGTTGAAGAATTTGGTATACAGTAGAATGAAGACTTAAGTAAGAAAGTTAATGTGACTAGAACAACAAATTAGGAAGATTGATTTTGCAGGTGATAATAGGGTAGATAAAAGTATGATGACATGAGACAGAAAAAAATAGCAATACCTTGATATTACATGAAAAATTACTGAAGTCTTGAAACAGGATGGAAGATATGGGCAAAGGGCAATAAATATGATGGAAAGAAGCAACTGAGTAAGCACATGGGCATATATGTCAATAAAGTTTCCATGATTCCACTCAAGAAATAAAGAAGCTTTGCTAATAGAGGAAAGTGGCTCAGAGAAGCTGATTTGATAAGGAGAATGCTGACTTTGGTATTTGTATGAAATCAATTAACCTTCCTGGATTTAAATCAAAAGTGACTGTCCTTGTTCAGGAATGTATACTAGAAATGTGGAACTTCAATGAAAAGAATTTTAAAACTGGAAATTGTCCAGGTGAAAAGATCCATCATAAAACAGGAGGACCTCATATTTTGGTTAGGAAGCTAGTAAGTCTTGTGATGTAGCATTTTTTTACAAGCGATTGGCTCTGGCATTTTCCATAATATATAAAGATATTAATTGTGTATCTATCAGAGTTGCAGCATTAGAAATGAATGTTGGGTGAATCTTGTGGTTGTTATAGTAAGAAATGGCAACGTGTTGGCCAGGAATGAATTATTTTTTATCTGAATTATGTCAAACAGATGTTAGTATCCTGAGATATAGAAACAGCAAAAACTCATCACTATAAGACATTCTTGGTTTTAAAGGCTACAACTGCCTGTAATTCAAGAACTTTGAGAGGCTGAGGCAGGCAGATTGCTTGTGCTCAGGAGTTTGAGACCAGTGTAGGCAACATGGTGAAACCTCGTCTCTATAAAAAAATACAAAAATTAACAGGGTGTGGTGGCATGCGACTGTGGTCCCAGTTACTAGGGAGACTGAGGCGGGAGAATTGCTTGAGCTCAGGAGATGGAGATTGCAGTGAGCAGAGATTGTGCCACTGCATTCAAGCCGGGGCACCAGAGCCAGACCCTGTCTCAAAATTACTACTACTACTAATAATAAAAAATAAAAATCTAAACCACTGCTTGATCAGAAGCTAATAATGTTGAATGAGACTGTACTAACAAAGAAATCATGAATTTAGCCAAAATTAAAATCTCACCGTTCAACACATAAGAAAATTAAAGTCCAAACAGGAAACAAGAGGAAGTGAGATGCCAAAGCTTCTCAATGCCAAGACCACTCATATCCCATGTGATCTTATAAAATAATGAGGAAGGAGACAAAACCAGGGCCTTTGAAGAATAACGAATGAGGAAGATTGTTTCTAGAACAAAAGCTCACCATGGCAAAGGCAACAGGCAAATGAATGAGCAACACAATTCTTAACTTCTTTCACCCAAAAGTGGCATTAGTCACTTTTACTCATAGCTCACTGGTAAGAACTACTCTCTTGACCCAAATATAACTGCAAGGGATACTGGGAAAAGGAGATTGCAAATAGATTTTTGGTGCAGATTAAAATCTCTGCCACATGAGGACTGACACATAGGATTAAGAAATAATTAATTTTGTGTAAGAATAAGATTTGCTTATTCGCTCTGTTCAGAAGTTGAAGTATGCTGTGTGTTATGGACCTGTGCACATGGGTTTTCGTTTTGTCCTTTAAAGAACAGGAATTTAGGTAGAAGCAAAGTGATTATTTTCCAAATCTGCACATTCATTAGTAGGATTATCTAGAAAGACAATCTCCCTTTTTCTGGAATAATGCCTGGAATTGTCACAACCAAATTCCTGCCAGTCACCAATGATGAAGCTGCAGGGATTATAGCATAATAGAGGAATAATCTGGTTGATTATTGTATTGTTACGCTTCTATCCTTTGGGCTTCCTGAGATGTAATGTTATATTCATTACATACAGTGTTTATGCCAGTTCAACTAAATGTATCTATTACTATACCCAAATGCACTTCAGCTGCTAAAGATATTTTAAAGAATTCATGATATTAAATATTAGCTGAAGAGAAATAAAAATGAAGACAAGGTTCTGGCAACTGGGCACTCATGTCTTCAACTGGAGAAAATAGCTAGGTTGACCCAAATTGTGGGGATTAAAAAGTGATGGAGGGTGATAAATCACTGAGTTGTGGGAAGTCAGACATTTTAGAATGAGTCTAGTGATCAACAGAGCACTTGCTTCAGATAGATCAGGAAAGACGAGTTGAGAAAAAAACATCATCTGTCTGGTAACGTGGAGATCTCATGCTATAAACTCCAGGAACAATATTTTCATACAGTGTCACAAAGAAAAATGGGCATGGATTTCATGGTGGAAAAGTGCAGGCAGTAGAAGTTGCAACGCATTTAAGGAAATGATTAGATTGATTGCCTTATTAGTCTAGATTAAGGAAATGAGATAAATAGTAAGGTAACTTGATATATTGTGAAAATATTTGGGGTTTTGTTTTTAATTGGGAGGATGCAAGTATATTCATTAACAGAGGGAACAAGTAGAAAGGGTAAATTATATATATATCATAAACAAAAGACAAAGAACATCAAGGAAGTGAAAATTCTTTTAAGCATCTGCATTGCCCAAGCTCCTTATATCAGCACTGTCTCTACTGTTTTTAGTCCCTATGGGCAATTTCATCCACTCTCTAGATTTTTAGCAGTATCCATGTTATCAGTGAAGGTCATAAATCTGCATGTCAATCATATCTTTTCCAATAAAATTTAGACTCAAATTTTGTTTGCTGATTATATTTGGATGTCCCACAATGACTTTGGTCACAAAATACCCAAAACTGAACTCATCACTTTTTTCACAATCTGGTTTTTGCCTAATCTTTTCTACGATCAGAAAACTGCATTACCTAGACTTCTTTCTCCAAGTAACCTGTTTCCATGGTCTTCATATCCTATGTACTTTTGGGTTCTGCTTCTTTCTGTACAGGTTTATAAAACTAATCTAGATAAGCCCACCACAATTTCTTGAACTGACAACACATAAATAAAGCTAAAGCTCTAGATAACATTTTCTGCTCTTGAATTCCTCACAATTTGTGTTTCAGCAATACCAAATACTGCCCTTACTTAAACCTTATTATTACCCTCAGAACTGTGCCATGATATTATTTAAGATTCAGTTATCCATTTTCACCTTTTATGTACTTGATTGTTTTCTATTAATTATTTAAGTATGGCCTTAAGTTTATCTGCTCTTTAGAATTATTCCCCATCCCCTCAGCTTGAGCTGGATCTTTCCCAGTCTCAGAAGATGGAGTCTGTATATCTCTACAGTGTTGTCTTGAAATTATTTACTTTATTTGTCTTCTCCCTACTCTTTATCTCCCAAACTAGGATCTTTTTGGTAATGATGACTGGGATTTACTTATCTTTCTAATTATTCCCGGTATCTAGAAAAGCATGGACAAAGAGTAGATGCTCAAGAAGTACTTGTTGAATGGTACAGAAGACTCTTGTCAGGATACTGAGTCAGTAAAGACCACAGGCACTACATGCTACATGCTATATGCTAACACTTGCTCTTGCTCTATATAAAACATCAGTAAGAACTCAAAGACAAGACCTTTAATTTGAAATTGTCCAGCAGGAAAGTCTACTGCTCCAAAGGACATTAAACCAACATTACTTTCGGATCATTTCCACAGTAATAAGGAGCAAAATAAAAAAAATAGATTTAAATAACGTAAATGTTAGCAATGAATATCTGAGAAAGCCTGGAATGCTTCTTACAACAACTCATATTTCATTCCCTTAGCTATTATACATATTTCTATCAAAGGAAAGATATTGAAAGTATGTCCACTGTATCATATAAAGGGTAGAGTAGCAATTGACATTCGATATATTCACATGTAAAATAATGGAACTGCCATTGCCCATGGGAATGATGGCAACTTCATTGTGTCCCTTGCAAGCTCTTTGACACAACCTAGTGGGAGGGTCAAAGAGTTAGGCCAGCAGGGGACCAGACCTATTCAGTAGAGGATCCTGGTACAGACAGCTGTGTCCTATGTCATGTTAAAGTGTTGTGAGAGCCATCAAAATGTTATGCTATCTTCCAAATAAATAACTTTTTAAACTTATTTTTTTCTCAAAATGGAAACATATCAAATAAACAATTACTTGTGGGATTCAGTGATTTCTAAGAGTTTATTTATTTTTTCCTGGGAGGATTTCTTTCAGTCTTTGAGTGCCTAAAACACTAAATTCTGTTATAAATAAAATATAAACTTCAGTTTTCATACTGCACTGGAAGTGTGATATTTATCACCCATGCTACAATCTGCAGAATCACATAATCTAAAATGCAGAAAATGGCATAATTGTAACTATTCCATATCATATGTGAATTATATGTCACTATCTCAGTGGATTTCTCTTTTAATAGTCAGCATTCCTATCATTTAAATTGAGCATAAGAGAGTCATACAACACGAAAAAAAAAATTAAAGAGGAACTTGTCTACCATTTCAGTAAATGACTTTTTGCAATACCCAACTGTGGATCTAATTTATTCTCCTGAGATTCTCCATGTTAGTATTTCTAAATGAGCTTGTATATTGCAGGGCTTTAAGTAACCTTATTATCCTCTTACTTTTACATCACAAGCAAGGAATTAGAAAAGCTGTCCTTGTACAATTTGACCCACTTCCCTAAAGGCTTTTTAACCTGAGGCAAAATCCATTTAACCAGTCAGGGCTAGCACTCTGATAACAGTAGATGCCAGCTGGATGGCCAGGTCTATAATGTACACAGGCATCCACATCGACTACAGATCATCATGAAACATCAGATTTAATTTGCACTTCAGAGAAAGTGTTACAAATTAATCTTGCCCCACTGCAGTAGAATTTTTCACAATTGTGGGAGTCCAACAGATTTCTATATTTGTTCTATCTCACCAGAACAATCAACATAAGGAACCTTTAAATTTCTCTTTCTCTTTTTGTGAAGTCAAGCTGAAAATAACTTCTTTGGCAAGGCATAATATTGTTTTTCATATTTATAATATTCATCAATTACAAGTTATATAAAACCATGTCATAAGATTTGATTAGTATACAGACATGAAAGTAGCATAATGCTTTTTGAAGATTATTAACTGTGAAATGCATTAAAAGACAAACAAAGCACTGATATATCTTACTATTTTCTGCTCTTGTTCCTTCAAGTGTTCTTGAAATAACTACATAACTGGGTATTCTAGAATTCTAGAATTTAACAATATATTATACTAGCTTTAAATTTATCTTTCAAAACAAGGACATAAAGAATATATAAATCTTTAAAATAACGCAAAGTGTTTCAAAAAAGACCATGTATGTACTAATTATCTCTGGATAGGTATGATCTGTGCTATTTATCTTTAAGAAACAATTAAATGAAAGCGAATCAAACTGCTGGTTTGGTAATTTTTTTTAACATTTCTTCAGGAATGGCCAACTATACTTACCCTTTCTGCAATCCGCTTTAATAATTCAGATTGACCTGAGTGACATTGAATAATGAGAGTGTAACTGTTCGTCTGGAGGGTTAACTGCTATTGAACTTTGCCCAAAACAATCTGCTCAATTGCATTTTCATAAGAAAAAGTGTCACTTCATTTCCGAAACCAATGCCTAACACAATAGCCAGAATTTGGAAAAATTGAAAAGCCCAGACCTGCAAGTGGATCATCCAACTGTGTGGCAGTTAGCTGAAGAAATGTTCATATTATAGCCACTGATAAAGCTGCATATCCACATCGCTATTACTGGTATTCATACCACAGTGGCTAAAATAATATTTTAATGTAAGATGTAAAGCTGATTTAAAACATTTCTTTGTATTTTCTATAATACTTCTTTTCTCATATTCATATTCATGAAAATACTACTATTCAAACTTTATAATTACTAAATTCACACTTTCGTATGAGTTACAGAAACACAGAAAAATAATACAAACACATTGGTTTCAAAAATTTAATGGACAGTATAACACATTTTTTAAGGTACTCATCTTTTTTTAACTGGAAAAAAATTTAAATATTTTGGATGTACAGAAATATGTAACCATGTGAATACTATTAGCTCATATCATTTTAGAAATCTTACTACTTAAATTTTTTAGATATTAGCATAATTTCAGTGTGATAAAAGTTTAAACACATCAGCAAAGCAAACAAAATATAACAAAGATACTTTCATTCAGATTTTCTAAAAATTAATATTCCTGCTAACCTAGCAATTTTATTGACTTAAAATCTGTTTGATTTTCATAAAAATATTTTATTATGAGCCAATTTCCCCCAATAATTTTTTTCAGAATTACAGTTTGTGTATCAATAATGTCACATAAAATTAGTATTACAGAAATGTAAAATGACATGTAAGGGCCATATTTTTATATTTTTAAATGCAAAATTATCAAATTCCTAAGACAAGTCACAACACCATATTTGTAAATTATAACTATAAGCATTGTGAGAGGTAATATAGGAGACAATATCAAAGGTAGGGACTTTATTTTTTTCCTGAGTGGAAATATTTTTGTGTTTCACTAAATAAAATGTGTAGGGTGGTGTAAAAGAACAAGTGGTAAGATAAACGAGACCTGGCAGTGAGATAATGTTTACATAATATCTCACCAAATGGCTTTAAGAAGTCCACCAGTTCAAGTGTTTTAAGCATTAACTAAAGAAGACAAAAATCATAAAGAAAATACTAAAACATTATGTTGCAATGCACAACTGGACATTGTATTCACACTGCAAGTTACGGTAATTCTAAAGTTATTTGAAACATTCATATCAATGTGTATCTCCCAAGAAATGATTGCTAATTATTTTTAATGGAAATGGTCTATGGATTTTAACCTGCAGTGGGAATGATTGTCTCAGTAGAATTACAGTTCTTGACTTGAATCACTTTAAAACTCAGCAGCTCATATTACAACCATTTGTAGCAATTAGACGAAGATGGTCCTCTTTAGATTTTGAGTTGGAGTCCCAACTCTCCCAACCATGTATTTCCTTTCGTATCCTCATTGATTAGAAAGCACCTTAAAAGAATCAACCTAGCTTTGAGATCAGCATTTTATTGCACTAAAGGACAATTTAATCTTGTTTTCTGATGCAGAGAAGTATAATTTTATTTACCTCTCTATCAATATGAGCTTAAGGCTTGAGATTTTATAATTCTGCTTGATGATCCCTGTAGTTTATCTCAGGGAGGAGAGGGGAATGAAGTTAAACAATCAATGGAAAAAACATTTAGTTTATTTCTTTTTTTTTTTTTTTTTTTTTTTTAAGGTGAATTTCTTTTTTTTTTTTTTTTTTTTTTTTTTTTTTTTTTTTATTTTTTTATTATACTTTAAGTTCTAGGGTACATGTGCATAACGTGCAGGTTTGTTACATATGTATACTTATGCCATGTTGGTGTGCTGCACCCATCAACTCGTCAGCACCCATCAATTCATCATTTATATCATGTATAACTCCCCAATGCAATCCCTCCCTCCTCCCCCCTCCCCCCTCCCCATGATAGACCCCAGTGTGTGATGTTCCCCTTCCCGAGTCCAAGTGATCTCATTGTTCAGTTCCCACCTATGAGTGAGAACATGCGGTGTTTGGTTTTCTCTTCTTGTGATAGTTTGCTAAGAATGATGGTTTCCAGCTGCATCCATGTCCCTACAAAGGACGCAAACTCATCCTTTTTTATGGCTGCATAGTATTCCATGGTGTATATGTGCCACATTTTCTTAATCCAGTCTGTCACAGATGGACATTTGGGTTGATTCCAAGTCTTTGCTATTGTGAATAGTGCCGCAATAAACATACGTGTACATGTGTCTTTGTAGTAGACTAATTTATAATCCTTTGGGTATATACCCAGTAGTGGGATGGCTGGGTCATATGGTACATCTAGTTCTAGATCCTTGAGGAATTGCCATACTCTTTTCCATAATGGTTGAACTAGTTTACAATCCCACCAACAGTGTAAAAGTGTTCCTATTTCTCCACATCCTCTCCAACACCTGTTGTTTCCTGACTTCTTAATGATTGCCATTCTAACTGGTGTGAGATGGTATCTCATTGTGGTTTTGATTTGCATTTCTCTGATGGCCAGTGATGATGAGCATTTTTTCATGTGTCTGTTGGCTGTATGAATATCTTCTTTTGAGAAATGTCTGTTCATATCCTTTGCCCACTTTTTGATGGGGTTGTTTGTTTTTTTCTCGTATATTTGTTTGAGTTCTTTGTAGATTCTGGATATTAGCCCTTTGTCAGATGAGTAGGTTGCAAAAATTTTCTCCCATTCTGTAGGTTGCCTGTTCACTCTGATGGTAGTTTCTTTTGCTGTGCAAAAGCTCTTTAGTTTAATTAGATCCCATTTGTCAATTATGGCTTTTGCTGCCGTTGCTTTTGGTGTTTTAGACATGAAGTCCTTGCCCATGCCTATGTCCTGAATGGTACTACCTAGATTTTCTTCTAGGGTTTTTATGGTATTAGGTCTAACATTTAAGTCTCTAATCCATCTTG
Source organism: Rhinopithecus roxellana (assembly GCF_007565055.1). Taxonomy (NCBI): domain Eukaryota; kingdom Metazoa; phylum Chordata; class Mammalia; order Primates; family Cercopithecidae; genus Rhinopithecus; species Rhinopithecus roxellana. Next base: position 13,629,150 of record NC_044549.1, on the reverse strand, counting down.
AATTAATCTTCGTATAAGGGGTAAGGAAAGGATCCAGTTTCAGCTTTCTACTTATGGCTAGCCAGTTTTCCCAGCACCATTTATTAAATAGGGAATCCTTTCCCCATTTCTTGTTTCTCTCAGGTTTGTCAAAGATCAGATGGCTGTAGATGTGCGGTATTATTTCTGAGGACTCTGTTCTGTTCCATTGGTCTATATCTCTGTTTTGGTACCAGTACCATGCTGTTTTGGTTACTGTAGCCTTGTAGTATAGTTTGAAGTCAGGTAGCGTGACGCCTCCAGCTTTGTCCTTTTGACTTAGGATTGTCTTGGCAATGCGGGCTCTTTTTTGGTTCCATATGAACTTTAAAGCAGTTTTTTCCAATTCTGTGAAGAAACTCATTGGTAGCTTGATGGGGATGGCATTGAATCTATAAATAACCTTGGGGAGTATGGCCATTTTCACGATATTGATTCTTCCTATCCATGAGCATGGTATGTTCTTCCATTTGTTAGTGTCCTCTTTGATTTCACTGAGCAGTGGTTTGTAGTTCTCCTTGAAGAGGTCCTTTACATCCCTTGTAAGCTGGATTCCTAGGTATTTTATTCTCTTTGAAGCAATTGTGAATGGAAGTTCATTCCTGATTTGGCTCTCTGCTTGTCTGTTGCTGGTGTATAAGAATGCTTGTGATTTTTGCACATTAATTTTGTATCCTGAGACTTTGCTGAAGTTGCTTATCAGCTTAAGGAGATTTTGGGCTGAGATGATGGGGTTTTCTAAATATACAATCATGTCATCTGCAAACAGGGACAATTTGACTTCTTCTTTTCCTAACTGGATACCCTTGATTTCTTTCTCTTGCCTGATTGCCCTAGCCAGAACTTCCAACACTATGTTGAATAGGAGTGGTGAGAGAGGGCATCCCTGTCTTGTGCCAGTTTTCAAAGGGAATTTTTCCAGTTTTTGCCCATTCAGTATGATATTAGCTGTGGGTTTGTCATAAATAGCTCTTATTATTTTGAGGTACGTTCCATCAATACCGAATTTATTGAGCGTTTTTAGCATGAAGGGCTGTTGAATTTTGTCAAAAGCCTTTTCTGCATCTATTGAGACAATCATGTGGTTCTTGTCTTTGGTTCTGTTTATATGCTGGATTACGTTTATTGATTTGCGAATGTTGAACCAGCCTTGCATCCCAGGGATGAAGCCCACTTGATCATGGTGGATAAGCTTTTTGATGTGCTGCTGAATCCGGTTTGCCAGTATTTTATTGAGGATTTTTGCATCAATGTTCATCAGGGATATTGGTCTAAAATTCTCTTTTTTTGTTGTGTCTCTGCCAGGCTTTGGTATCAGGATGATGTTGGCCTCATAAAATGAGTTAGGGAGGATTCCCTCTTTTTCTATTGATTGGAATAGTTTCAGAAGGAATGGTACCAGCTCCTCCTTGTACCTCTGGTAGAATTCAGCTGTGAATCCATCTGGTCCTGGACTTTTTTTGGTGGGTAGGCTATTAATTGTTGCCTCAATTTCAGAGCCTGCTATTGGTCTATTCAGGGATTCAACTTCTTCCTGGTTTAGCCTTGGGAGAGTGTAAGTGTCCAGGAAATTATCCATTTCTTCTAGATTTTCTAGTTGATTTGCGTAGAGGCGTTTATAGTATTCTCTGATGGTAGTTTGTATTTCTGTGGGGTCAGTGGTGATATCCCCTTTATCATTTTTTATTGCATCTATTTGATTCCTCTCTCTTTTTTTCTTTATTAGCCTTGCTAGCGGTCTGTCAATTTTGTTGATCTTTTCAAAAAACCAACTCCTGGATTCATTGATTTTTTGGAGGGTTTTTTGTGTCTCTATCTCCTTCAGTTCTGCTCTGATCTTAGTTATTTCTTGCCTTCTGCTAGCTTTTGAATGTGATTGCTCTTGCCTCTCTAGTTCTTTTAATTGTGATGTTAGAGTGTCAATTTTAGATCTTTCCTGCTTTCTCTTGTGGGCATTTAGTGCTATAAATTTCCCTCTACACACTGCTTTAAATGTGTCCCAGAGATTCTGGTATGTTGTATCTTTGTTCTCATTGGTTTCAAAGAACATCTTTATTTCCGCTTTCATTTCGTTATGTACCCAGTAGTCATTCAGGAGCAGGTTGTTCAGTTTCCATGTAGTTGAGCGGTTTTGATTGAGTTTCTTAGTCCTGAGTTCTAGTTTGATTGCACTGTGGTCTGAGAGACAGTTTGTTATAATTTCTGTTCTTTTACATTTGCTGAGGAGTACTTTACTTCCAATTATGTGGTCAATTTTGGAATAAGTGCGATGTGGTGCTGAGAAGAATGTATATTCTGTTGATTTGGGGTGGAGAGTTCTATAGATGTCTATTAGGTCCGCTTGGTGCAGAGATGAGTTCAATTCCTGGATATCCTTGTTAACTTTCTGTCTCGTTGATCTGTCTAATGTTGACAGCGGAGTGTTGAAGTCCCCCATTATTATTGTATGGGAGTCTAAGTCTCTTTGTAAGTCTCTAAGGACTTGCTTTATGAATCTGGGTGCTCCTGTATTGGGTGCATATATATTTAGGAGAGTTAGCTCTTCCTGTTGAATTGATCCCTTTACCATTATGTAATGGCCTTCTTTGTCTCTTTTGATCTTTGATGGTTTAAAGTCTGTTTTATCAGAGACTAGGATTGCAACCCCTGCTTTTTTTTGTTCTCCATTTGCTTGGTAGATCTTCCTCCATCCCTTTATTTTGAGCCTATGTATGTCTCTGCATGTGAGATGGGTCTCCTGAATACAGCAGACTGATGGGTCTTGACTCTTTATCCAGTTTGCCAGTCTGTGTCTTTTAATTGGAGCATTTAGTCCATTAACATTTAAGGTTAATATTGTTATGTGTGAACTTGATCCTGCCATTATGATATTAACTGGTTATTTTGCTCGTTAGTTGATGCAGTTTCTTCCTAGCCTCGATGGTCTTTACATTTTGCCAAGTTTTTGCGATGGCTGGTACCGGTTGTTCCTTTCCATGTTTAGGGCTTCCTTCAGGGTCTCTTGTAAGGCAGGCCTGGTGGTGACAAAATCTCTAAGCATTTGCTTATCTGTAAAGGATTTTATTTCTCCTTCACTTATGAAACTTAGTTTGGCTGGATATGAAATTCTGGGTTTAAAATTCTTTTCTTTAAGAACGTTGAATATTGGCCCCCACTCTCTTCTGGCTTGTAGAGTTTCTGCCGAGAGATCTGCTGTTAGTCTGATGGGCTTCCCTTTGTGGGTGACCCGACCTTTCTCTCTGGCTGCCCTTAAGATTTTTTCCTTCATTTCAACTTTGGTGAATCTGGCAATGATGTGTCTTGGAGTTGCTCTTCTGGAGGAGTATCTTTGTGGCGTTCTCTGTATTTCCTGAATTTGAATGTTGGCCTGCCCTACTAGGTTGGGGAAGTTCTCCTGGATGATATCCTGAAGAGTGTTTTCCAACTTGGTTCCATTTTCCCCCTCACTTTCAGGCACCCCAATCAGACGTAGATTTGGTCTTTTTACGTAATCCCATACTTCTTGCAGGCTTTGCTCATTTCTTTTTCTTCTTTTTTCTTTTGGTTTCTCTTCTCGCTTCATTTCATTCATTTGATCTTCAATCGCTGATACTCTTTCTTCCAGTTGATCGAGTCGGTTACTGAAGCTTGTGCATTTGTCACGTATTTCTCGTGTCATGGTTTTCATCTCTGTCATTTCGTTTATGATCTTCTCTGCATTAATTAGTCTAGCTGTCAATTCTTCCACTCTTTTTTCAAGATTTTTAGTTTCTTTGCGCTGGGTACGTAATTCCTCCTTTAGCTCTGAGAAGTTTGATGGACTGAAGCCTTCTTCTCTCCTCTCGTCCAAGTCATTCTCTGACCAGCTTTGATCCGTTGCTGGTGATGGGCTACGCTCCTTTGCAGGGGGAGATGCGCTCTTATTTTTTGAATTTCCAGCTTTTCTGCCCTGCTTCTTCCCCATCTTTGTGGTTTTATCTGTCTCTGGTCTTTGATGGTGGTGACGAACTGATGGGGTTTTGGTATAGGTGTCCTTCCTGTTTGATAGTTTTCCTTCTGACAGTCAGAAGGACTCTCTGTTGGTCTGTTGGAGATTGCTTGAGGTCCACTCCAGACCCTGTTTGCCTGGGTATCAGCAGCAGAGGTTGCCGAAGATAGAATATTGCTGAACAGCGAGTGTACCTGTCTGATTCTTCCTTTGGAAGTGTCCTCTCAGGGGTGTACTCCACCCTGTGAGGTGTGGGGTGTCAGACTGCCCCTAGTGGGGGATTTCTCCCAGCTAGGCTACTCAGGGGTCAGGGACACACCTGAGCAGGCAGTCTGTCCGTTCTCAGATCTCAACCTCCGCGTTGGGAGATCCGCGGCTCTCCCCAAAGCTGTCAGACAGAGTCGTTCGCGTCTGCACCGGCTCCCGCTACTTCCCCTGTTGGTCTTCAGCTGTGCGCTGTCCCCAGAGGTGGAGACTACAGAGACAGGCAGGCTTCCTTGAGCTGCTGTGAGCTCCACCCAGTTCGAGCTTCCCAGCGGCTTTGTTTACCTACTTAAGCCTCAGCAATGGCGGGCGCCCCTCCCCCAGCCTCGCTGCTGCCTTGCGGATAGATCGCGGCAGACTGCTGTGTTAGCAGTGAGGGAGGCTTCGTGGGCGTGGGACCCTCCCGGCCAGGTGTGGGATATATTCTCCTGGAATGCCTGTATGCTTACAGCGCAGTATTGGGGTGGGAGTTACCCGATTTTCCAGGTGTTGTGTGTCTCAGTTCCCCTGGCTAGGAAAACGGATCCCCTTCCCCCTTGCGCTTCCAGGTGAGGCGATGCCTCGCCCTGCTTCAGCTCTCGCTGGTTAGGCTGCAGCAGCTGACCAGCACCGATTGTCCGGCACTCCCTAGTGAGATGACCCCAGTACCTCAGTTGAAAATGCAGAAATCACCGGTCTTCTGTGTCGCTCGCGCTGGGAGTTGGAGACTGGAGTTGTTCCTATTCGGCCATCTTGCTCCGCCCCCCCTAGTTTATTTCTTAAAATATGTTTTCTTTTGATCTTCTGTTTGAAAAACCTGACCTCCTTATGAAATATCCTGTATTTTAATTTATCCATGTTCCAAGAAATAATAGGCTATTCAGATGAGAAACAGAGAACGTACGTGGCATTCCTTTAAAATCATATAGGGTGGTGCTAAAAGAAACTGACTGATAAACCATCTAGATTTTCTCATTTTTAAAAAGGAGAAAATAATGGTATTTGGCAATGACAGTTGTTATGAGGATTAAATACACTACTATACAAATGAACAATGCCTGTCACAAAGAGTCCAATAAATACTATGTATTAGTAATGGTAGTGGAATTAATAAGCAGGTATAATAGTCTTAATAGAAACAATAGTAGAAATGTTATCATTATTGGTGTTGTTAGTAGATGTAATAGAAATAGTTATTTCAGGATTGCTAAAATATATGAAAATCATCACCACCACTATAGTAAATTTTAGCTGAATGCATTGAGTCAGTGGCAAATGCCAATCAGTTTTCAAATACCTAACATTTAGCTACAATAGGTCAACACTGATTGGTTGATTTACTGATTGGTGTGTGGTATGAAAATTCCCACCAGACACGTGGAGATAATTGGGTTTCAAGTAAAATAGCTAATCATCTTTTTCTTATTCTTCCTAAGGAAAAAAATAAATGAATCAAATAAGAGAGACATTAAAAATTATATAATTATGCAACGACTGTTTTTTTTTAACATTTATATTAGATATTTGACTGCTTCAAATTAACAGACTAGTGACACTATCCCTAGGAAGCTACAAGGTTTATAATGTGTTCTTCAGGTAAATGAAAAAACTATTTTTTTAAAAAAGTAAATCATACATTTATAAAGTAAAAATTAAATATTTCATCTGGTTATTTTAATCCATGTCCATAACTTTCAAGAAGTACTGTGTAATTTTATTCATCTCGGAATTTAACATTTCAGTTTTAAAGTTTTGTTTCTCAGAGTTTGCTCTACAATAATATTGAGCTCAATTGTCTCAAATCAGCTTATCAATCTTCATAACCTAAATCAGTGTGCTTTCTGTTATTTTTACTGGCAACAAATTGTCCATAATTTCTTCTACTTTAATATTATTTTTCTATAATTTAGTGAGATAGACAAAAAATCATTATTTTAACTAGAATGTGAATGGTTTTTATTTTCTAACAATATTCTGAATTTTTATTAAAAATCTCATAAATGAATGGGTACTATCTACATAATTATAAAAAATATACACACTATATATCCATTTTGTGAATGTATAGGATATACATACATCCTATGTATATATCCTATTCATTGTATAGGATATAAAAACATCCTATACCACACACTATACTGGTTTACTGGAGAGTTGAAATATTTGACTATCATAAAGAATATTCTTTATTATATGGGTCATGAAACGTAATTTTCTTCATTAACTGCATTTCATCCTTTAAAATAATACAAATGTATTGCATTTTAGGCATGTATAAATATGCATAACACTATAGGTATAGCAAAATACCAGTCAAGTATTTTTCTGCTAGTCTTAATTGTATTAATTATGCCTTTTCCCAATAAAATAGTGAATGAAGCAGGCACTATAGTTACCAGAGACCTTACAGAAATTTGTTCAGAAAGTTCTAATTCACGTGCACACACAAAAAACAAAACAGAAAATCATCATCTGTGACTATATTATTATTTTATAAAAATATTTTAGTAATGCCATACAAATATGTTATTTCAATCATGCGACCTGCTTTTGCCCCAGAACAAGAGTCTTGGGAAGAACAGCCCCTGCTTTGGCCCCACTGGGGTTAGATGACAAACTCTTGACCCTTACCCTTGAATGTGCTCAGTTGTCAGTTTTGCCTACCACAGCTGTTGGCTCTTCAGAGGACCAGACGGCCAGAATAGGTCTGGAATAGACCTATTAGCATCTCAATACAACTGTTCAGTCCCCTTTATTACCAATTCACTCAAATTAATTAATTTTTAATTTTGTACTACCTCAACTATTATCCATCAAGTCAGCCAGTGAGACAGAAAAGCATACTGAAACATGAAACTGTCTGTGATGTAAGTCAGAGAGGTTCAACCTATGCAATCTGTCACTTTGAAGATTAGAAAAAGGGCAAATTATCCTGGGCAGAGATTATTGAAAAATGTTTTTTTGAGAAATTATGTTCTTTTCAAAAGGTCATAAAAGAGAAGAATAGTGGTGATAAATGTCTGCGATGTGTTTATATCTGTAATCCTGAGTTATAGGTTCAGAAAAGCTAGTTGATTTTTTAAAATGCTACTATGAACTCTCACTTACTTCACTCAAAACCTAATATTTTATTGTCATGTTAAAATACATACTGCACAAACAATGGCTTTTGGTTTTAAATTTTACAGCACCAGCAGTAAGATATAATATCCCTAAGATGTAAGATTTATTATTTATTATTGTCATTACTCTTCTGTTGGCTTGGCTGGACTATTTCCTTAAAGCAGCAGGAATTAAAGGAATTATCCCAATCATAAAACTGGTATTTTGAAATGTGGAAAGCAATGAAATCACTGGTGAAATATTCCTGTATTGCTTTATCCTCATTTTATTTACATGAATTGCTTTCAGCAATAAAACTCATAGTAAGACAGCATTTACTTTGAGCAGTGCAATCTTCTTTGAGTGACGACTGACAGCTTTTGATATTCCATAGTGCAGTGTATACAGTTAGAGATAGAGCATATGGGCTTTCTTTTTGACTTTGAGCTACAAAGTCTAGAAAGACCAAAGATTAAAGATGTTTAATCACTCTCACATACTGTGTAACTTCTTACGTCATATTCCTGAACATGGGAATGTGGCCAAATTTAAGATGTATTTATACCATACTGAGTATGACTTTTTTAACCTAATATAAACCTAGCTGTTTGAGACAGAATACAATAGGTTTCTGTTTCTGAGGTTAATAAAGGGTAGATTCATGGACACCAAATAACACTTAGAAAGGTTTCTTTTCCCCTAAAACATAATCATGTCCACAGTATAGTTTATTACAAACACTTATGAAGTAGTTTAATTTTAAACATTTGCTATTGTTTTACAAGTATTTGGCATTAAAAGTTATGGAAATGAAGTGAGTGATTTATTAAGGTTAACAACACTCTAAAGAAAATAAGATCAATTCCATATTTTAGGCCACCATTTAACAGATTTTCCTGGGCAATACTGTTTCCCAAAACCTATGTTGCTTACAGGTAAATCATAAATCCACATTTTAAAAACTGTAAAATGAAATACTTTCCTAAAGTAAGAGATGTTAAACTTGAGAATTGAGTCTAGAACTGTGGTTAAAGAAGAATAGTTTCTTCATGCTGGAACTGACTTAACTGTGGTTCTGACTAACAGCAGAGGCATAAAATACAATATTGAAATCTTTAGAAGAAAATGCAATTATCAAATTCAAAATTGGGTTCACATACCTCAACAAGACTTTAAGCTACTAGCAAAATGAAATTTTTTGAGTCTCCCAATTCTCTATTGTTTTTAGTGAGATCATTATATAATTTTTTTGTGTTGGTTTTTTGGCAGAGCGTGTTGAACCAACTACCAAAGTGAAGAGAAATTATTCTCACACATCCATCTGGCTACCCCATACTGTGTAATCACCTCCCCTTAAAAATATGCTTTTCTTAATGTTCGAGAAAATAATCAACATACTGGTGAATAGTGATTTAAAGATTGTCCTGCATATTGTCATTGCTGTTCCCTAAAGTGTCTCAATAAGAAAAATTCTGCCTTGGAATTTGACATTAATATAGAGAGCTAATTGATCTTCTCTCTTCATGTAGAGTTTTAAGTGTAAAAGTCATATCCTCTTTTTTTTTTTGAGACATGGTCTCACTCTGGAGCCCAGGCTGGAGTGCAGTGGTGGAATCATAGCTAACTTCATCCTGAAACTTCTGAGCTCTAGCAGTCCTCCCACCTCAGACTCACAAGTAGCTAGGACTACAGGAATTTACCACCAGGCCCAGCTATTTTTTTTTTTAATTTTGTTTTATTTTTTGTAGAGAAAGGATCTTGCTTTGTGGCCCAAGCTGCTCTTGAATTCCTGACTTCAAGCAATCCTCCTGTCTTGGCCTCCAAAAGAGCTGGAGAGCTGGAATTATAGGTGTGAGCCATGGCACCACTGCAGCCCAATCCTCATCTAACATAACATTACAAGCTAAAAAATTGGCCACGACTTAACAAAACAGATAAACGTTATTCTTGGATATCAACAGTACACATCCACCACCAACTAACTGTCTATACAGTTAGTTGAAATTATAGGGCAGAAACTCTTAGGAAAAAATGAAAAGTCAACAAAAAGTAACATTTTGTGACAATTATGGATATCTCTTTATTTCTATTGAAACTAAAATCATAGAATACATTAATCATAATCCTTGGTTTGTGAAATTGGTTCATGTATGGCCATTATTTATATATTTATGTTTTGTTTTGTTTTGAGTCAGAATCTCACTTTGTCACCCAGGCTGAGGTGCAGTGGCACCATCTTGGCTCACTGCAACCTCTGCCTCTTGGTTTGAATGATTCTCATGCCTCAGCCTCCTGAGTACCTGGGATTACAGGCATGCACCACCACACCAGGCTGTTTTTTGTATTTTTAGTAGAGACAGAGTTTTGCCCTGTTGGCCTGGCCAGGCTGGTCTTGAACTCCTGGCCTCAAGTGATCCAACCGCCTCGGCCTCCCAAAGTGCTGGGATTACAGGTGTGAGTCACCATGTCTGGCTTATATTTATGTACTTGTTTACATATTTGTTCAATTATCAATCCATGCATTGATTTATTCATTCAAGCCATGCATCGATGCATTCATTCATGATTACATTCATTCAGTACTGTAATAAGTTTCTGTAAATCTATCATCCAGAATATAAACTTGATAATAACTACATGGATCTAATCATATTGTCTTCCTGACTTTATTCCTTTCTCCTGACACACTGGGTTATTGATATTGTAAGTCACAATTTCATCATAATTTTGCTTTTACATATTAAAAAAAGTAGCTTTCTTTAATTTTATTTTAAAAAATTATCATGATAGATGTGACTTTAAGGACTTATTCTTTACTTAATACTATATTGCTAAATTTTGTACAAAGTTTTAATGTCATTATTTTTTATTAATCTTGATTGTTGTATAATAATTCATTGTACAAACGCACCACCTTTTATTCATTAATTCTCTTTTAAATAATATTTATATTATTTTGAGGTCTTATATAGTTTAATAGTGCTTTATGAAAATATATCTTGCTAAACATATGCAAGGGTTTTTTGGGGGGGATATATATTTAGGAGAAGAAAGGTTTAGTTTACGCCAGGTGATAGTGTCAAACAGATTCCTAAAGTACTTAAAACATTTAGATTCCTATAAGTTATGTTAAATTTTGATACAAATTTAGATTTAAATTTAGATGTAAAAACCACATCTTCTTCAATCCTTGAACTATCTAAAATAAACAAATGTATATATTCACAACTGAACAGTTTAAAATGGTAATTCATTGCTTTCTCGACTTGTATGTCACTGACCACTAATGATATGGAACATTTCTTCCCATGTTTATTGAATACATACATTTGCTTTGTGGGGGGAATTCTACTTTATAACTTTTACTCCACTTTTTATTATTTATTTATTAATACACAGAAATTATTTATATATTACTAATCCATATATTTTCAATTATATGTGTGAGAGTAATTTCTCAGTTTGTAACTTTTTTTACTTTCTTAAATTGTATAAACTTTCTTAAAATGTATAAAATGTATAAACTGATTTTTATTTTAATATGAATAAAAACTGTAGTGTTAAGAATTCAGCAAGTTTTCTAAAAGAGAAATGATAAAACATGAAAAAATAGGGTAGTTTTAATAGGTTTATAGATATACCATGTTCATGAAAAATTATGGTATATTGAAAATACACTCATTTTCTTCTAAATTTATTTACAAATTGTAGAATTCTAAGAAAAATCTCAATACGAATTTTCATGGCATTTAATAACATCATTCTTACATGCATATAAAGAAATAAAAGGCAGCAATTACCTGTAATATTAAGATCAGGAATGAGAGATTTTCCATTTCAGATATTAAGATTTATTATTATGCTATACTAAGAAAGTAAAGGATTGGCACACAGGTTGATATATTTATGTAAAATATATCTGATCTTAAGCTCATATCTCTAGATTATTATTAGAAATCATTTTGTTTTATCTCTTCGAATGTCAAAAGAGTATTAAAGAAAAGAATGTACTTTTAATGAACATTTTTAAAATCTACAAATCTATCAGTGAGTGTCATGATTACATTTATTGTCAAGAAAATCCAGGCTGGGCAGGGTGGCTCACGCCTGTAATCCCACCACTTTGGGAGGTCTAGGTGGGTGGATCACCTGAGGTCAGGAGTTCAAGACGAGACTGGCCAACATGGAGAAATCCCATCTCTAATAAAACTACAAATATTGAGACAGACAGACAGAAAGAAACAAAGAAAGAAAAGGAAAAAGAAAAGAAAAGAGGGAGAAAGGAAAAGAGGGAGGGAGGGAGGGAAGGGGGAAGGAGGAAGGAAGGAAGGAAGGAAGGAAGGAAGGAAGGAAGGAAGGAAGGAAGGAAGGAAGGAAGGAAGGAAGGAAGGGAGGGAGGGAGGGAGGGAGGGAGGGAGGGAGGGAGGGAGGGAGGGAGGGAAGGAAGGAGGGAAGGAGGGAGGGAGGGAGAGAGGAAGAAAGGAAGGAAGGGAAATGAAGGGAGGAAGGAAAGGGAGCGAAGGAAGGGGAGGAAGGGAAGGAAAGAAAGAAAGAAGGAAAGAAAGGAGGAAAGGAAGAAAGGAAGAAAGAAATCCATACAAAGCCCCTCCAAATACTGTAGCATGATGGAAAGGCTCATGATCTCCTAACTCAAGTACACTACTGAAATTCACCCATAGATGTAATTGATAGTCCCCATTACTAAGAAAGACACCAGCACATTTGATTGGCCCATATGGATTTCAAATCTTAACCCATCAAAATTACCCAGTTACAAAGTTGACCAATATAAACAATGAAATATAAATTAAAAAATTCAAATAGATAATTGTGGTACATGACTGTGTAGTTCAAATAATTAGTTTTCCAAGCAGTTTTACAGAGCTTTTCGAGATTTTATTGATTAAAATACATGAAAACAGCTGTCACATGGAAAATGAGTAACATCAAACTGTTAAGTTCCAGTAAACAGCAAGTTCTCCTTTCTGTTGATATTAGGATTTCGTAGATTTCATAGAATTACTTCAATAATGCAACTTCTATTCTATTTTATATTCTTGTTTATATACTTCATCCTTATTGCTCTATATAATTATATTTAAATTGATCTTTTATTTACAATCACTTCAAAGTGGCATTTTTTCTTTATGGCATAATTTGTGAAATTCCTACTCTACGTTATTTGCCTTTTGTTTATTAGAAGTGAAACTCTGAAAGATATAGCTATGAAGACTTACAACTCAGATTTGTGCTGTTTCTCTTCAATCGTTCTACTTTCCCACTAAATCCCACTTTAACTGCAAACCCAAAATGCTCATGCTTTCTGCCTTCACAAAGGATAAGAGAATAGAAAAATCTTAGTCACTTAACTATGACACTAGTAATTTGGTTTATAAGCATCTGATAGAGATGCTTGGAAAAGAGCAAATCATCATCATACAGACCTACAAAAGTAACACATACCACAGAGCTTTTCCATAAGAATATATGTGTAAAACATATATTCCAGCCGACAACCTTAAAGAGAGGTAGTGCTACACTCTAGCCTTTGGTTAAAAACTGCGCAAGACCTATAGCCAACACCAATTGAGGAACCAATATAATTTTCACTCTCCTCTTGCCGTCTTCAAAGCAACAGCAATTCAGCACATGAGAAAAAACAACAGCCGGTGCAAAGTTCTTAGGGTCTGGCCCAGCAGGGGAGGTAGAAGCAAAAAGTCATGTCAACAACAACAACAATGAAAACATTTTAAAAAGCTTTGATGAATAGCCTCAGTACCAAAGGCAAGCCCCGCTGTTCATGCCTTAACAACTGGACAAAAAGAGCAACCTCATTTACGCACACTAGTTCAATGCCAAAGGCAGAGAAGTGAGGAGACAATGTAAGTCTTAGGGGAAGCGTTGCAGTTGACAGCATTATTATTGCATCTATTCCACACTAAAAAATAGTTACCGACAAATAAGGCTTTCCACTTTTTCTTTTTAATATTTCTTTGATTTTCTAAATAATTCATCTTCAGACATAGGCTAACATATGTACATATGTGTGTGTGTGTGTGTATATATATATATATATATATTTTTTTTTCTTTTCAAATGCTCTGGACAAAAAGCTATTCTCCTAAATTCTAACCTTTTTGTTATCTGAGATGTCTCTGCACTTTACAATGTAAGTATTTAGACATGAGATCTCTGTGGTCTTGCATCCTGAAATAAATTACCATATTTTAGTAAAGCCTCAACTTGACTATTTTTGGATGTAAAATAGGAGTTCATTTTCCGACACCATGAAGAGCCAACTCTGCTTATACATGTTGAATTCAGGTACAGGGAGAAAAGAGAGCTAACAGCTACGGTTCAGTAAAATTGAAAGTTCATTGCCTATTATCTTTCTAATTTTGGTACTAGAAATGATCTGAATGAATGATAGGCAAATAGCTAAGTCTCTTCTAGCTTAGAGTACAGGACTAAAGACTTTAGAATTAATTATAGAGCATTTCAATTTCTTCTTGGCTATTTGAATATTCTCAAGTCTGAGAGACCATTTTGTATAACACACTAACATTAATTGCCTTTCATTATTTAATCTGGCATAAAACTAAGAAGTGGCATTTGTGCCTAAATTGAATTGTTACAAACTTCACCTTGCCCCACTAGTATTTAAATTTCCCCATTAACCTAAAATTGCAAGATATCTCCAAAATAAGGTATGGTTATATGGTTTTACATGAAATCTATGTATAGCAAGCATGCTATTCTTCTCCTAAAAATTATTTGAAACCTCTGACACCTTTCTGTTTCCAACATAATTGGTTTGTCAAGGCCTTTCTCCAGTCTGGCCATTCCCACCCAATCTGTCCCACCTGCCCAGACACACCTTAAGACCTGCTTGCCCCACATCCGCCAGCCTGGCTTCCTGATCCTCCTAGCAACAAAGCTTCCTCTAACCTATCAGCCCCACCAGAAATGAGTCTTCCTTGCCCAACCACCAGATTTTTGCTCTTCATTCTTTAAACGCATACATGTGAATTAAACTTCCTTAAGGATATTTTTTTATAAGCAAATGGAAATGAATATGTGTTATTTTAGTCTCTCTAGCCTTACTAAACTGTGGTCCCACTGGGGCTCAGAACGTGACACCCCAAAATATAACATCTTGGCATAAGCAGAATGGGCACCTTCTGACCTTCTCCTGTCTTTCTCCCGTGAGTTATATAAAGAATCTCTCTTCCCCTCTGCCCTTCAGATCCTCATATGATGGGTGTCCTGCCCTACACTTGGAGGAAAGAAGGAAGATGAAAAAGAACTGCACGTTAACAGCCTTGTTAAGTAAACCATTACTATTAGATCATACCCTTTCTAATCCCATTTCTACAAGACTGTCCATTATTCATCAAACTGAAGCATACAAATATACACTTTTCCTTGGGTCTTTGGGTCATCATTTCTGAAGCCTCCCACGTCACATAAAACTTTGTTTAAATAGATGTATTATTTCCTGTTGTTAATCTGTTTTTGCTATAGTGTTTCAGCCATGAACTTTATAGTGGGTGGGGAAACGATATTATTTTTTCACCTCTAAAGTTCATATCACCTGAGAGCTTGTTAGAAAGGCAGAATCTCAGGCCCTGCCTCAAACCTAAGGACTCAGAATCTGTATTTATAACACAATCACCAGGTTATCCATCTGCACGATAACGTTTTGAAAAGCACTATTCTGTATTGCCCAAAACACAAACAAACACACACACAACAGCAGTGACAACACAATTAGGAACTAGATGAGGGAAGGAAGGAAGAAGGAAAAAGGCAAATAGCAAACAAGTTGCTTTCTTTCTAAATTAGGTATTGAATAGAAAATAGTGGTTTTACCTAAAATCTAGGTTGTTTTCATTTAGGTACACACATATTTAAATGTATATTCAAACAATATAGAAAGCACTAGATAATATAATAATATGCCTCAAATGCTGTCATTAATTGAGTTGGTCTAACAGGAGTCACTAATGTTTTCTATAATAAATAACTTACTAATGTCATATATTAAGAGAAATTGCAGGTAAATCGTTTCTCCAATTAAATGACACAAGAATGTTCTTTAGGGAACAATTAATTGTGTCAATAAACTTCACCTATTCATCTCAGTGCAAATTCTTAATAGAATTAATTACTGTCTATTCCCCTGTTATGTAAATTCAATTATTTTAAAATATGATAGGTAATGTATAACAAATGAGCTTTGTGTGTGATTAACATATTGCTTTTATTTAGAATAAACATAATATTATAAAAATAATATTACAGATTCATAGATACTTAGTCACGGAGAAAGTCAATGATGCGCACGACCATGACTGTACCTTAAAATAAAGCCCATAACCTAAAATATAAAGCTCTTCTGGAGAGCAGATAGAAACAAAGGGGTGTGTGTGTGTGTGTGTGTGTGTGTGTGTGTGTGTGTGTGTGTTTCTGAGAGAGAGACAGAGAGAGAGAGAGAGAGAGAGAGAAATATGTGTATTGGGGAGTGGAATCATACCAGTGGATCTAGATATCTAGATGTACTCTAAAATCTGAAGGAAGATAAAGTGAAGTAAAGTAATAACTGATTGATTTTATAAAAATAGCACCTTGATCAAAACACTTTCCCTGATATTGCCCAAAACACAAAAACATCTAAAAATATTGTTTGTATTTAGTATTATCATAATACTGTAGAAAGAAGAATTTGGATAGATGATCAAAATCACGTACCATAGTGTTCATTCATAAGTTTTATAGTAGCTTCATACTACTTTTCTCCTTCACTCTACTTAAAAACCTGCAACAGCTCACTCCATATACAATGTTTAAAGAACATTTAAAATCTTTGGCCTGAACCACGCACCTCCAACATAACCTTGCACTCTTGCATGCCAACACATTCCAACAAAATTTCACAATTTAGGCAAAGTGAAAATGCCTATGGTTTGGTGACTATGGAGGTGATACACCTAGGCAAAAACTCCTCCCATCCAGAGGCCATTTTCAACCAGCAAAATTTTACCTTAAATATTACCCACTTCATAAAACCTTTCTATTCTCCATAGATCCTTCCTTCTAGTTGGGATCTGCTACGAAGAGCTGGAATGACCTTTGCGAGTTTACTTAATTGCTCTGGGTCTTCTTCTCTTCACTGGTAATCTAAAGTGATGAGCCTAGATCTGTACATTTCTAACTTTTATTAATCATATACACTCTAAAATAATTTTTAAAGCTCATACATACTGACTTATATAAGTTGACATATACAATGTTTCCTCTTGAGTGTAAATAATTGAAAATTATATCATTTCTAACATATTGTAAATATTGACATTTTAAAATAAAACAGTTACACTGTTCCTAAATGCACCCAAAGGAATCTAAATACTCCAGTGCTTTGTTACTCAATGTCATCCATATAAAAATAAATGATCAAGTTCTTCTTTACTAGTTAGAATTTTTGTGTTGCTTGCTTTCTGTCCCTTGATTTCATATGTCCAATTAACTCACCCCTTAAAATGTTATGCTAAAGATTTATGTTTTTTTATGCTTGAACATCTCATATTGATCAACCTATCATATATTGTAGTAATCAAATATTGAAACTGAAATTAATAGTTTATTTCTTTTAATTTCCATGCTTTAAGGCTGCAAATTGTCTTCCTAAATTTTCTTACTATAATTATTTTTAGTAAATAACTCAAGAAACCTACTTAAGTATTATATATTTTTAAACTATTTTAATGGAAAGAAAATTTTTACTAGAAATTGATGTTATACTGAGATGAGCTAGGCTTTTTTCCCAGTTAAGATAGATACAACTGATTTTTATTCACTGAAAATCAATTCATTTTGTAGTTTTCATTGTTATAAATGCAAGTACCAGAAAATCTTATTTACATAAATAATTAGGTAGGAATAAAAATAGTTTTTCTATAGCAGTGTGAATTCTTCGAACTTGAGTTATATGCTGAATTCCAGAGTAATTTATCACTAAAGTGATTTTTAACTTTTTTATTCACTGACGACTTTCATAAGTCTTTCTTCAATTTGAATCAGAGCCAAGAATGGATACCACTTGACCTGAAAAAGTAATTTGATTCACATTCATTCACATTCTTAACACAATTTAAAATTTCCTTTTGATAGCACTTACATCCTATGAACAAAGCATCTTAGCAAGATTTCAGAAAAATGAGAAGAATGTTTTTCTTTAGAAAATAGGGGAAGGGGTGGCCGGGCTAGGTGGCTCAAGCCTGTAATCCCAGCACTTTGGGAGGCCGAATAGGGCGGATCACGAGGTCAGGAGATCGAGACCATCCATTTCCATTAAACCACAAATGTTCATGTACTCCCTTGGAAAGTCTCTGTTAATCTTTAGTTTATATGTACTTCAGCCTGAAAACTGCTGCCCTATGGGTTTCAGAAAACTTTTAAAAAATGTTTTTATTCTTGGTTATCAATATCAAGTGTATGTTTCCATTCATATAGTCCTTACATACTTCTTTGGTATGTTTATGGGTTCCTCACCCATTAGATTTATGCATCTAGAGCACATTTTTCATAGGTGTTACATCTCACACAGTGTTTTGTATAATGCCTTAAACTTAATGGTTAGTCAATGTGTATATATAAAATTAACAATTCCTAAAATCGTGACTGCATATAGCATTTATCTTTCCAAATTTATGCCATATGATAGTGTATCTAATCAGTCTATACACAAAATTTTATGTAAATCAACATGACATTGTTATTATGCTTCTCCATATTCATTCCCTAACATGTTGAATGAAAAGAGCACTACGCATAATGAAGTTGTAGATATACTATATTTATTAGCCCTGTATGTGAATAGCAGGAAATTAATCCTCTCTAACTGTGCTGGCAGGCTTTCCCATTCCTATTTTGTCCAATTTTTTCAAAGGAACACCATATCACAGGCAAGTTTTCATCTTCAATATTCAGTTTTCTCTTCTGCTTTTGTGAACACTTAAATACACATTGCCAATTATACACACTCTCTCCATGACTGTCAACCCATGGATGAAAAAGTTTTCAGCAGAAACTATTTTTCTTATTGTTTAACAGTGAATCTGAGTAGGCATTTTATCTGGGGACCATGTGTCTAAGAGAGTAGTCATTTCTAACTAAGAATACCAAAGTCAAAGTTACAGCAAATCTACCCTGCAATGTTATCACACATGCCAAACATAATATTGAACTACCAACAAAACGACTGTGTTATGCACAATACACTATAATTAACCTTGTAAATTCGCTGTACATAGAGCTCTAACATACATGTGCCTTGGTGAAAGGAACCACAGTGCTGAAAGTAAATGTGAAATTTGCCAAATGAATTTTTGGAAGCTTAAGTCATTTGACCTTTCCAGTTTAAACAACCTAATATAAGAGTGAGTCATTCTTGGACATGGAACATTACAAATAAACTGCCCAAAATAATAGCCATCATGTTCTAGGATATTTTTACTCTGAATTATTATAGTAAATTTCCCTGAAGTATTAAAATTAATAAAAATAATAATATTCAACCTTCTGAAATCACAGGTGAAGCTATGAATCAATCACCCTCCAGTACCTAAGTATGCACAAATAGAGGGCTCACTAGTTGTTCCTGGATACGTACAAGGTAATCGAGAAATTTTGCCCCACATTCCAGGATTTACATTTATACCATGACTTATATATACATGTTTTCCATAATGTGTTAAACACTGACTTAAATATTCAGTCTCTCGTAACGTATAAGTTCTTTACTTCCATTTAATATTTACTCAAGAAACACACAGGAAATGCATGATGATTCATCCATGAGGTATCAGAGAACTGTAAGTGATCTCTTGGGCCTAGATCCTCAATATCTGAACAAGACTACCTCCCACATCTGAAGTCAATTTTCAGAACCTCCAAGAGAGTAATTGTTATTTGTTTCTCAAAGAAATTTTGAAATAATTCACATAAAAAATGATTAAACATTTTGCAGTCATAATATGTTTCCCAACGTGAGAACTTTGGTCTATTTACAGAAAAAAAGCAAAAATAAAAAGTAAACATAGAAATGACATGTTTAAAGTATAAAAATATGAATACACATGCCATTCAGGACAGTGACTGATTATATACCTGACTGAACGCTTGCATATAAAATTGATGGACTCCTGAGGAACAAGTCTTCACTGATTTTTCTCTTTTGACTATGTTTAACTAAATTTATTGTATAAGGTGTATGTGCTCTCTGTCTGCCTCAAAATGTCTTCTGATTTCCTACCTATTCATAGCCGCATCACCATCTATACTTTATACTTAAAATCTTATACAAAGGAATGCATATGAAGGATTTTAGTGTGATTAAGTCTCAGTAATCATGACTAAGCTTCAAACTTCATGACATTTGCAAAGTGGCTAATTATCTGGTGCTGAATAAGAACTGGTTTTCTACATGACAAAAAAAAAAAAAACACTGTCACAGCAAGATAATTCAGAATTTATAAGGAATTCAGAATGGTATGACATGCCTTGTTTTAAAAGAAACAATCCTGAACCATGTTAGACAGACCATCAAAACCGATTACTGAACCAAGTAAAGTTATTTAATTCTGAAAACCTATCCAATCATGGATCAGTTGAAGTTCTAAATATAATTAAGAATTGAAAATCTCTTAAATTAGAGTGCAGAAATACTGCATGTTATGACAAATTGTATACTGTTTAGTTAAATTTTATTTTGTTTATTTTGGTATTTTAGTTGACATATAATAAACCTTCAGTTCTCTAGATTCCTGGAACTTTTAGGAAAAAAACTTTCTAGATAGCTAATGTTTCCCCATAGTAAGGATTTATTCCTCTTATGATAAGCCTAACACTTATAAAGTACTTGTTAGGTGCCAGGACCTGTGTTGAACATTTTAAAAACATGATGTCACTTTATTCTCTCAATGGCACTACTAAGGAGATGCTATTGTTGTCTCTTGTTATCTCCAATTTATATGTGAGGAAACTGGGACCCAGAATGATTACACAGTTTGTCCACAGCCCCATAGGGAATAAGAGGTAGAGCCAAGATAAACCCCAGGACCTTTGATTTATACCACTTATACTGATTAAAGCAACGACGTTTCTAATCTTTGTTTTCCATGGAGGAAATATAAAATATATTATATAATGATTTGATTCTTTACCAGAGTGGAGTGAATATAATTTAAACATTTATTGATGTCTTAAGGTCACAACTACGAATATTTTTATTTGCTTTATGTACTTTACAGTCCTGTGAACAGTCAGAGTTTACTGAGGCATAGAAGACTGCGGTCCACAGTGGCCCCAGGCAAATGTAACTTGAACACGTGTATATGTTATCATAGACCCTTGGGTCATTTTCCTATTCTCAGGCTGCCAATTGTGATGTTTAGTATACTCATTCTATGTACTTCTTTACTCCTTTCAAGTTTCAGATTTTCATCTCCTATGAGCTTTGAAACCAAATTACTCAGCATATTAAAACTATGTACCTAAAATAGGGTAGGCTCTGACTGCAGCCTTGGTGTTCCTGAAAGAGTAAAGGACTTCACTATGAACTTATAGCATGCCTAGGGGATGTATTTGTAAGCCTATGTTCCTCACTTAGCAATTTTACCAAAGACGTTTTCTGTAAAATTGTTTGGGGAAAAAATACAACTTTCTTTGAAAATATATTAGTCTACTATGACCAAATTTTATAAACTGGCATCATCTTAGAGAACACAGTAACTATTAAGCTAAGAGAAATGTAGCAACATGCAAGAGGCTGAGATGTATAATACAGTACAGTTGTTAGAAAATGTAAAGGTTCCACAGGTTTACTTTCATACCTAGTGTACTTTTAGAAAATTGTTTTGAACACACCCAAAACTTTTGGAGTAAGTAAAGAATATCTTCCGAGGATTCATAGAATATTTTCACTGACTTTTCCAGTCATAGAATCTACTGGATTATGAAGGCGTTTTTTTTTTTTCTGATCCTTATAGCCATCAAAGCAGCAGCACATAATCGTAGCCATGACTGACCAGTGAATGAATAATAGCAAATAAAATGTGATTACAAATTACTACCTTCAAGTCTTTATATCTGAGCATAGCTATTCCAAGATGGATAATTTCACTTATAAATAACTTGATAATTTCCAAATAACTTTCACATTTTTACATCCTTAAAGTAATCCATTTCTTTTTCATTGAATTTGATTGCTAAATTTTGCTTTAAATTGGAAAGCTAATCTCACTAATCACAGTCACTGTTTAACCCTTCCCATTTATATTTTTCAGAGTATTTAGAAAGTATATGTTTTTTTATTATTTATTATTAGTATTAGTATTAGTATTAGTATTAATATTAGTATTTTGAGACAGAGTCTTGCTCTGTTGCCCAGGCTGGAGTGCAGTGATGTGATCTTGGCTCACTGCAACCTCCGCCTCCAGGATTCAAGCAATTTTCCTGCCTCAGCCTCCCAAGTAGCTGGGATTACAGGTGCATGACACCACTCTCAGCTAATTTTTGTATCTTTAGTAGAGACAGTGTTTCACCATGATTGCCAGGCTAGTCTTGAACTCCTGACCTCAAGTGATCTGCCTACCTTGGCCTCCCAAAGTGCTAAGATTACAGGCATGAGCCACTGTGCCTGACCAAAAGGTGTATGCTTTATAAGAGTATCTATACCTTTAATAGAAATTAATGGCTATTTCTAGCCATCTTCCTTCTTCAGAAATTAAAACAGTTACCTTCTTATTACTTTCTTTTTGTAACTTTTTAAAAATAAAATGAAGGTGGAAAAAAAGATAAACTTATTTGAGGCAAATTTGGTGTTAGCTAAATATAGCAGAATTTGTTTCATCATTTTCTTGTAAATTAACTATTCCAACTCCCCTGGCAGTCTCAATATTTAAAGATTTAGTCAACCAGCATGATCACTCAGCCAAATCTTTGGATTACATCTTTATTTTATGGAGCTTAATTTTGAATAGATTTTACGGAAAATTATTTGTGTAGCTAGAAGAGATGCTACACATCTCTGAAATAAACTTCAAATGACAGCGTAACAAATGTCCAGGTTTACATCCCCACTGTGTACCTACATTCAAGAAAGTTATCCATCTTTTCTTATCGCTTCATATTTTTTGCTATATATTGCTATAGTATATTTATTAATAAAGAAGCAAAAATATTGATCGATAAAATAATCATCATTTTTCACACAAAAGCTGTGTTCAGATTTTGAACTAGGCTTTGAAAGAATTTAAAAAGAAGTGGAAAGCACACTGCTTATCTTAGAAAGATTACAAATTATACTGATAACAAAGTTTGAATTTTTAACTTAAAAAATTAGTTACTGTATTTAGAACCATATTTACTAACCATATTTTAGCACTTTATTATACAGTTTTCTCTCCACTCTTACTCTCAGATATTATTCTAGATCTACATATGAGGAAGCTAAATTTATTCACACATATAAGGTATTATAATACAATGATACAAATAAAATCCAAATGTATAAAGTCAAGCCACACCATCATTTTACACTAAGAAATCTTAATTATTTTGTAGGAATTAAGATGGATACCAAGTCATGTACAACAAGCATAATCTCACCAACCCTGCTGGGTAAATCTCAGGTTTATTACTAGACTAGGAATGTACAGAAACTGTCTACCAATAGAGCTGACAATTCCTCTGCAATCATGACCCTCATCTGGAGTTTACAGCATGAGCCTGGCGACTAGCCAATATGAACAATGTTTAAATTTCTTTATGGCAGCTCAATGAGCCTTCAAGCATTCATCTGCTTTACCTACTGTGCTTAATAAAAAGCAAACCAATGCATTTTCTCATTTTCTTTTCATCACTAATAAGAGCAACCATCAACCGTATGAAGGATGGAGTCAGCATTTCCTTTCAGCCTCCCTTTCCTGATAGTTCTGCACTGAAGCACTCATAGAACACCATAATGCCACCCGTCATCTTGCACAGATTTTGATTTATTGGGAACGTTAATAAGAGGAGTTTTTTAAAAATGAGAAAAAATAGATTTTAAAGCAGCGTACATCTTGTCATGAAAGCATAACAAGAATAAACAGTGAAAGCCCTTGGTAATTACTTCTGTTCTTGACCATCAGTGTTTTTCAAGAGTTGTATTATATAAACGAAAGGGTTGCTTTAAATAAGCTTTTAGATTTTGTAAAGCTTAAAAGACTAAGAAATATTTAACAGCAACACAAAAGTTTGTAATCTGTAACACCAATAACATTTTCAAAGGAAAATAGTTTCACACATAATCCTTGTATAAAACAACCAGGTCAGACACTTAAGAAGTCTGTAACTTTAAGCCACATTCATTCACTTAATGAAGTGCAAAGATTCATCAGCATGTGTTACCACTTCAAGTTTTGGAAGTTATACATATTATATTGATTAATGTATTTTGTGTGCTGCCTCATTCTAAAAGCAATAAAAGAAGTTTAAGAATGTGTGCAGCAGTTCAATACCATCAGAAACTCATTTGATATTTTATTACAGCCTTCATTCTTCTCAATTTTTTAGAAACAAAGAATTTAATGTACATTTATAAGTACACATTTATAAATATGTATATGTACTAAGTATATAGAGCTAAGTGCATATATGTATATGGACATGGATAACATGCACATATTACACATCTATACGTATATATTTTATGTATACACACATATATTTATATATAATATATATTTATATAATATACATATTGTATTTTGTGTCTATACACATATACACACACAAGTATACATATACATCTATATATTTACATGCATGTATGTGTGTATATATGTGTGTGTGTGTATAGGTATATACATACATATATGTATTTATGAGCTTTATAAAAACCCAATGTCTATAACAGAAATGCTAGCCAGGTCCAAAACTGACTCCCAATCTGCCACTTGGAGATCTGTCAAGCTAATAATGACACTTGGAGATCTGTCAAGCTAATAATGAAGCATATTGTGCAAGCATACACATTGGGCACATAGCAAGTGTCTTTCTGAGCCCTGGTTCTCCACTAGCCATCATCTCCTATCAATCATGTCCTCAGCAACAGCAGGAGCAATGGAAACAGAAGCAGAAGCAATTAGAGGTGTGGCTCAGTTCCACATGCCTAGAAAATAAAGGCCAGAGATGCCCTGTGAAATGATTTGCATGTTAGAGGCTTACCTAATTCTATATTAAAGAAAGAGGTGTTATACTAATTAATATGAAGTTTTTTGCTTTTTATATAACTACTGCCAATCTTTTCTTCTCAACTCCTATAACCAACTTCTCCAACCATCCCCTTGGCAGCAAGAACTTGCAAATTTTCTCATTATGGTGACTTGCAGAAGCA
The DNA here is from genome assembly GCF_007565055.1 of Rhinopithecus roxellana. Taxonomy (NCBI): domain Eukaryota; kingdom Metazoa; phylum Chordata; class Mammalia; order Primates; family Cercopithecidae; genus Rhinopithecus; species Rhinopithecus roxellana. The sequence goes on along the minus strand of NC_044549.1, from coordinate 13,604,377 downwards.
TTTCAGATGAAAATTATTAACATATTATATTATAAAAAGCATCAGGTTTCAGAGTCAGCCATACCTGAATTTACATTCTAGCATTGTGGCACTGCTCAGATTAGTAAATTTTCTTAGACCTGTTCTGATAAAATAACGCTAATAATATTTACCTCATAAGGTTTTTGTTGAGGATCAAACGGTATATTAATCACTGAGTACATACTAGGCAATGAATAAAGAATAATTTAAATGTATGTATGAGTTTTCATATTTGAGAAAGCATTCCCAGAATTCAAGATGGAACGGATTCCAATAAAATACATTTTAGAAGCTGAAGAGTAGATGAAAAGGGGTACGTAAAGAGGACAAATAAAATAGCGAGGTTAGTATTTAAAAGGCATGTTGAGAGAGCGTCTCTATGTATGTTTGTCAGATACAGGAAGACACGTAGTTTTCTGCTCTTCTATAGGGAATGCAAACAAGATACAATGACCATTACGTGAATCAATATCCAAAAGCAAAACCAAGTGAGTAGCTTAAGGAACACAATGACTCCCACCCTTGGAGTCAGAAGTAAATGTCTGATTGGTCCCAGAGAGAGGACACAGAGGAAAGTATTGAGTAACATCCTGAGAAGCATCCTTACAGTAAACATACTCTGCGCCTCAGGGACTATTTCTGGTAAAGCAGGCTGATGAGCTTCAGGTTCCCCTGACTCTCTACGCCAGGAAGCGTAGGAAGCAGTGGTGCCACACAAGTGGTCTGTTCCACTTTCAAATTCCAGTTTTACCATTCAGATTCCAGTTGAACCACTTACTGATTGTGACCTTGGACAACTGCCTGATTTTTCTAAGTCTCCGGTTTTCTATCGTGCAAAATGGAGACATGATTCCACCAACCTCATACGTTGTTGGGAGGATTAAATGAAGTGCCAAGCTCAGTTACATGCTAAAGGAAAGAAATGGCTATTTTTAAAAGAAACAGCTGATATCAAAGTGCCACTCTAATTGTCAAAGGACCAGTCCTAGAACTAAAGCATAGAAACTTTTTATACAAACACTATTAACACAATATGTCCTCAAATAGAACCATATCTACCTGTCATTTTTGTATTAGTTTCACGTTACAGAAAAAAAGGGAGTCAAATGTCAGATCTGATTTCATGTCAGCACGTCAGAATATCCTCAAAGGAAACTAACTCTGTAACAGCTGTCTGAATTGTTTGCATACGGAAACACCCTCAACCTCCAAATGCTTTATCTTTGATATCTCTTTTATTACTCCATTCACATTCTCAGTTCTTAGATTATGAAACTCTACCCGCTGAATGTCAGTCACTTTAACCAGCTCTTTGCAAGTAACTTTTTTTTTTTTCAGTTTTAAAATATCCATCTTCATGTCACTATTCCTGAAATCTTTCTTCTGTCTCCCAGAAAAAAAGCCATCTTAGTTTTGTTTTCCTTGCAGAAGTGTCACTTTCCAATCATCTAAGTAGTTAGTAAGACTTTATATGCCTTCAAAAATTCACTAATTTTAAAGAAAATCCCTGAATGAACGTGTCCTGAAGTACAATCACAAGATGTCAAGTACCAATTCAGGCTCTGATAATGTATTATTCGAACCTTTAGCCTTAATATACATATCTGTAAAGGACAGGGATTAAACTAGACCAGAGTTTCTCAACCCTCCCACTACATATTTATATCTTGGTCTGCATAACTCTTTGCTATAAACATTGCCCTGTGCATTGTAAGATATTTAGCAACATGTGTGGTATCTAAACAGGAGGTGCCAGTAAGTAACCCTTTCTTTCAGCTGTGAGAATCAAAAATATTTTTAACCATTGCCAAATGCCTCTTGGAGACAGTATCACCTGGGTTAGGAACATTGGTGTAGACTCCAGAATTCTATGGGTAATACACTGGAAGGATCTGTATTAACATTTGGTTTCTTAATATTTCCACTAAAATCTAAGTTCCTTGAGGGCAAGAACATTCTTCTGTTTTGTTTAGTGCCACATTTCCAATTGACATTTGGTATAGCAGACACTCATAAATTGTTGTTGGGGGCAGGGCGTGGAAGTGGATGCTCACGCCTGTAATCCCAGCACTTTGGGAGGCTGAGTCAGGCAGATTACCTGAGGTCGGGAGTTCGAGACCAGCCTGACCAACATGAAGAAACCCCGTCTCTACTAAAAATACAAAATTATCTGAGCGGGATGGTGCATGCCTGTAATCCCAGCTATTCAGTAGGATGAGGCAGGAGAATCGCTTGAACCCGGGAGGTAGAGGTTGCGGTGAGCCGAGATCACGCCACTGCGCTTTAGCCTGGGCAACAAGAACACAACTCTGCCTCAAAAAAAAAAAAAAAAGTTGCTGAGAAAAAAATGGGCAAATGATGAAATATTAAATAAACTCCATGGAGACTGAAACTTTAACTCTTTGATGACATTTTAGCAGCAGATAATGAGTCTCTAAACAACACTTGTCTTTCATGCTTACCAGACGTTTTTCCTTATGAATAGTATGCTTGCTTCCTTTTAAGATAGATTCAGTTCATATCTCCTTCAGAACCCAAGATACTTTATAGCAAGAACCGTATCCTTCTTCCCCCCAATTCAATACATTAATCAATTCTGTATGCCATAAAATATTTATGCATGATGATAGATTGAAATATTCTATATTCCATGTAGAAGCACGAAATAAACAGTAAATGAATCTAAATCTCTGAAATACAAATTTTCCTCTCCAATAACTATCAGAGAAGCAAAGATGTTCCTTTCCAATTATTTATATATTCAGATGCACTTCTCAGTTTCATAAAACTTTACATGTTCCTGGTGCACAAATAAATTCAAGTATTCCTTCACCTCATAGCATATGCTTTCTCTTTGTTGAAAGTTAGTCTTCATGTCAAAAAAGCTACAGCTGTTTTCAATTGCAGCATTTTCTTTTAACCTTTTGTGGCATTGTAACTGACCATTGAACAGATAATTCAGAAATATTTTACACTCAGGGTCTTTCTACATTTGAAGCCATTCTTGCTTTTTATTTGTTTATTTTTCATAATACAAAAAGTCTGTGGTGGATTACGTGGAGTTAATGCCCTTCATGATCTCAATGACTTGCCTTTGGAATCCCTGGGGTCTCTTCGCACAGAATGAATCTGCGATTAGATATCCACGTTATGATTGTGTTTCTAAAGAACAATTAAATGAATTTCAGAGATGTATAGAAATAGTGGCTTTAGAGTTGGGTTTTTTTTGTTTTTGTTCTTGTTTGTTTGTTTGTTTGTTTAACGATCCTGGATTCTGTTCCTAGAAAAGGCATCTATAAGCTATTACAGAGTCATCTGCCAACAGGATGTTTTGCCCGCATCCTAGAAGATGAGAAGCTACAACCAAAGGGCATATATGCAGTTTTTCTAGTTATGTGATTATTTCCAAAAGGCTCTTTCTTTAAGAGCACTTTCATCAAATAGTATCAACACTTATACTTCTTTACAATTGCTCTCTATTAAACTTTAGTGCCAGCTGTCAGAGCTGTAATGTAAACCCTTATTAGCTCTCATAAGTTCTACTCTGGAACTAATAAGGGATTGTCAAAACTCTAAACACAGACAGAAGTGAAAGGGGTGGAGAAATCACAGGAAAAAAAGGTGGAAAGTGTTCAATGAATCTGCGCTGACAAAGCAATCTTTGTGAAACTATTACCAGTATATTTCACAGAATCTAAGTCCATCAAGAGGGAAAAAAAGATCTAGTTCTCAGTTTATTTTGCATAGGGTTTTATTCCCCTTATGCTGGAAGAAGTTGACTAAAAAAAAAAAAAAATGAAACATTAGTTGGAGAAGTCAATGAAATATCAATAATCGTTCTTTGGAATCATTACATGTATTCTGAAAAAAATGGTTACATTGCATCTTAAAAGTTGGAAACATAGAAGCTTTTATAATATCTGAATAGTTAGAATAAAAAAGATAAGTTTGAACTGAATTGAATGTTCTTTACAAAAGCCATACATTATATAACATGTATGCTTTAACAGAAGTTGTTTAACAAAGTGGCACGCAGCAAATCAGAGCTAAGGAAGGTCATTCATATAAAACAGCTTAAATTAAAGAAAAGGAATTTCAAGACTTTCTTTAGGGTCCAACCAGCCTTGACAGTAAATTATGATGGCAGATTCACGAGCTATCTGACAAGATAATATTTATTAAGATGATAGAAGAACTATAATTTTTACTTATTCACAATAACCAATATCCCACCCTTCACAGACAAAAGAAACTTAGATATGTCTTTTGCTTGAACAATTTCAATCACTTTACAGATAAGTTTACATTTAATAGATATTTAGTGAGCTGTCTACAAAGCAATGTTCTGATCTTCCTTTGGAAAGGAAACTGAAAATGACATGATGGAAACAACCACTTTCAAGTAAAATGAGAGCTACTATTTTTCTGCAACTGAAATTATTTTCTGATGCCTTAGATTCTCATAGTGAATACTGCCCTGGGAAGCTTAATCCATATATTACCATAGTCTCTCAAACAAATAAACTACTCAATGGACACATCATTTATGTTTCCCAAAGATTATACATTTGGCATATTGATATTACCTAAATTACCATTTGCACATTTGAAACACTAGACCCATCAAAGCATCTAAAAGCCCAAAGAACTTAGTGTAAGAATAATAATTTAATGAACAGAACTTGATACTATAAAGCAGATACCCCACAGTCATTTGATAAGGAATGCCTGTGAGCTAAATTAGAGCTTTAGAAGTATGCTTTAATAATGACCTATAAAATCATCTTTTAGGTTGGATAAAGTACAGTGAAATGCCTATTTAAAGAGAAAATGTGTTTTAAGATTTTTCCCTCTGGACAGAATTGGTGAGATTATATTACTAAAGTTAACCCAAATAAGGTAAAACAGTTCATATTTTACTAAAACACATTAAGTCTTATTTAATTGTAATCCTGTGTAAGAATGTTACTAACATTTATGGAACTTCATGTGATTTTTAAGACCTGTTATAGTGGTTCATTGCTGATCATTTAACTCCTTCTTATTCATTATGAGGTATTCAAATGCTTAGATATGAATTTGCTCTACTCCCTAAATGTAACCACAGTCATATTTCTCCTAAACATGTTTGCAATTAAATTGTGCCTGAGTGTTCAAAATAATCTGATTTGTAGTATATACAGAACAAAGAATTCACATTTCTATTTTCCTAAACATGTAAATCCATGGTTTAAATTTATATTGTTTTTATATAGACTCAAAAATGAGCTACAATATTTAAGAAGTCACAAACCAAATATATTCCCTTGCTTTCTCTCACTTTTCATATTAAAAAATAAGTTTTTACTTTAACTACTTTTTAGTTAGTGCATTGACATAATTTGATCAAAGACTTCCAGTAATAATCACAAAATAATTCATGTAAGCACATTTGACATATACTTCATACAACTTATACTGTTTCTCCACTGCCTTTATAGTATTTGGGCGATTCTTAAGTATACATAACAACTACATAAAGCAAAGTAAATAGATAAGTTAGCTCTATCCAGAGTCAGGTAAAATGTTTCAACAGATTTTTTTTTTCTGTTTCTTAGTTGCTTACTGATTTTTGATTCACATGATTCCTTCAAGGCGAGGACATTATTTATTGGTATATCCTTTCCAACTATCTAACCTTGTCTTTTATATAAGGAATATAAGTGCACAAACAGTATGAACAAAACCTAGGCTGAACAGTTTTGAAATGTAGCATTTTAACTTTATTTTTGTATTGCTGTTGCTTGCTTATTTCCTACATCATACTTCCTTAAATCAAATCAGTTAAAACCTAAAAGTCTTTCTGAATATACAATATAAAAATGTACATTTGTAAACTCAAGGCACTTTTGAAAAATCAGTGGGAAAGATCCATACTATAAAAAAAAACAGAGACTGAGTCCAGTACCAGATGGGAAAAATCAAGTGTCACTGCTGTTTGAAAGAAAAATAAAACTTAACAATAAGATAATGGAGGGAATGTCACCCATGGTTTAATAGACTAGAGGTTTAATTGAACAACAACAAAAAACGTCTCTTTAGAAAAGCACAATCCTGTTTGGAAGAAGGTGGGCAATCAATGAATAAATAATGAATAAACAAATATAGACATTAATCAAAGACACATTTTCTCTCCTAAAATATGTCTAAGGTCTAAGGTAGGCTGTTGAATGGGTGATTTTGTCATATCTAAATGTTTTAAAATGTATTGAAACAAGGAAACAAGGAAGGTAACACATTTTCAGGGATTCTGATGACTGAAAATAATGACGTTCAAATACCTTAAGTCCAGTGCTGTATATTTTGCAATAGACTAAGCAATACATCGACTGGCCATTTTGAAGTCCATCCCTTTTGTGGATAAAGAAGCTAAGGCTCAAGATATTTAGCCACAAAATTAATAAGCTGCATTCCTGGGACTCTTAAGCCCAAGCCCTCAAACACTTTGTTAGTGACAAGAGCCTTTGGCTAAATAGAACAATTAAATGCAAACTGAAATTTGAGAACAAGTGCAGGGAAGTTTTTTGCATTATGCTAATGTACATAAATTGGTGAGAAGACATAGAATCTTGTATAAATCAGGCTTGATAGCTATTATAAAGCTATAATGCATCTGTTTAACTTGTTAAAGTTATTTATCTTATTACTTAACAGTGCCATATTTTATATTTAAATAAATTCATTGGTTGGAAAAATCATGGATGTATAACTGTTAAAGGCAAAGAGGAAACAGACAGCTGTCATTTTAACCTCAGGGAAAGGAAATTTTTTATAACTGAAGGTAAGGAACTTGATAACTACAGGGTAGTCTTTATAAGGTGAACCAATGCTTTAAGCACTAGATGAGTAAATTTAAGGGACAAAAAGGCCAAATATATTTCAGCATCTACAAAAATTGTTTAGACTGTTGCTTTATTACAGGTATTAATCTAGAAACAATTGATTATTTTAAGGCAGAAAAAATAATATTCATCATAAACTCATAAAAGAAAAAAGTATGATCTTTGGTATCATAAAAATATTTGTTATTCCTTTACTTCATCATCTATTCACTATTCTAACAAGAAGTCAGATGAATCTATTATTGCCTGACTGTAACTGTATGTGACCTAATAATCAAATACGTTTATTTCAAATTAGATAAAATTAACATCTTTATTTACAACGCATTCTGAAAGGCCTAGTGGAATCAAAGATAAATAATGTAAAGTCTATTCTCTACAGGACCTCTATTCTAAGAATGGATAGATGGCATAGAAATCTCCCAGTAATTAGGCATCCTATAAGTATCTAATTGAGAACCAACTCAATTAGATTCTGCTACGTTCTAAGCAAGGTGTTTCTAAGAAAAGACATTCATGAGGTCTGCCCTTAAGGAACTTCCAGACAAAAAACAACGAGAAAGGAACGCTTCTGAATTCATTCACACTCATGAACACCTTGTAGGTCCAGAGGGTGCCATCTGATTGTGCACATAGACTTTGTAGGTGCGAAGAATATACTAAGGTTTTCAATTTTCTCTAGCGCCTCTGTCAGAGCAAGCAGAGTCTTAAAATCATCCTGTTATTGAAACTTTGGCAGCTGTTTCAAGAGTTTCTAAATTAACAGAGAAATGAGTGGAGAGTAAGAACTGGTATCCTAAGTCATAAGTAAAACAAATATAATTCTGGATAGTCATCAAAAAGTCTAGGCGTCTTCATACATCACATCAAATACACGTTTCTATTTAGCTGCTAATGTAAAAGAAGAAGGGATAACGTTAGCATTCCACAATGAATGTGCAGAGATAAAGCACAGAGCAACAAATTCTTCAGTGACATTAATAAGGTATTTGGTACACTAAGTCTAAACAAAGTTTGTATGAGAAGGAATATTTATAGTAACCTTCTGCTATCTGACTCAAATGTAATTAACTGACTATATAAAAAGCCATTAGCATTCTCATCTCTCCTCTCCAAACTAAACCAAAACAGATAACATAATTCATTAGCCAGGATTAAAAAGAGAGAAAAAAAAAGATCATGATGTTTCCTTGGTATTAATACAAAATTTTCCCACACTTCCAATCTTAAAAAGAGAAAACCAGTAAGAAGAGTTATGCTGGGATGTAAAAAATATGAAATGTCCAAATGAAATAATCAAGTAAAATATTACCAATGCTTGAAAGCAAATGCCAGATGATTCAGTTTTAGTATGTCATTTTATAATTTTAATTTTTCAGTGTTACCCTTTTAAAAGGAGGTTTATGAACATCCTCCCCCAAAAACAACCCAACCTGGCATTTGACCATGCTGTCAAAATCCAGCAAGTCTTCCCAGATCCCAGAAACATGGTCCAAGTAAGTTTTAAGTTACATACCAGGTAAATTAAATAAAATACATTACACTATCCTTCTCTTTCATCAAATATGGGAGATAACGTATTTAAACAAAAGTCATATTTTCAAATAATATATTAGATGAATTTCTAGTAAACAGTACAATACATAATTTCTTACCTTCCTTACTAATTTTTATACTACTCCTTATCTGTTTAAACTTGCATAGTTATTTCTACATGCATTTCTATTTTACCAAACTTAGTGTAATAAGTACTCTTTACCTTCCTGGTGCTTTTTCCAGTTTGTTTGGCATGTGATTCTTGAATGATTCTTTAGCCACCAACATTTCTTTCTACCCACCTTTACTTTCTCTCTCTAAACAGCCATTGAAAGAGAAAAATTCACCATTTATTATTCTTAGCTTTCTTTTTTCCTATCCTCCTTAGTCAAAAAAAAAAAAAAAAAAAAAAAAAGGAGGAGGATGAGGAGGAGAATCTGGCAACACAAAGCATCTTAATGCAGAAAAATCTTCATTTCTCATCACTCATCTCCTCCTATACCAATATTTCCTTCCCTATCAACAATAATAGCTTATTTTCTAGACGTTTAGAAATTAGTGTTAACTTAGTTCTGTTTCATAAATTAGTTTTAAAAAATCTATGTTCTTTCAGAGGTAGAGATAAAAATATTTTAGAACACATACACACACACACACACACACACGCACTCACACGTTTTTGGACCGTGAACTAAACTAAGCAATGATAGTGTCATTATTCTGTTTCTAGTGTTCAATACAGTATTGGACACCTATTAAGGGCTCAAGAATTGCTGACTGTTTAAAGAAATGGTTCAAGGATACTTTTGACTACTTTTTCTTGTTTCAGGAAAACTGAACTGTTTTGAAAGTAAACATTATATACCAGAGCTTTTGTTTATACTTCTGAAATTGATAAATATGCTTTTTAAATATGAAACATTTTAATTAATATGTTTTTTCCTATCAAATGGAGATTGACACATTTTCATCTTTCAGTTCAATGAACTCTAACTGTGCCTATTATTTGTCTAGAGTGGAATATAAAATCTATAATATTTTATGACTAAAGTCAGAAAATGACCCAGTAATGAAGTTTAGATCCTTTTTAAGGTATCCCTGTGACACAAACTCAGAAGATAGTACTCTAATAGGATGCCTATGCATCTTGAAATTTTGATATAATGATTCCATAAACAAATTAGAAATCTCACCTTCTGGAATGTGTAAGCTGTGTAAGGTAGCTAGCCCTTTCTTGCTACTCCAAATGTTTCTATGCAAAATAACAATAAAAGAGTCCAAAACTCTCAATGCAAAGGTTTCCCATTATAAATTAACATTTTCTACTATTTATCGTAAAATATTCAAACTTAATCTTTTCTTATCCTTCACTGTTAAGGTACATTGTATCACCGGCTGAAGACTTACTGGTCTGTCTCACATTAAAAATCATTCATTTATGTGTCTGTCTTTCATGCTAGATAGTGAGCTCCCAGAAGGTAGATACGATAACTTTATTTATTTATATTTCCCTTGTGTCTGGCACATTATTACTTTGTACTCATAAATGGTCAGAAACACTTATACAATTAAATTTGCATGTCTAAGATGCTTGACAAATCATATATCCAGTTTTATCATATGCCACCCGAGCTAAGCTTAGTCTTCCTAAAATATGGTCTTTTGGCTAGTAATTCTTCTTTCTTAAAAATCTAGAAATAAAAAAGTTGGAAATAAACTAGTACAGGTAATGGTTATATTTCTAGGTCTTTGGCTACTTTGTGTTCACTTTTTGTGGCCATTCTCATCCTTCAAAATACAGTGCTCTAATTAAAGTGGAATCTGTGTCCTTTGTCTCCTAGTCTCAGTTACTCTTCACCGAATCACAGGGAAGCAGCATGGGTTGATGTGAAGACTCCAGCCTTTGGAGTCAGACTGCCTGGTTTCAGATCTCAATTCTAGTACTAACTCACTGAGGGAAATAAGGCCAGCTATTGAACCTATTAAAGCTTTATTCTCCATGATTTTAAAATAGAAAGAGTAATAGTATGTCCTTGATAGGTTATTTTGAGGAATAAATGAGATAGCTCATGAACATTACTTAGCAAATCAGCACAGTGTATGGCATCTAGTAAGTGACTAATTAATGAATGTTAACAAAAAAATCTTTTAGTTCTTACTACAGTACTTACAATGAAGTAGGTGTGCATTGAATATATCTTAAATGGGCAACTTTTTAATGCCTTCTGGAGTAAGCTTTCATGATTTTATTTAAAATAGATCTCACAAATACCACATAACATAAACAAATACCTCACTGATAAAATTCAATTCAAAGTGGAATATAAAGGCTATTGCAACTTTTCTTCACTCATGTGTACAAGCAAATAGTAGCTAGTATGTTGTTTTAATTTTATAACTTTCAAAACCATTTTTGGAAGAGTATTCTGATGGTGTTTTCCAAGGATCTAAAAAGCATGGAGAAGTATGAAGCTAGAATGAACCATTTACTCTCATTTAAAATGTCTTTTTTTTTGTAAACCATGTCTATAGTCAAAAGCAAAATATTATGTTCTGTTCAGATTTAAAGAGGACAATTTATTTACAAAGTAGGCTCATTTATTCCACGTGCACTTGAGAAAAGTGACTGATTATGAGACCAGGAGTAGAACACCAGACTTGACAGAGTGTAACAGCAAGCAAAGGCATTAAAATGGACAAAATTTCAAGGACAATATACTTAACTTCTCCTATGTATTTATTCATTTAAATTTTGAGTAACAATTTTAGTGTGTTCTTCAGCATAAAACCTTGCCTAATGCTAAGTAAATTTTGCAATTAAGTGAAATTATATGATACAGCATAGCTGATATACATAATTTTATATAAAATGATCTTTTAATTGATTCCACTTAAAATATAAAGTGATTTTAATAAATACTAACTTGATTAAAGAGTTCTTGTTCTGTGATGTTATATTAATATCAATATGCATTCAAGCCTAAAGGATGATACAAATAATCTTTTGAGCACTAAAATGAGCCAAATCATGGTGCAAAAGACACTTAAAAATCATGCCTGTATACATTAAACACTGAGGCATCAGGTCTGGACTTTTAAATCAAATAATCTTCTAAAAGCACTAATCTCTTGTAAGTAAACATGTATTTGATACCCAGATGTCAGTGAAGAAAAGACTGTACTTTATAGCAATGAAGTAAATATTGCTATGAGCTAGATGAGCACCAGCATAAATAACCACCACAGTATCTAATTCTGTTAGAATTAGGTTAGCTGAGTGCTAAAGATTTCTCAACTTTCTACATAAAAGAGACAGAAAGTTTTTCTTTCAGGTGGTCTAGAATAGGATTACCTTAGTTATTAAACAGCAGAACAACTTAAATATAGCATATATAACACCTCATGTAGGGTGCAGACAAGCACTGCATAATCAAATACATTAATATTTCTACAGCAAAGCATGAATTACCACATCAAATGGAATTAATTTTAGTCCATAAATAAACTATGGTCAGTTTGAGGCATGTTTTCCTGCCAAGTGAGTTGAGACTGAGTGCATTTTATTTAATGACACTATGATAAACTCACAGGTGAGAGATATCACTCAAAGAAAAATAGAGAAGGCTCTTACCTTGGCACAAAAACCCTCTTTCTTCATAGCCAGCATTGCAGGAACACTTGCCAATGGGTACAAGCCATTCACCTTCTGTACTGCAGTACATCCTTGGAGGATCTTCCTCCTTAGAATTGTTGACACAAGACCCTCTAACCTCCACCAGGGACTGGGAGTCCATGGGTACCGTGTCTGGAAACATAGCCAGATTCTTCACTGTAAATGGGCACTTTTTGAAATATACTCTCACAGACACCAAGGCAACGCAAGCACCAACATCTTGAAATGCCAAATAAAATCCCTTCTTGTTGACAGGACCTACTTCTCTAATCTCAGTGTTGAGCTTAAGAATACGGTCCCCAAGATCCATCTGAGTGAAACTTTCATCAGCCGCAATGGTGTCAATCTTTGTAAACTGATGCTCTCGAAATTTCACCCCATGATCATCATCGGACTCCATGTAGTACAGGTTGAATGTCTCCTTGCAAGTCCCTAAAACCAATGGAATGCTATTGCAGTCTCGTAGAGTGAACTTGAGCTCCACATAAATCTTCTGAGCTGAGTTCCTGGGGACCCAGTTTGTTCTCAGCCAATTGTTTTGACTATGATCCATGACATTGCACACCTGGTAAGTCCTGATAGGTGTGTAATGTTCATCCACACCGCTGATCTCTTCCCACTGAAGAATCAAAGAGAAACAGAGAGTGAGGCAGAATTAATGATAATAATGAATACAAGATAAGGGTGTCAGAGCATCACTATATAATAAGTCATCATTTACTCATTAAAAAACATTCTTGTTTATGGTTTTTTATTTGTAAGGTTCTCTGAGTTAATGGACATAAAGTAATTTATAATTTGAATGAACACATTTCAATTGCATTGAGGTTTGTTGAATATTCAGGAAAAAGTCACTTAGCAGTTAATAGAGCCTAATCGAACATTCCAGGATCAAAAGCTCAAATCAGTTGTCTCCAATGACACTATGATATGATTTTCTCATATGTTTTGGGGTGTTTCTCTTTGTTTAAAAAAGAAAAAGATAATAATACTGTCTAAAATTCATGCTTAGTAATCTTTTCCCCATTTGTGCCAGGTTTTTGGTAAAATTGATATAAGGTAAAATAAAGTGAATATAAATTATATTTTTACTATATATCATCATGCATGACTTTTTTAATGTACTATCATTTCAATGAACATGTATTAGGGAACTATGAAAGAAAATTTGACGTAAAAATATAAATGTTCCTCACCCCCTGGCCTCCGCCAAAGATAAAATCAAGTTATGTGTGACAAACAGAAGACATGGCAAACATTTGATTCTTAAAGCCTTTTACACCCACATGGGACTTTTTCTTAGTCAAGAAATAGATAGATATCTGGGGTTTTGTTGTTATAGTAGTTAAGGTTATCTTAGTACAACTTTTCTCACTGTAAAAAGTCTGTAAAAGCATTAAGACTTTTGAGAACAGTGAAGCACTATTTTCTGTGATCCTTAGGACAAATTTTGAAAAGCTTTTAACTTAGCATCGTAAGAGTGTGTTACTTCCGATCCTAAAACTATTAGACCAGTTGTTTCTGTTATCTCTGTGTCCATATTTTCTTCTTATCATGCCCCATGTTGCTTACTTCTTGCAGGAAACTACATCTTTTGCCATGCCATTCTTGAATGTAAAAGTTTTCTAGGGATCTCTATTACCTATGCAAAAACTTTTGAACTCTTGAGTTTCACATCTGTGTTCCTCTTACAACTGGTCCTAAACCACATGTTAATTTTTCTAACTGTTTGAATCAAGATAAATAATATTTCCACATACTATATTATTTTCAATGCAAACACTTTTATTGTTTATGAAAGATGTGGTGGATATTCTGTCCTTTATTCTTTCTTGTGGAACTTATGGAATATACCTTTCCTTCCTTCCTTCCCTTCCTTCCTTCCTTCCTTCCTTCCTTCCTTCCTTCCTTCCTTCCTTCCTTCCTTCCTTCCTTCCTTCCTTCCTTCCTTCCTTCCTTCCTTCCTTCCTCCCTCCCTCCCTCCCTTCCTTCCTTCCTTCCTCCCTCCCTCCCTCTTTTTCTTTTCTTTTCTTTTTCCTTCCTTCTTCCCTCCCTCCTTTCTCTCTCTCTCTCTTTCTCTCTTTCTCTCTTTCTATCTTTCTCTATTTCTCTCTTTCTTTTTTTCTTTCTTTCCTTCTTTCTTTCTGTTTTGATATGGAGTCTTGCTCCTGTCACCTAGGCTAGAGTGCAATGGCACGATCTCAGCTCACTGCAATCTCTGCCTCCCGGGTTAAAGGGATTCTCCTCCCTCAGCCTCCTGAGTAGCTGGGATTACAGGCCACTGCCACCACACCCAGCTAATTTTGGTACTTTTAGTAGAGACTGGGTTTCACCATGTTGGCCAGGCTGGTCTCGAACTCCTGGCCTTGTGATCCACCTGCTCTGGTCTCCCAAAGTGCTGGGATTATAGGCATGAGCCACTGCGCCCACCCAGAATATACCTTTCTTACGGTAAAACCCCATGGAACTGTGCATTCTTCCGCCTTATGCCTTCCATAACCCTGACAATCTGAAGAAAATTTCTGTATTATATAACCTTTATTGAATCCCCTATTCATTTGTAAATTTAATTCATGACACATGCTAAAGTTAGTCTAATTTTGTTTCACAGGCATTTGCTAAATTTTAGGCAGGTCTCTTCATATTCACTATAGTATGGAGCACAAAAACTTCACCTTTTGGTATATGCACAAATATTATTATTATTATTATTATTATTATTATTATTATTATTATTTTAACTTAACTTGTCATAATTTGTTATTGATATACAAAGACAACAAACTTTTAAAACATTACATTTACTAAGATTCTGGCAATAAGACACAGCATACCAGGCTTGCCACTCAACTTGTTATTGTAAGTCTCAGCTTCAATATGAAGCCTTTTCTTTTTTTAAATCAAAACCTTGCTTTCTACATGCTAAATATCTTGGCAAGTAGGCCATTAAACACAGTAATAAACTTAAGACAGCAAGACTGAGGAGTTAACAAAAGCTAAACATTGCAGCCTAAACAAAATTCATACAAAAAATAAACTATCACTGGTTACATAAAATTTTCCTGACTGGTTAAAACTTAGCATAAAACATGCATTTTAGAATCTTTAGCTATCAAGTTCAAAAAGTACCAGTATCTATTTAAAATAATTCCTCTCCCAAGCCAAAGTGTAATCAAAATTAATTCAAATGACATAACACATTCTAACACTAAAAAATATTCATTATTACTGAAGTGGAGGTAAATCCCAGAGCTTTTGGGGTTTTCTCATGCTGCAAATCGCTGTTTCTCTGGCTCACTCAAAGCAGCATATGAAAGCATCCAAGGATGATACTAAGCTCAGTAAAGGGCAAGACTGCTGGTAGCCAGCTCTGACCTCCCCGTGAAGCATGGCTACTGTGTCCATAATATAGGATGTGTGAGGATCAAAGGCACACTATTCTGCTAGCTAAAGAGATAGCAAACTACCACCTCCCCACCCCCCGCAATCCTAAAAGCTCCTTCCCCAGGTAAATAAAAGTATATGAGGGGAAAAAATTAAAATACACTCATCTACAGAGTAAGGATTTTGAAATATTAATGTAATCCCTCCTTCAAAAATATTAACTAGAATCATCTGGTCATTTCTGATTACATCTTAAAGATGTAACCAGATTCAATTTCTGTTGGTTTATCCTTAGACACTTCTAGTCAAAAGTATTAATTTTATTCCCAAATATCTTAACCACTAGTATGACGACAGTGTATTACCTCCCAGAGTTATCAAGCACTGGAGGAAAAAAAAATAGATGTTCAAGCAGCAGGCATTTACGGCCCTTTCACACAGTGGCATCTGAGTGGCTACTGAATAGTCCAGGAATAATTCTAAAAACAAGAAAATTCATGCATTTTGGTAAATATGTTGTAGTTTTCACAGTTGAAATTTTCTCAGACATTGCACTTTCTTTATAAGGGAATCCTGATTTTTCTTAGTGTTATGGTAAGTCAGGACATGAACTAGCAGCCTTCTTTTTCTTCTTCTTACTGTGTTTCTTATGCTTCTTTTTCTTTTTTGTTTTTTCTATTGCTTTTTCTCGTTCTTCACTGCTTTTCTTCTTTTTTGCTCGCACCTCCTCAATATACTCTGATTGTGACAAGGACTCAGATGATAAAGGTTTATCTTCAGAATACATCTTTCTCTTTTTGGTGAGTCCTTTAATATCTCTTTTTCTTTCTCAGGTCCATCTTTTGACTTCTTTTTCTTTTTTAAACTATCCTTACTTCTGATTCAGTTTCTGACATGGAGCTTTCAGAAGATTTATGTGAACGGTTCTTCTTTTTCTTTCTCCGTTTTCCTTGTTTCTTATCCTCATCTTCAGAATCAGAAGAACTGCTGGAAGAATCAGAGCTTGATAAAGAAGAAGATGAATGCCTATCAGATTTCTTCTTTTCTTTTTTCTTTCTCTGTCTTCTTTTGGATGGGCTCTCACTTCCACTTAATAATTTCTCCCTGTGTTTTTCCAGTTCTTTCTTCTAGTTCTCATTCATTTTTTCTTCAAATTCAGCCAAAGCCTTGGAGCCTTTCTTTTCCTTTTCTAGTTGCTCTTTTACTTCTCCCCAGGTAGGCCTTGTTCGATTCAGAAAATCTTGTATTGTTGGCCCTGAAGACTGGACTGGACCCCTTGATCTCACCACTGCTGTTGGGTTCATATAGGCCACCCGATTGTCCCGCTTCCCCATGGTGCTGGATTGAGCGCACAGTCGCAAGCCGAGGGAAACCGGGATGGAGAGAAGGCCAAAGCGGGCCCGGCGCAGCTTATGTTTCTTATAATATTTGTAAGAGTTATTAATGGGAATAAAACAAAACGTTTTACTTAGAGAAAATATTTAAATATTGTAGCTAAATATATGAATAAAATCCTTGTGAAGCCCATTATAAATGTGTTCCTACATTTTTCTCCAATAAAGGAATTAATTATTTTCATCAGGAACAATAGATATTAAACATTTTTAACTAAATCAACAGCATTTAAAATGCATTAACACTTTTTTCTATTTCTATTGACACTTCGTTATGATTTCCTTGCATGTTTTTTGCTTTGTTTGTTTAAAAAAAGAATAAAAAAAGTTACTGCCTAAAATTTATCTGTATGAATATTTTCCCAACGTGGGCCACGTGCAGGTTTGTTACATGGGTCCATCGCATGAGGTTCAGTTTTGAGTACGATTGATTCCCTCACCCAGGTTGTGAGCATAGTACCCAATGGTTACTTTTTCAACTCTTGCTGCCTCCCTCCCTTTCTCCTTGAGCAGTCCCTAGTTTTTATTGTTGTCATCTTTAAAAACACAGAAATTTTAATTCACACCTTCTAATCACAAAATAAAATAAAATATTCATTTATTACATTGTTGGTAATTACAAGCAAAGAAACATGCCATTTACTTGGCCTTCAAGCCTCATTAGGGGAAGTTTTTTTTATATTCAATTCTTAAATTATAAAAAACAATTTGTAAACATAACTGGTGTGACAATCAGTTTAAAAACTTCTTCCTAGTTCACTTATTAACTTGCAAATGAAACAAGTAAACAGCACTACTTATTTTAAAAGCCTTGATCACTCAGGATCTAAAATACAAGATAGGGGCTCATTTTCTGGAGGCAAAATTGACCTAGTTTCGTTGTCACATCCCAGATTTAACAAAGAAACAAGTTGAGACTATTTTAGAAGATCTCAGAAGTAATATACAAGATACATTCTAATTGCAGTTTATGGAAAGAAAATATTCACATTGTATTTGTAATAATTGCCAATATGCCATTTTCTTGCATCCACTCTAGTTATATGTTATATACTGAGTTTTTAAGAAGATAAGAGTATATGAGAGTTTCAGTTCTTAGGGTTTTACATTGAGGTGCCTATAATAATACAATCATATTCAAAGCAAAATGAATGTATATGTTTAATATAAAAAAGGAGTCAACAGACTTGGTGCTCCAAAAATCTCTGGTGTTAAAAGTTAGTGTTTTATAGAGTCTTCTCAAGTATCATTACCTTGGTTCCACAATGGCATTTTAAAGTACAGATATAGCAAAAACTCTAGAGAATAAATGCTTTCCATAACCATCTTATAGAAAGTTTGATCATGACAGTATTATTTGAATGTAAACCAACTGACTTTAAATTTCTTAAGTCACGAGCTCCTTTTAGTACTAAATGAGATTGTTACTTTGATGAATCATTTGCAAATTTATTCTGCAATGAACAGCATTTTACTTGACATCAAACAGTACATATTATGTAGAGATTTTCCTAATTTGATGTAAAATATGATTTTAATTATGGAGATCTCAGTGTAGTTTAACATTTGGCAAGATACCACAAGTCCTTGAAAGCAAAGGTATACATTGCAAGAGGATAATGCAAACAGCACCAGCATCCTTTGCACAAAAAAGGTTGCAAGGAGCAATTATCACTTCATTAATTTGTAATGAAGGCCAAATTGCTTGTAAGGGATGGTGATGTGCCATCTCAGACCACTTGTGAAAACAACAAGTCTCTAACTCTAGCATTTGCTGAGGACTAAAGAGAGTAGAAATAAAATCCTTAAATGAATATTTTCTCATAGCAGCAGCAACAAGAAAAAATCATGAATTAAAGCTGCTGTTATAATGCTCATGCTTTGTAAATATAAAGAATGCCCATGCTTCATTCATTTTGCTAGTGTAAGAACTAATGTATAATATTCATTATATATTATCATTATATATTATCAGAAATTCTATCCTGTTATAGTAATTGTCTCAAGGCAGAGATGAAAAAAGAAAAAGGTAGATACAGCATTGGTAACATAGAATTTGGTGGTGAAAAGCATCTTTCTCTTCATTTTTTTAATGCTTACAAGAAATCTCTGTGGTTGGTATCCACTAGTAACAGCTTCAGCAAAAGAGGATACAAACTAAAGAGGAGCTCAAAATAGTTTTTCAAGCTCTAACTCATTAAAATAAAAAATTCTGATATTTAGCCTAGCTTCCAGATTTTCACTCTAAGCTGTAATTATCAGACCACACAGACCAAGACCGGGTTCCTTGTATTTTCATCTTTTTCCAGATCATTTCAACTATAACAAATCCATGCATCCGAACTTTCTCCCCCGGAGAGTCCATTCTGAAACTAATCACACCAAATCTCTCCATCGTCAAAGGTAGTATAAGATACTAAGGAGGCTCTTAGTTTATATTTTCTAGATAGAACAGTTCCTTGTCACTGAATCAAACATGTATTTTTCAGGGAAACACATATTTTAATAATTTACTGGCATTTAACATAATAACTATTATGCTAGTATATCATCATTATGGTAATTAATAATTTATATTTATTGTTGCTATTAATTATTTTCATGGAAAACATTTTTAGTTATTTGCTAACAAGGGATTGTAAGGTGAGGAGGAAGTTTACATTTCTTTTAAGAGAAGCAGAAGCTGCAATAAATTTAGTGCACAGGCTAATATAATTTGGAAAATATTAAGAGTGCGAGAGAGTCATGATTTACCTTTTAAGACTTAAAACCAGTTTCTAAGAAATTTGTGGATGACGATAAAAGGAAAATGACATCAGCAATATTGTTACATTTACAATATTTCAATGGTTTATAAGAAACACCTATTTCTGTGCTTTACAAAATGCTAATGATGATTAATCTTGCACTCAGTAATTTTAAGTGATATTAAGTTGGTTCATGTTATTCCTTTCTTTCCTTTCTCCACTCATGTTTTTTATTCTTAAGTTTATTTCCCCTTGTACACTCATAGCCATTTCAAAATCCAGTCTTCAACCTCAAAGTATTTGGGCATTTACCACGCAGCAGCATTTTAAGCATGCATCCAGAATCTCTTACAGCAAGACTGTCACTGTCAAGCATAAGGCACAGATAAATCTACAAAAATCATTATATTTCCATTTATTCATAAGTAGTTTTCCTTAGCCCATTCTGGTCTCAAAAGTACACACACACACACACACACACACACACACACACTTACACACAGATATATATTTCTAAAAGTATATTATAAAAAAGATCAGAGTAATATCAAATAGTTGAGACAAATGAGTAATCGAATTATTTTTTGTTTGTTTGGGGGGTGTGTATGTGTGTGTGTGTGTGTTGTGTCAAATCAGAGAATTATGTTTGTGGCCAAAGAGTCAGGAAGACAGAAGACGGAGATTTGATGTTGGAAAATCCCTGTGATTAACATGATGTGGGACAGGATCCAGAGACAAATATGACTGAAAAGGGCATGCGTGGGAAGATGTGGACAGTTACCTTAATAATAATGGCTACTATTCAGTTCCTTTAACCACCTTTAGCCCCTAAGTTTTCAGCAGAAATTTGGTAATGGTATTATAATTGCCTCATGGAATATAGAAAAGCCAACCTCACAGTTTGGCAAAGTATACTGCAAAGATTTGGGAAGCAAAGACAAATGTAAAAGAATCAGAAAATATCATGAGAAAAGCCAACAAAGTACTTTAGAGAGTGAGAAGAACTAGGAACAGAATCATGTAAGATCCCTGCTTAGAATTCTCACCAAGATTGGGCATGCCTCAGTACTTTCTGTGGTTTTAACAAGATACAGGTTATTAAAGGCACAATGTCTCCAGAAAGTTGGAGTATGTTGTCCCCTCTGTCTACACTTTACCCAGCAACCTCACGGTTGGGCTCATAGATGTCTGTGTTTTTCTTCTCTGTCCTCTAGTTCCTTAATACGGTTAGACTGAGACAAGACCTGAAGTAGCCTCAGCTCCACTCTTGTAGGAGCTTTAAGTTTTTAAAAATATTTTTATTTTATTTTATTTATTTATTTGTTGAAAGGGAGTCTCACTCTATCGCCCAGGCTGGAGTGCAGTGGCCGGATCTCGGCTCACTGCAAGCTCCGCCCCCCGGGTTCCCGCCATTCTCCTGCCTCAGCCTCCCGAGTAGCTGGGACTACAGGCGCCGCCACCTCGCCCGGCTAATTTTTCGTATTTATAATAGAGACGGGGTTTCACCGTGTTTGCCAGGATGGTCCCGATCTCCTAACCTCGTGATCTGCCCGCCTCGGCCTCCCAAAGTGCAGGGATTACAGACGTGAGCCACCGCGCCCGGCCGGAGATTTATTTTCCTCCCAGCTGGAATTCAGTGTTACTGTACTGCGATCTCAGGTCTGTTGCGATGATGCTGCACCTTTGGACAAATGTCCCATACCTCTAAGTTTGTTTAATTCCTTTACGCAATTTTTTTTTTTTTTTTTTAATTCCGGCTAAGCAGGGAAACCGGAGGCTTTGTAAAAATACTGCTTCCCAGATCCAAAAAAAAAAGAGCAGCCTAGGTGATTCTAACATTCTAACCCCAAACATTGAGAACTAATGCTGTATATCCCTTGGCCAACTGGACTTTTGACTTCTGCGCTCTACCTGAACTGAACTGATACGATGCTCCAACATCAGCTTCCATGAAACTGCATCTAAAGTGTCTTCCTTCCCCTGTCTCTGTAGCATGGTCTTATGTTCAGCCCTTATCCCATCTGGTTTTTCACTCCAGATTTACCAAGGCCTAGACATGCCTTACACAGAAGCTCACCTGAATAACCTCATCTTCTACCTCCTACAAGGAACGGTAAGATATTATTATAACAAACCAAGTAAATCCTCACAGTGTTGTATTTCACATCTGGTGGTAGTACACCTGACAAAACACGTGTATTACAAAAACATGCAAACAGTGTGTGGGGAAATTACTTTCAATCACATATTCCTAATGGTATGAATGAAGACGATTTTAGACATGCTACTATTTTTATAGTTTGCTGTAGTTTGATAGCATTCCACCGTGATTTCTGTGGTGATTTGTGATTTTTGAAAACGCCCTTATAATTGCAGTTTTATTCAACTTTACATGGACATATTAAATATTTATATGTGCAAAGCTTAAACTAGAAATTGTTTATAGCTAAAAGATAAGTAAAATGCAATTTTTCATATATATATATATATATATATATATATTTTTTTTTTTTTTTTTTGAGACAGAGTGTCACTCAGTCATCTAGGCTGGAGTGCAGCCGGGGGATCTCGACTCACTGCAACCTCCACATCCCGGGTTCAAGTGATTCTCCTGCCTCAGTCTCCAGAGTAGTTGGGATTACCTGCATGTGCTGCCATGCCCAGATACTTTTTTTTTTTGTATATTTCAGTAGAGATGGTGTTTTGCTATGTTGGCCAGAATGGTCTCTAACTCCTGGCCTCCAGCAATCCTCCTGCCTCGGCCTCCCAACATGCTGGGATTACAAGCGTGACACACCACGCTTGGCCACAAAATGTGATTTTTCTTATCAGAAATTGATGCTGGTGGAGGAGGCATAACACATGCAGAAGATGACAATATGTTCTGTATTTGAGGTACTGCAAGGAGTTATTGAGAAAAGACAGATTATCGTGTGAAGGAAGGTCCTGGAAAAGGATACAGAAATGAAAAGATAGGATTATTGGAACTTCTGTAAGTGAAAATTAAGGAGGACACAGAGAGGGAGAAAAAATGTCAGCAGGCTTAGCAAATGTGAGGACAGAATCTGTTTAAGTAACTGGGTCCAGTACGATTGGAATATAGGGCAGTGGGCTGTGGATATGTGGACAAGTACTTCAAGTTCCCACTTAACAACCTTGATAGATTCTTGGAAACTATGACTTGAAACAATGTATAACAAAACTAGTTTTACCTTGGGCTAATTGATATAAACAAGAGTTAACTTTCCATGGCATATTTCTGCTTAGGAAAACATCACCAAATTTCTAAATAAACACTCAAAGCACTTCTAATATTAAACATGGAAATAAATGTAAGGTACAGATTCATTTAAGAAAGATTCATGAAAACAAGATGATTATTAACCCAATTTTTGGTGAACAGCAGTGAGACGGTGGTCAGACAGGTAGTGTGTCACATCTAGGAATGAACATTTGCAAAGTGAAAGCTTTAAGGAGCACCTCCTCCCACTGTGTAGTTCAAAAACTATGGCAAATATGGTGGCTCGCCGAGTGCTTTGCTACTGCCTCATTTGATGCCATGTTTTTGTATGATTATTGAACACATGACAGATTTTTATTTTAAAATAATTTATATTCATTCATTCATTCTTTTTCTAACCTGCTGATATGGTTTGGCTCTGTGTCCCCACCTAAATCTCATGTTGAATTGTAATCCCCAGTGTTGGGGGAGGGACTTGGTGGGAGGTGATTGGACCATGGGGTGGATTTTCCCCTTCTGTTTTCACGATAGTGAGTGAGTTCCTATGAGATCTGCTTGTTCGAAAGTGTGCAGCCCTTCCCTTTTCGCTCTTTCTTCCCCCTGTTCCAGCCATGTAGGATGTGCTGGCTTCCCTTTTGCCTTCTACCATGATTGTAAGTTTCCTGGGGTCTCCCCAACCACGCTTCCTGTGCAGCCTGCAGAACCATGAGCCAATTAAACTTCTTTTCTTCATAAATTACCCAGTCTTAGGTAGTGTTTTTATAGCAATGTGAGAACAGACAAATATACTTGCTTATTCCAGTTTAACGTTGGGGTGGCTGGAATCTATCCCAGCAGCTCAGGGCACAAGGCAGGAGCCAGCCTTGGGCAGGAAGCTATCGTATTGAAGGGCACACACACACACCATACTCACTCAGACTGGGAACACTTAGACATGCCAGTTCACCTAATGGGCACATCTTTGGGATATGGGAGAAAAACAGAGTACCCAGAGAAAACTCACGCAGACATGGGGACAATGTGAACACTCCACAGTGTCCCTGGCTGTGAATTACTTTTCTTTCTCATTAGTGTTACAATGAAAGATACTGGAAAAAAGTACCTTATTCAAGGCCCTGGCATACTTAGCAATGTAAGGCCAGGAACAATTTGGGTAATACAACGTGTCTCTGCTTCATTTGCTACAGTGAGAAACTACTGAAGAGAGGTGCATGGTTAACTCTGGACTGGGAGTTGGTTCTCTAGAGAACAAAAAAGAGGACAGCTTTAAGAAGATCATGACAAAGACCCAGGCAAGACTTCTTAAGATGACGTCTGTTGAATAATTATATACTGAACATTTCCCAAAAAGATTATAGAGAGATGCTCTTTTTTCTTATGAATGCACACAGTGAATATCTACATGTGAAGATAGTAACTGAGCTTATCTTAGAATTTTTGATTACCAAACATATTTTAGAATGATTCTTCTTTGTACTGAAAGATGCAGCATCAACAACAACAACAACAAAAAATAGACAAGGTACGTATATATAAATAAATTGATATCTTTAATTTTTGTGAAATAATGTCCTATTTAGACTCCATTTATCTCCTTTCAAGAACATTCAATTTTTGTTTATTGACTAACTACTGTGTATCAGACTCTATATTGATAATGCAGTTATGACAGAGATAGACAGGATAGCTGTTCTTATAGAACACAATGTCTACCAGTTATATCTACTGTTATTTTATATACAACATACTCATTCATTTCTCTATTCATTAGTCTTGCTGCCCTCCATGGTCTCTGGTTTTGTTCTTCTTCCCCCCCAAGCATCTAGCCCTGTGCCTAAAACCAAGTAGGCACACTATTTTAATTTACTAAAATTAAATGGCAGGCAATGTGCTAAATGTCAAAATTATATAATTTATTAAGTACAGACAGAAGTGTGGTCTTCTGCTTTTGGCTACATGAGGCATTTACTGATTTAATGTAGTGTAAAACACTACATTACTGATTTAGAGAATCAGTAATGTAGACCGTTATCTGTCAGAGTAGCCCTAACTGAGTAACTATAAGATCAATGACAGACTTACAGGAAAAAAAAAGGTATAAATTTCTAGAAACTAATTTACAATTCAGATTTTGAAATAGAGGGTGAATAGTTTGGAAGATGAAGGAAAACAATCTGAAAACTTGAGATGTGGTGGAGTGGAAATAAAAAAATTCAAAAATTATTAAAAGTACTTAAAGATTTATCAAAGAAGGGAATTTCTAGCCAGAAGCATTGACTTGAAACAGACATGATATGCTAAAATATAAAATATAGCATAGGGAGGCCACATATATTTCACCATTGTCAAGAAGTTTCAATGAAGTATGCTATTTGAATTCATCTTTCTTGTGAGGGGAAGAAAGTCAATATCAAAGAAAAGAGAAGAAAAGTATAATTTGCGTTGTAAAGGTTTGGTTTTTAAATGATGAAATGTGTTTACTTATAATGTAAAGGACACTTACATTGCAAAAATGTTCTTTTTAAAACTATAGTGAAGTATACCATTATCTGAAAATTACATCAGTAAACTGAGAGTCAATATGATTTAAAAATCCTCTAATGAATCACTAATATATTCAATACAAGTTAGAAAGAAAAAAATACATTGTTGACATTCATCAGAGATTGTCTCACTCTGTCTTTCTAATCATATATAGCCAAATGGCTTTACTTTTTATAGAGTAAATTTCCCTTAAGTATTAGGGAATAGGACAATGAGACTAGCATGTTTCCAATTCTTGGAAAGATGTTCAAGGTGAAATTGTCCAATAAAAAAGTAATTTTAGAATTCAGTATAACTGCTTGAAGATAATGAGGAAAATTCCATGCACATTGGCTTAACTTGTCTAGACTGAAAACTGTGCTAAGATGGACATTTACAGAATTATTACAAATGGCCAACTACTTAGAAATTAATGCATAACAGTGACGGCAGTACATTTCATATCAGTTGTGAGATTCATGCAATTTCCTGCTATGATAATGGGTCACAGTCACAGTAATTCATAGCAATTTACAATATACCTGTGGAGCACTCCCAGTGACGGAAATGAAATTAACTCCTGTCACTATGGAACAAATGCTAAGTTTTACAGATCTTCAGATAGCTAAATTTACTTTTTAACAAAATAAGTGTAATTTTTGAGAGCACTTCTCTGAAATGTAAGCTGTTTTATAGCACCAATTTTAAAACTACAGAAACCTCTTCTACTGTCCTCTTCACAAGGGTAGCAACAATACTTCATAGAAACACGTTTAATCTTTTATCCATTGAGTATCCCGGGGAGCTTAGATTTAAAGGTCTAACCTGTAGAGATAAAAGACCCTGTGTTTGAAACCTGGCTCTACTACTTAATAACTAAGAGATTCAATAGAGTATGATTTAATTTACACATCTGTAAAATGGGAAAAATAATAATTAACATGTTATAGAGATGTTGAGAACAAAATTAGATTGTCCACTTAAAATGGTTGTAACTGTGTTTGCCACCTGGGAAGCAGCAAATAAACATTCATGATTATTATGCTGACAAAGCTGAGTTAGCCAAAAATGTCACCGGAATACACTAGTTTGTTTTCCTTATAAAATAACAGAAATATATTTTAAATTCAAAGTTTATCTATTTATTATTCCTTTTCGCTTGCTAGAGTTTCTATTTCTTTGAATTTGAGACTATAACAATTCTGACCAGTGTAAGTTTGTTTTAGTCTTTTGAAATTCACTAAATATAGCTGACAAAAGGTAACTGAATATTTGGCTGCTTCACATATTTTTATTTTTATTTTTATTTTTTGAGACAGGGTCTTGCTCTGTCACCCAGGCTGGAGTACAGTGTCATGATCTCGGCTCACTGCAACCTCTGTCTCCTGGGTTCAAGCGATTCTCCCCACTCAGCCTCCCCAGTAGATGGGACTAAAGCACACACCACCACACCAGGCTAATCTTTATAATTTTTGGTAGAAAGAGGGTTTCACCATGTTGGCTAGGCTAGTCTCGAATCCCTGACCTCAAGAAATCTGCCTGCCTTGGCATCCCAAAGTGCTGGGACAACAAGCATGAGCCACCGTGCCCAGTCACAATTTTATTAGAAATGAGTCTGCTATCTTTTATCTAAGATAAATTTGCCCTTCTAAACTGGAGTAAAATATTTGCCAATAGTATTCCACACTTTACCATGTTCTATATTTCTGTAATTTTATTAGACATTTGACTTCACTTCTTTTTACTATTATCTTTTTAAAAATTAAAATATATCTGTCTTCTATCTGCATAACATGTCAAGAGATATATTCTATACTTTAATAAAAATAAGTACTCTTTTTATGTTTTTATTTCATACCAGGCAATATGTTAAGCCTCAGGTATCTCATGTTTAAAATGGAGATAATAATAGCACCTTTCTAACAGGATTTCTTAGTGGCTTAATAAATAATATTGATAGTAAGTGTTTACACAGTTGTTACCTGCTAAGTGAAACACATGTTTATTAAGCCCTTACATTCTACAAAACCATTTTTGGCACTACCATTATGATCAAGATGTCATCAAACATTACATCAAAGAGGTAGTTGAGTAGAAAGTCATTTAGGTCCTTTTACATCATAGGAGAGACTTTGGATTTTATCCTTAGACACATGGAAATTTAGTAAAGGGTTTGAATAGAGGAGTGACATGATTGAATCATGTCATAAAAAGGTCACAGGCTGCTGTGTGGAAGAGAAACAGCAAAGAGTGACAATCTAAGAAGTGAGATGGGAGGTTATTGTAATACTTTTGTGACATAGGATGGAATCTGGATAGGATAGCATTCATTGGTGGAAATAGGAAGAAAATAACAGATTCCAAAACCATTTGGGTGGTAGAGCCATGGGATTTTATGGATTCAACGTGGGACATGAGAGAAAAGTGGAGAATGTGATTTATGATATTGAAAGTTGCCCCTCCCAATACAAAAAACCAGAGGAATAAAATAACAGTCAGGAGGTGGCATTTAGGGAAGAAATTTAAACATAAGCGGAATTTTGACTAGTGAAAATTGATGAGGAGGAAGAAGGAGGATAAACACATTCCAGGTAGGTGAAATGATATGGAAAAAGGCATAAGACCCCCAAAATTCCAACTGAGTTTGGACATCACTGGGTAGCTGCAGTGAGAGGTGAAGCTGATCTTTCATTGACTAACTCAACACATATTTATCAAACACCTGTTATGCACTAGTGACTCTATGAGGTGCTATTACAGCAGTGAAAGTGATGACCTGAACAGTTGTGTATGTCGAGAGGAGGGGAAGATTTCAAAATGAATGGCCTAGGAAGTCTTCACTGAAAATGTGATATTTAAATAAAACCTCAAAGGATGACACAAGGCAGAGGAAGACTCCATGGGGAACTATTTGAATAAAGGAATATGGATATATCAGGAAACAGCATCCAAGGCAAAGGAAACAGCAGTAAAGAATCCCAAGGTAAACAGTAATTTGTATGTCCTCAGAGGAGGGAGGTAAAGAGAATGACCTGAAGAAGGAGGAAGGGGAAGGATTGAAGAGTTCAGCCCAATCCTGGGATCTGAGCAGAAGACTGACAAGTCTTAACTTTTTCCTCGAATCACTCTGGGTGCTATAAAGAGAATAGTAGAAAATTAGAAGAGTGGGAAATGACCATGTAGATGGTTTGGAATATAATGGAAGTTTTTCTCATCACTCATGAGATTTAAACAACAATTAGATTTAAGTACATTGCTTTGGCAAGAGTATTTAGGATGGGCTAGATGAGGAATGGAGGCAGATGGATCGGAGAGTTACTGTGGTTAGGCAAGGGGCAGGTAATGAGGACTTGTTCATTTTGCTCATTATTGATACCCAACACCCAGGACAGTTCCACATAATCCACTCATTGAATAAGTAAAGAAATGAACTAATTTTTGAATGAGAGAAATATTTTAGGCGTACGACAAGGACTTGGCAAATGATTGGTATTTTCTTTGAGAAAACTGAAAACCTGAAAATGACTCTGAGGTTTCAAGCTAACATTGGATAATCATATTGATCATTTTATGTTCAAGGTAATGGGCCTTTCTGGCATTGCATCATTTTATCCTTGAAAACCCTGTGCTGCAGGTGCCATCATCTACTAATTCTGTAGATGAGACAAAATGAAGCTTAGGAGGGGGTTCAATAACTTCCCCTAAATCTGTTAGCTGGTAATGGCAGAGCCTGGATTCAAACCCAGAACTCTTCAATTGCAAAGCTTTTCTGTTTTTTATGAACCTGTCTTGGTGACTTGGAAATAATGTTATGAGCAGAAAGAGCTGACAAACAGGTGGGAAAACTTATGCAAAGAAGAGGAGCAAAAGTTTAATATGGGTAGAATCTAATAATGTCAACATGAAACACAGAAGAAAAATGTTTTCAAAAGTTGAAATGGAGATCCAGAATTCAGAAAAAAATTATACACATATAAATTCAGATTTTGGAGTCATATAATTGAAGTTTTAGAAATATTATGATTAAAAAAGACAAAATACAAGAAAAATGAAATGTCAGAAACTGTATTATGAAATGCTTGTTTACAGGGTAGGAAGAGAACGACGAGCTGATGAGAGAAGGGGAAATATTGTATTACTGAAATTGCTCTGTCCAAATCCATACTGAAATGTTCCCACATCAAAACAGTTTTCAAGTTAAGCGTGGTATATACTGCTGGAAAAGGAGCATTTACAGAGGTGAGAATAGAACAAGGAAAAAACAATGTCAGAGTTGCCAGAGAGAAGAGAATTTCGATAACTGTATAAATATTATACAGGATACTTTAGAGCGAAGTGTGGTGTGAGGAGAGTGAACTGAAAAGAAGAAAGATATTGACTATAAAAAATATGTATTTTTTGTTAGCAGAGGTTTTCACAAAATGTCATTTAACTCATAAAGCATAGCAGAGAAGAAATCAAAGCAGATATGGAGATTTTGTCCTAACAATTTTATTATTGAACAGAAAAATATTCAATAGATTCTATAGGAGATTGGAGAACTTTCTTTACAAATTTCTTAATCGATATCTAGAGAGAGAGAGACAAAAACACACCCAACGTCAAAGCTAATAAAAGTCCAACCTAGACCAGATCTTCTTACTCTCAGACCTGTACGAGTGCCAATAAACCACATTGTTTCTGCAAAGCAGAAGGGACTAACCGTGAAGTCAGTTTGGGTAAAACTCTGCTCCGCTAATAATTAATATGAGACTTGAACTGGGAATTCCCCTCAGTTACAGGAAAATATTAGTAACTTTGAAACAAATACAGAAATATACTATTACTATAATTTTAGATGAACCTAGTTAACTTATTAAAATCTCATTTTGTTAGCACATCAATCTATGTACTATAAAGAGTATGTTTTAACAAGTTCTGAAATGTTAGTATTTTTAAAGAAAAGTTACATTTCTGGAAGAATATTTGGGAATGGACTAAATCTTACTTTAATTCTGACCTAAAAATGATTATAAATAAATCATAAGTAACAAATACTCCACTTTTAAAATTATCATATGATCACAATTGTTCCATAATGTATAGTGCATTCACTTTCATAGCCTAATGTGAATGTGTGTACAAACAAAAATAATGAAATACATTGGAATCATAAATAGCCACTTGTACATAAAATTTTAGAGATGAAGGAACATTTATAAATTTTGAGCTCAGCAAAATTGTTCAATATTATTTATATAACATGTTCATAGCAGGTAAACATTGGGAAAAACTTAAAAAGCTAAATAGTGTGTATTCATATCATTTTGTGTAATTAAATTTTTCTAAAAAAGTAATTTATTTAATATCATTTAAAATATTATTTTAATTGACAAATAATAATTGTACATATTCATAGAGCACATAGTCACATTTTGGAATATGTAATGTACAGTGAAAATATTGGGGTAATGGGTATATCTATGATCTCATACATTTATCATGTCTTTCTTTTGGAAAGGTTCAATATCCTCCTTCCAGTTATTTGGAACTATATAGTATTTTATTGTTAACTGTAGCTATCCTGCAGTGGTATAGAACACTAGCACTTCTCCTCTCTAACTATAATTTTGTGTCTTTTAACAAATCTCTTTCTACATCAACATGATCAAGAATGAAGAACATCTTTCTAATCATAAATTGAATTGTGAAAATAGGATTATCAAATTGTAACAATTGTTCCCATGTGAATGCCAAGACCAATATCATTTGGTGGGGAGCAGCTGCAAGTTATCATCAGTGCAATATTTTGAACTTAAAATAAATTTTTAAACGCAAAAACAATGGCCAGCTACTTAAGCTACAAAGATCTTGTTGTCTTTGGTCATGGCTTATCCATTTTTTTGTGTGTGGCATCTCAAATATTTTCATATTTTGCAAATGGCCTACATAAAGAGAAGATATTCAGATAATATATTATTTTGCGGTTTCAAATATTATATTTATGTAAACTACAATGTTATGCAATTACACCTCTATTTATTATCCAAATAAATTTTTGTTCCAACTTTGTAAAAAATATTTCAGAGATTATTTACAAACTAATCCAAAGTTTATGTATTGATAATAGATGTGTAAAAATGTGTTTATTTGAAAATATTTCTCTACATTCTACCTCAAATTTTACAAGTGATTATTTATTTCTTTTGGCTATCCTAATTCGATGAGGCTAAATAAGTCCAGTACATTTTAAAGCAGTAACTTACTCTGAATTAGGAGCAGGATGGCTCCTTATTTTATTTGCCTAATATTACATGTCTCCAGAGAATCCTTCAGCTTCTAGAGCTGTGTGACACTTAAAACGGTAACATATACTAGTTTTCTCTGCATTAGTATCCTCTATTCAAAATATGAAATCCAAGTCAATACCATGAAATTAAGTAGGATTACACTGAAGAAAACCAACATTAAGTCTACAGTTTACCGATTTTTGTAAGTATACCAGAAAGCAAATATTTTGGTCAGTTGTATACTCTGGTTATTGGAGAACTAATTTCTAAATCCTACAGTCGTTTTATTTTTACTTGATGTATATACATATATGAATGTATTTTGATATATAAGATATTTCTTAGTGTATGTAGTATATATAGTATATTTTACCCTTTATTTAGATTTATTATTATAGTTTCCTGCTTCAAATCTTAGCCTTACTATTTTGAAGAAAATTAAACTTTTATTCCTATAACTCTGGATCTAAGAAGGCTGCGAGTACATCATTTTCAATAGCAACAGTCACTCAACAGTATTGTAGGTGAATGTAGGTTAATGACCACTCCATAATGTAGTGTGGTTTCTAGAACAAAATATTTTACCTAGGATTCTCCTCTCGGACCTCGATGTTCTTTCACCGGGCTTGCCAAATTCTTAATCATGCACTACATGTTTTCATGGGCCAGACACTTTTCTAAGTTCTTGATATTATAAATCTAATATAGTCCTCATAACCAACCAACAAGGTAAAAAAAAAAATCATCTCCTTTCAAAAGATGAAGACATTGAGCTGCCAAAAGATTAAGGCAGGTCCTGAAGTCACACACTAGGGTGGGACAAAGGAGCTTTGACTTCAACATTCTAGTTCACAGACTAAAATCATGCTTCCCTATTGGTTTGGTTTGGCTGATCTCACTTCTCTTTCTGTTTTGTATTTTTGGTTTTGCTTTTCCCCTGCTGCTCTGCTTTCTAGTGCCAACCCAGTGAGTGCCTACTCATGGATTTTAAGACCCAATTTAACTGGCACCTTGTTTAAGATTTTCTTTCCTCCTCACCAAGATTGAGTCATTGGCTTCTCAGCTGTACACTTTCACCACTTTCTAAACAGTTCCACTACTGCATATATTACCTAGTACTGCACTGATGTGCTTAACGTTTTCTGCCAAAAAGGTTATACTTTACCTCAAGGTAAAATGATATGATCTCTAAGACTAAAAATTTTCCATGTAACTGCAGACTCTAGCATAGTGCTGGAAATATATACTTGCAGAGGCAGATCTATAAAAACATAATACTGGTTGGGTACAATTTGGAATCATGGGAACTCTGGTAAGCTGGAGAGTGCATTAATGGTCAGAAGAAACTCCACTTTAATTTTTAATAAACACTGTGGCTCAAATGTATCCATCCATTTTTGTCTTCTAACCTAGCATAATATCAATAAAAAGAATAAAATGAAATGGGTAAACGTTTAAACATATACTATGGGCTGAGTCATATACTCCCAAAATTCATATGTTGAAGTTCTAACCCTCAGGATCTCAGCATGGGAGTGTATTTGGAGAGAAGATCTGTAAAGAAGTAATTAAATGAAAATGAAGTTATTATTGTGAACTCCAATTCGATACTACAGAGGTCTTACAAGATGGGGAAATTTGGACACAGACACATATTGAGGGAAGACAGTGTGAAGAGACAGAAGACAGCCATTTATAAGCCAGAAAGAGAGGTCTGAAACAGATTCTTCTCAACTGTGGTATCTCAAAGGTTTCCATATTTTGTAATGGCCTACGTAAAGACAAGATATTCACAGAACATATTATTTTGTGGTTTCAAATGTTATGTTTATAAAAAGCACAACTTTATGCAATTACACCTGTATTTCAAGGTTCTCAGAGGAAGCAATCCTGTCAATACATTGATTTCACACTTTCAGCCTGTGAGAAAAATAATTTTTTTATTTAAACCCCCCAGTCTGTGGTATTTAGTCACAGTATGTAACAAAGAATGCATCTTGTAACAACACTTACACAAAATGTAAATGTTTAATATTCAACTAAAGCTTATGTTTATAGGTAATCAGTTAATTGGTTACCCAGTTAATTGGAAGATATATTGTTCTCTGAAATGACTGATTCATTTGTTTTCATAGACCTACCTGGCAAACAAGGAGTCTTGAAGAGAGTTAGGAAAAAGAATTTAAAGTACTATCATCAGACCAGTCCAGTCTAGAAATGTGAACATTTTTCTTTATCAGCTTCTCTTAGTAAGTGCTAAAAAGATAAGTAAAGGAAAGTGTGGCCTGATTTCAATAAGATACATAATATAAATTAAAGAAGCAGGTGCAGCCTTTAGGTAAAGTAGTCATAAAATGATTAAATAGTAAAACCATGAACTTCTACAGATGGAGGATGTTTAACAGTGTTACAGGAAATGTCTGAGGTTCAAATTTCTGAATGAGGTACCTGTTATCAGCTCAGATCTAATGTTGAAATTATGCTTCCACATAAGGTGAACTGAGTTTAAAATTTGTTTTCCAGTATTAAATCTCGGTGAAACATAGTAGGGCTACTAAACAAAGGAAGACGTACTAATAATAAATCGCAGAGCATAATGGACACAATTAATGCCTCCTTACTAACCAGTTGTTTAAAATAGAGTACTTACAGTAATTTAGTTTTGAAAGATAGATAATGTGAAAAAGTATTGCAAATGAAAGCAAGGGTTCTGTTTTGGAATAAAAACAATTTGTCAGGGCTGGCACACAGAGGGCAATACAAAACTGAAAGTAACGTTCAGGAAACCAGGAATTTTCAAGAAGAGAAAAATGGCTTAGACTAGAGCTAGGTCTCTTAGTATAGTTTTCTTTCTTTTTTTTTTTTTTGAGACGGAGTCTTGCTCTGTCACCAGACTGGAGTGCAGTGGCACGATCTTGGCTCACTGCAACTTCTGCCTCCTGGGTTCAGGCAATTCTCCTGCCTCAGCCTCCCAAGTAGCTGGGACTACAGGTGCGTGCCACCATGCCCAGCTAATTTTTGTATTTTTAATAGAGACGGGGTTTCACCATATTGTCCAGGATTGGTCTCGATTTCTTGACCTCATGATCCACCCGCCTAGACCTCCCAAAGTGGTGGGATTACAGACTTGAGTCACTGTGCCTGGCCTGTTAGTATAGTTTTCAATATTATATTAGGATTGAAGAATTGGACATTAATACTAATGCAATGAAGGTTTGGACTCTGATACTAGAATCCCACTTAATATCAATTATAGCCTAAGGTATATTTCTCATTTCATAAGGTAAGGCCAATCTTCCCCATTTAGTCCTCTTCATACTCTTGAGAAAGACTGAGATTTATTCCTTTCAGAAATGTTTTTAAACTTTCTAAATAAACTGGAATCCATTTAACTCCAGGTATTACACTCCACTTACAGGCATCTAGTCTAGATAGCACATGAGAGAAGCACTTACTATAGTCTTATGTTTAACTCACTCAAAAATATCTCTTGAGGGCCTAGTATGAACCATACACTTTTCAAAACTGGGGATAGAAGCTGTTAGATAAACAAACAGCAGTCTCAAGCTTCATGGAACTTACTTTTTTTTTTTTTTTTTGAGATGGAGTCTCGCTCTGTCCCCCAGACTGGAGTGCAGTGGCCGGATCTCAGCTCACTGCAAGCTCCGCCTCCCGGGTTTACGCCATTCTCCTGCCTCAGCCTCCGGAGTAGCTGGGACTACAGGCGCCCGCCACCTCGCCTGGCTAGATTTTTGTAGTTTTTAGTAGAGACAGAGTTTCACCGTTAGCCAGGATGGTCTCGATCTCCTGACCTCGTGATCCGCCCGTCTCGGCCTCCCAAAGTGCTGGAATTACAGGCTTGAGCCACCGCGCCCGGCCGGAACTTACTTTTAAGGAGGAAAAAGAGAACAGATAATGAAGAATGACGGAGGGTACAAGGACAGAGAGGTCAAAGGTCACTGCTTTGATGAATTGTCATGGGCAGAGGTGTAAATAATGTGAAGAAGAAAACCATTTATTAAGACGGAAAAGACTAACTGAAGAAGGAGCGGGTTTGGTGGAAGAATATAAAAGTATTTTGGATATATTAGTTAGAAGTGAAGTTTGTAATAGCATCTGTTATGAGTCTGGAATTTAGGAGCATGATGAAGTCAAGGACATAATATAAGGACTGTCAATATATAGATGGTGATAATGGCCAGGAAAAGATTGTACAGAGAATAGAAGAAATTTGAAGAATGAGTTCTAGAATTTTTCGCTTATTAGAAACCAAGAATTTTTGGGAGAATCTTGCGAAGAGCTTAAGAAAAAGTGTCCAGTAAAGCAAGAGAACAATGAAAATAGTATGTTGACACCAAATGACGAAGTATCTGGAAGAATACAAGTCGATGATAAAAAGAAGAAAAGTCAGTAAGCACTGCCAGATACTTCTACAAGATGAGCAAGGTGACGGTCGACGACTGAGACACAGCGTTTGGCAACGTGGGTGCCATTTCCGTGCCTAGGATAGAGTGAGATCGTAGCTGGCTTGTTTTTATCTGGATGTGTTTCATCGATTTGTTTCTTCAATGACAATTTATTGAGAAAGTATGATGTGTGAGTGCGAAAGCGGGAACTACAAACGAGAATGGATCCATTCATTGCCATCATGAAAATCATGAAATCACAAAATAAATAAAAACAAAATTCTGCCGATGAGTTTTCTTTTATATTATTGGAATAAAGTAACTTGTTATATACTGCCCATTAAACTGAAGTTTTTTCAGATTGCCTGTCTCTGTTTAGGAGATACTAATTATACACTTTAAAATATATATAGAATCATCAACGAAAGCAGGTTTGAGGTGCTAAGAGATTTTTAGTGTTAAGTAATATATAATATATATTTATTTCACAAAAGTCAAGAGAGTTGTTATATTACATTTCTCAAGCCCAACCCAGCCTTTGAAGTGTTCCCACAAAGCTATGTCGTGGCCAATTATCTCAGATAAGTGTTTACGGTGACAAGGCTACTGCTTAATTTAAACTCTTCATACACATGCTTGTATACATACACACACTCTGGCACATCATGTAAATCAACAAATATTTTCTACAGTATTTACCAGTTAAATTTAGGAACATATACTCTTTTAAAACAAAGCGACATTTTTAGAATGACACTGATATTCATCACCTCAAATTTATTTTTTAATTTAAATTAACATATTTTTTATATTTGCAACAGTGTAAGTCACTTTACTAGCATTTGTGTGCCTTATTCAATCCAGTAAGTATCTTGAAAATATATATCGATTATTAATATACATTAAATAAGAGAAATTAATTACATAATACATGTATAGCTTTATACACTTTTGAATAGATAAATATGTATTCAATACATGGCTATATACATTTATTTATAATGTATATTATTTATTAATGTTTATTAATTTATTAATGAATACTAATAAATTGGTAATGTATAGAGCCATATATTAAATACATTCATAAATATTAATTACTTAATATACATTAAATAAGCATATTATAGATATATATGCTTTTCAAAAACACAAATTTGATGTAATAACATAATAAAGGGCTTTGATACAGTAATTCAACAAAGGTAGGACGTGAACATAAAAATATTCGTGAGGATAAAAATTAAAGTCTGTAGTGCTCTGAAAGAGTAAATTCTACATATAAAGTAAGAATCTAAACTGTATACTACTATTAAGTTCAATACACTTTTATAATTAAAATAAATCTGAAATAATGTATTTTATTAGAAGACTAAACACAAAAGCAGTCGTCATTTTGCACAGTGTAACTCAGAGCAATATAAAATAGGCACATAGTAAACTGACGGTTAAAAACATAGTCCAGGAGACACAAAATTCAACAAATTCAATCAACAGGTGCATAAAGTATCATTTCTTTGGTTTAAAAGTCTTTGAAATGCTGTATTTCTACACAATGGAATTTCCTATAGAATTCCCAATTCACAACATGTTTTTCTATTGTCATTTACCTAAACACTGAATGTACTGTGGCATCAGTACTACTAGTCCAAATACAACTGTAAAAAGCACCAGCTGGCTATATTCAACATGGCACTTGTCCAGGTCTCAAATGTCTTATTTATATACAATGGAATTTTGCCAGCTGTTTAATATTTAGGGCTAATAAATGTAACTGGCAGTACTACACAAGCACAACTAACAAACATCAGAAAATACTTCTCAATGTGAAGTTTGAGTTGTTCTCATTTAACAGAGTGAAATTTGTGACAGTAGAAAGTGAGTTTAAGCAGTTTTGATTTTGAAATAATTTTTAAAAATTAAAGAAAGGTCAACAAAACTATAGGTGAGCTGTAAACTTACTATCTTATTTATATTTTTTTAAATCAGGGATATGTATTGATAGTTAAAGATTGTATCATCATAAAAACGAACAGAGGTATTTAAAAAGGTCCCTGGACCTCAAAGACAAGGTAAAGGGTGCTAGACCTAGAGGAAAGTTACAATATAGTATCAAGATGGATTAATATATCGTGATAACGCAGTGAAATTTTACCAAAAGAAGTCTATATGAAAA
Source organism: Rhinopithecus roxellana (assembly GCF_007565055.1). NCBI lineage: Eukaryota > Metazoa > Chordata > Mammalia > Primates > Cercopithecidae > Rhinopithecus > Rhinopithecus roxellana. The sequence goes on along the minus strand of NC_044549.1, from coordinate 13,566,126 downwards.
ATAAGATGGACTCACTAACTGTGCTAATTATGAATGTAATACTATAATTTATGTTTCATCTCTAGAAACAAACATAGACATGTACCACTTGATGAAAGAATGAATGGAAGAGAGAGAGAAAGAAGAAAAAAGAGAAGGAATGAGATAAGAGGAGAGAGAGAGAAAGAAAAAAGAGAAAGTAAAATGAAGAAAGAAAGAAAGAAAAAAATGAACCTTCTTGCAAACAAAATAAGCATTATTTGTAATATGCATTAAATTTGAGTAATAGACAACGAGAGGTTATTCCTCTCAAAATATCACTTTTCAAAAGACCACATTCCACTATTGAACCATTATTCCCTCTAAACCCTGTTGCTTGTCCCAAAAAAATGACCACACCCCTGGGTATAATAGAATGTTAAACCTAAACCATCATTTGTGTAAAGGTGAATATGTGAACCAAGAAGGCTCTGACAGTAGGCAAAGCAGAAGGGGAGAGCTGTGTGGAAATTGTGAGGATGCACGTGAAATGAAAAGTGAAAGGGCAGAAGTGAAGAAACAAAACACATTCCTCCAACCCGACCTACTCCACATTTTTGCCAAGTTTAAACCCTAAAGAAGATACAAAAGACAGTCCTCTAGCCAGTAGTGAAAAACACAAGAGGAAGACCAGGGAATTGAACAATTAAGAAAATTGGACTTTAATTATTGTTTTCACAATATCTGTTGATATCTGTTAAATTACTTAGCTTTCCTGAGGTCTATTTTCTCAACTACTAAATATATTAATATATGAAATATAATTTCCTTTCTACTTAAGTAGCCAATAAAATGCTTAATTCAGCCACAACAGGTGCTGGCTTACCCACCAGACAGATCAACATGTATCTAGGAGATGGCAAGGTCACAAAACTTTCTTTTTCTAATTTCTAAAATCTAAAATGATGTCTGATATATTTAAAAAGAAAATAAATAAATGTTTGAAAAGGAGAAAAGCTAAAACTTTGCTGGACCTTGTTACAATTATATTACTGATGCTGCTTTGACTTTGAATTATAGAGGAAACACCATAATGTTTCTAGGTTTAGGTTCTTTACCATAATTTGATTATAGGTGCCCAGTCATATACTGTCTTCACAGCCCACAGATGCAGATAAAGCACTGAGCTCATAGCAGAAAAATAATCCAGAAACAGGAGTGGGGGAAAAGCACCCAATAAGAAGTTGGCTTTTTAATTTTAGACAAATACAAATTAAAAACATCCTTTCCGAACCAGAGATGCCAATCTCCCTCTTGGTAATGGACACAAGATTTGGGAGCACTTAGATGATTTAATCCTGGGAGCAGCAGTATCCAGCTTCACATTCTAATATCACTGCTGCTATCCCTTTTTCTAAGTCCCCTGTCTTCCTGCCTGACTCCCCATCATCATCTTGCTGCAAAACATTCCCTCTTATTAGACATGGGGAAGAAAATGCTAAAATGATTCAATTTCAAGAGTTCTGCTTCCTTTTGTTTTAAAAATCACAAGGGAAACCAAGAATTCTACTTTGGAAAAGTTCGAGTGCCATGAGCACAGTATCTTTCATTGATTTTTAAAGAGCTGTTCAGCGTGTGTTTACATTTTGGATTTTGCTCCTGAAAAACGTAAGAGTTTGGTTGTTCCAGTGTTTGCTTATTTTAAAAGTAATTCGTTGACTGCTACTTTGTAATTTCTGCATATGATTATTGAAAGTAGAATCACTTATGGTATATCTAAACTAAATTCAAAACAACCGGAATGTAATTAGATTAATGTCAATGTAAACCACCAACCCAATGAACTTTTAAACACAAATAGAGCACAATGGTTTTGATGCCAAGAAATCCCTGTAACTTGGAACCTACTAAGGAGACCATTACTCTATAGGGACCTCCATTTAGATGAAGCCACTCAAGTCAACTAGCCATTCAACTACTTCCACACACATATCCTTGTGTTTTCTTCATGACGCCAAGGGAAAATATTTTCCCTTAGGGGAATTGGTTTCTTTCAATTTCTATCTAAGAATACGTCAAGCAGGAAAATCACCATCATTTTCCAGTGATCTCTATAACTACTTGGTCCCTGAAACATTTGAAGAACACCAACATCTTGAAAGTTCCAAATACTGCTCTGAATCATGTGAATATATTTAAAGGAAAAGGTCAAACCTTAAAAAAAAAAAAAAAAAAAAAAAAAAAAAAACACAAAATACTGTTTATAAAAATTATATCTTAAAATATTTTCATAGTCATAGAATAAGATAGAGTCATAGGATTTAAATGATCATTTATGTAATCATTTCAATGTCTCTATGTAACCTGCAGAATCTCACAGACTTTTACAATTACAATTAGTTTCAACCCTAGAGTTTTGCAAAAGAATTTCAGATAAGACAGCAGTATAAAATCTGTACCTAATTCCCAGTTCTCAAAAAGTGACAGTTACTTCTTGAGCCATTAAACAAAGTATAAAGAGTTATAAAATTCTAGATTTCTGCTCATAAAGCAAAAAAAAAAAACCCATAAATTATTTTAAAAATCATAATGTTAATGGAAAGGGCTTAGAATGCATCTGTTTTCATTAACAAATATTTTCTTTATTAAATCACCTTAAAATAAAGTTGGAGGCCATGTGTGTGTGTGTGTGTAGGGAGTACTTCAGAACTCTAGGCATTAATTAAGACCCCAAGTGATAGAGAGGAAGGTGAGGCGAAAGGTGATTGGAAATATTAAAATATAAAGGCCCCGGGGGTTTACCATACCTTCTAATCAGGATAATATTGACATATCTTTGGGTATTTGTTAGGGTGATGTAGCAAGAGAAGATCTAATTGCAGCCATGAGAAAAGACCAAATATTGCAGATCTCACCCAAAGTACCATCCAGGACCATGCATAATAGAATAAAACTCTTAGGAGCTCAATGAAGCATGTGAGACAGGGGGAAGAGATTAGGAATTCAACCATCCTTGTGCAGTCCATTTTAAAATGTATATTTAACTTCAATTGTGTGTACGATACACAGAAAGGCACATGTAGAAATTTAATAACTAAATCTGTAGCTATCTATAAATATACATATAGTGGGAACTCAATAATTATTTTAATTATCAGAGTACATCATCAAAAGTTTTGGATGGTTTTAAATTATACTGGAACTCTGACTTCAAAGATTACCTCTCTGAGTCCTCCAATTAAAATCACATTTGTAATCAGTTTTCCTTTCATCTTAAAAAATGTCTGACATTCTGACAAGTTTCAATGTCTGCTTTGTGTAATTCAATGGAAAAATAAGCTATTTATTATAGATAATTTTCATTCAAAATATTTTAGAAATAATGTAATATATACCATGTGATCCTGAAAACCAGTAATGAATGGATTTTTATATTACTTAGAGAGTTTTGATTTTTCTAATGTTGTCTTTCAAAAGAGTGTGAGAGACATCATAGTTCCCTGACATTGTTACAGATGTAGAAAGATATGCTAAGTTTGTGTTGGTTATACCTCAACTTTTACGACTATTTCCAGGTAAAGCAAAAGAATTACACACATGCCTATGCACACACCACACAAATTACCTATAATCAGAAAAACCTATTTCATTTAAGCTATACTTTCTCTGTTCAAAATTTATGTATGGATTGACCTTTTTTTTCAATATTTTCCTCTTCATGACATAATGTAAGGCATACCTTTTCTAAACTATCCACTAAAATGAATAGAAATCTATGTGCACTATACAGAAAATCAATTGAGAATCTATTCAGACTATAAAATTTCCTACACCAAGCTATCAATGCATTCCTACCTCTTATTTTTAAAGGACACTCTGATGTATTTAAACTTCAGTGACCAGGCTACTCTCCACAATGAATAGCCATATTTTCTGTACTGCACAGACTATACCATTAGCAATTATACATTCCCGGACTGATCTTTTACAGATGTCAAGGAAATCTGATGAAAGGACGCACTCAGCATGGAGGCATGGCTGGGACTGTAAAGTGGCACCACTGGGTATGGCATGTCCTTGTTATAGGAAATAAAGAGTGGTATAAAACCAGTATTTATTTTTCAGTGAAAGGAGAAAAAACGATTAAAGTCAATGAAGAAGAGAAGAGGAGTATAAAGGGGAAAAATAAAGGAAAATTTATGATAGCATGGTCATCAAATAAGAGGAAAACCATAGTAAAAAAGAACTAACAGATAAGTAAGGATGAAAATAATTATCACTGGTCAAATGGTATCTAAAGTGTTCACTGCTGCCCAAGTAGTTTATATGAAATATTTCATCAACCTTCCCAGCAACCCTTAAAAAAGGTACTAGCATTTTGCCAAGGAATAATGATTCAAATAACTGAAAACCATTTCTTACTTTGAAGACTTTCACTCAATTAGCATGCTTGACAGGCCAGCTTTCTGAGCAAGCAATCTGTAGTTTCCTAGGGCTCTCTGCTTAGATTTCACGATCTGCAGTCACAATCTTAAAGTTGTTAGCTTCTGAACAAGGTATTTCAAAAATACCCTATGCCCCTCAGATTATGTAGCTGGTCTTGATATCTCATAATTCTGAAGGATAAGATTTATGGCATACTTACTGATTGCATACGGTACTAATAATCCAAAAGCTCAAATTTAAAACACCACAGTATTTAGTATCTCTCTCTCCACTACCATCTCCATTACATTGTCTTTTCATTTATTTTTCTGTTTATTTGGCTGCGTCACCTTCTGAGGTTATTATTGACTCCCTATTAAACAGGTCTATTTGAATGACTGCCTGGCTTCTAAAATATTTTAATCAGGGTACAAAACTGAACTATATGACAAAATGTATAATTGATATATTTTTCTGTAAGAAAAAAATATTCAGTAGAAGTTAAAAGAAGTAAACTCTATCCCATATTTGCTCAACTGGAAATTAACTCAGAATTTCTTCTGTGGTCTTCAATATACCTATTACAATTTTGAAAACAAGGCAGAAAATCAATGAACATCAATAAATTCACTGAAATACTCAAAAAGTAAACTTAAATATAACAGAAATAGGTAGAATATAAAAGTCATTTAAATAAAACTAGGAGATTACTTAAGTCTGTCAAACTCAAATTACATCATTACAATATGAGTGTTTCTGTTTACATAAAAAGAAACATTTTCAAAACTATGAAAACAAATTTTCATTACTATGTGTTAGAGTACGGAAAATACCCCATTTAAAGGGGTTTATCATTCACTTGGTTTATCAACATCTTGTCCAAAAGGCTGTGACAAAATCTCTTTTTTTCCACCTCTCTGGAAATTATTTTAGCTCCTCCTATACAAGCAAGTCTTAGCAAATTATGCAAACTAAACTTGCCGGAGTAGTCCCATATGCGTTTCACTTACAAAAAAAGTTTGTATTTATGTGAAGTACAGGTTTGCCACCTCAGAGTTTCATGGAAATAAGTCTGTTTTTTTTCCTTAAAAAATAACGACAGAGAAAAATAAATGACAAAGCTGGAGTCAAGGAATTTTGGAAACAGTCCAATTGTTTTATCAGCTGCACCACAAGGCAAGCAAACCTTAACCTTCTATGGCCTTATAACGCTACTAAACTGCTGCCTTTATACTCTGCATTTTGCATATGTAAGAAAACGCTCCTCAGTTTAATATGCTGATTACTGTAAAGTAAGCATAATGTCAAAACAATATTTGACCCAATGCATCATAAAGCTATGGCTTTCTAACAAGTGTTCCTGTTGCATGCCAGTCAGTAAATATATACACCATAAATTTAAGAGAATGGTTTCATCTTTTCTTTAGGGAATTGAATACACACAGACTTGAAAATCAAGAGAAACTAACTTCTGACTCTGTTTATAGTACAGTGGATAACTTATTAAAAAAAAATCAGATTTGGAATTGTATAAGGACAATGCCTGAATATTTCCACATTCAAGCCTGGTCTATTTAACATATCTTAGATGCATAGCAGGTAAGAAAGCCTTCATGAAAAAAAAAAAAAATAATGTAGACCTGTTTTGACATCATTTAATTGGCATACTATGCATTTGTAGATTTTTAGGGAAGAAATTTATGCTGTTGTAGAAAAATATAGAAACAAAAAGAACAGGTTTTCTAAACACCCTCAACCACAGATTACAGTGTTTTGTTTAATCTTTCTAATCTTTTATAACAGAAATTGACATGAATATACAAACTGCACTTGAGCTGTATTTCTGCATATTTAAAAATTTAAATTACTTAGCCTCTAAGTCTCAGGGTATTGAAAAAAAAACCCTGCTCTCAGTGAGACACTGATTTCATGCTGTGACAAGCTCAAAAATGAAAACAACTATACACATGAGAGGGTTTTTCACCAAACCGCAGCACTAAGCACAAATGAAACCCTGCTGGGAACATGTATCTACAAGTGTGAGTATGTTTGACTTGGTAACATGCATTTGTGACTTTATGTGTTAATAGGAAAAAGTGAAAAAGGAGCTAGACAAGGATTTCATTGTCCACATTTTTTGAAGATCTTTCTTTTTTTTTTTTTTTTTTTTCCACAGACTTTAAAAATATTGGCAACATTTGAACATAACACTCAGCATTGGGCTCAAAGGCTGTCTTCACTACAGTTAACCACACAGTTCCCTGCTCTGCCCCAACAGTGACCTCAATCTAAGCGAAAAAGATGAGAGAAGATTCAAACTTTATACTTGTATTCCCCTTGGACTAGTCTGGACCAAAGATCACAAAGAGACTCACTATGAATCATGATTTATTTCTTATTAGATGATGGAGTAAGTATTCTATTATATGAAAAATAAAAGCAAATGGTGGTAACTAATTATAAAATTTCCCCTCCTTTTTAAAGAAATTAGACTTGTTTAAAACCCCTTCTCTGATAACTCTGTCTATACTCCATTCCCATGTGATTTTTGAGGGAGGAATGAGAGATATCATGGGAAAAAGCACTAGAAAAAGACATATTAATTAGTCTTCCAAATAAATTCCATCTCAAATATCATTTTACAATACTTGAATCTTTGGCAAACATGAAAATGCACATGAAACAATTTAACATTGCAAGAAACACAAATAACATTACTCAACTGGCTCATTAGGTATAAATAAATTATTTTATTCAAGCAAAAAAAGAAAAATGAAAATTTTTATAATAAAATATAAGTGATATAGTTTGTACCATTTTGCTTTTAGAAAAACATCCCACATTAACAATATAATATATATCTAGTTTTTATACCACAAACATTTATTGACTTTGACTACCTTATTATGATTTAATATATAATGGATAAAAGCAATAAAATTATGACTTTAACATACAGAAAAGGTTATTCTCAAGATTCATATGCTAGTTGTAAGCAGTAACTTTACACATATAAAAGAAAACACCTTATTTTTCTTTTTAAATTTATATTGTATTTTTACAATTGTAAAATACTTCTGTGGCTCAACAAATAGAAGTTATGGTACTCAAAATGCTTTAAAAATAGAGGATTATTTATAATAGTATTGAAAAATTATTATTTTAGTCATTGCATTATATTATTCAGAATGAATAATAAAACAGAAAAGGTTTTATAATTTTCGGTGCATTTAAAACATCTGAAGAATATCTGATCCAGTCCACAAACTTCATAGATAATGTACTATCTACAGTAATAAATAATGGATTCACAGGAGCCATTATTCCCCAAGGACTAAAAATTCAGAACAAGTATTTCTTTCAAAACAGTTGGTACATCTTTGCAATGACATATAACTCCAGAGCCAGACTCTTATTTCTAATTCCTTCATCAACAATAATGTATGTGTAATTATAAGTACTCTAATAGCATTTCTTTATATCTTAGTTGCATCTTTGCACAAATGGAATAAAGGAATATCAACATGGAAATCAAAATTATATTTAGAAGATTTAATAACATAAAAAGCACTGGAAATTATCTATCATCTATCTATTTATCTATTGACTACATATGTCTCTTGATTATAAGCCCTCAAAATATCATGTATTCTTATTAAATACTAGTTTATGAATCATCATGCCAGGGGAACTGCATCTTGAAAAGTTTCAGTGGAATAATTGTAATCAATACTTTAACATTATCCACAAAGAAGATAAAAATGTCAATGGTAAAATCCAAAATAAAATTAAAAATGTACAAATAGATATGAATTTAGTTCACCCCTTTGGATTTTCCTCTAATAATCTGGTTCCTTTGGAGGATATCATGTTCATTATTATTGGACATTATATTTTAGCTTTGTGACTCAGGCTTCTTTGGAAAATTCTGAGTGTAGTAAATCAATCAATCAATCAACATAGCACAGTATTTAAGAGAGAAATAAAACGAGTGAGGGAAAGAGAGGTAGAAGAAGAGGAAATAAAGCAGGCATCAAAAACAGTGAATGCAAATATAAAACACATCAAATGTTGTCAGGACTACAGCTGAAATTACCCACCGGAGATGTACAGAGTGATTTGATAAAACAGTGCATTTAATTAGCAACTACTAATTTGAACTAACAACTTGAAGATCTGCTATCCTTTACATTTTCTGGCAATTTGAGTAGCTTTTCAAAATCCTTTCTAACAAACTAAACCTTAAGGCTAATGGGTAGTTTCAAAAATTTAAAAATATGAAACCTAAAGGAGAAAGGAAGTAACCCTTCACATCTGCCGTGTGCTGTCAGCCTATGCCAGTCTTCGAAGTTGTTTACTGAAATCTTACCAATGGGAGAAGAAACATCAAATCTGAAGAGAGAAGGCAGATGTATGAGAGAGAAATCTTTTTTTCATTGTTACAGTCCCAAATGTGGACAGGCAATCCAAGACCTCAGACTTGTGGTTGCTCTGGATGTTCCCCAGAGATTTCAATACTCAATTGTCAGTGCACACCAAGGCATGCACAAGACCCAGACAAGTGTCTTTTTGCAGATCTGATGTAAAGAATTGCTGGCAGGTAGCCTGCCCAGCATTCTGTCCATGCTTAGAGTTTTTGTTAAGATGTGGAATCAGATAGAAGAAGAAAAACTACTCTTATAATATTTAGGAAATTTCAACTGATCATGAGAAGTGATAAAACTCTCTCTCTCTCTCACACACACACACACATACACACACAGACACACACACACATACATAGAGTGAACCCTTTATGCTATGCTACATATAAGCAAACGTTTTGGTTTTGCAAATTAGTCAATGTCTAAGAAAACCGTGTGTGTGTGTGTGTGTGTGTGTGTGTGTGTGTGTCTGTGTGTGTGATATGTGTATTGTATGTGGCTGTGTTTGTGTATTGGTTATTAAAAGAGAATCTGAAACATTAAGAAAAATATGTGTTTGTATTTATTTTAATCTCCACATAAAATTAAAATAGAATATTTTGAAAGCCATTTTGAAAATTTTATTTTCTTCAATTCATTCTCTATAGTATATTCCAGATAAATTCCAAGTAGTTTGCACAACAAATGCCAACAGAGACAAGTATTTTATGATGTATTTATTAATAAGCTTATAGTTAAGTACATTTGTAATACTGTTATTCTAAATAATGTTTAAGACTGTTAATATGTGTAAGATGCTTTACAAAATGTTATACACAATAACTCTGTGAGACATGTATTATTACTCTCATTCTCCAAGAGTAATTCCTGAGAATTAGAAAGATTAAGTAACTGGTGTAAGAATAAACAGTAGGTGAAAAAACATATATTTCTTTTTTTTTTTTTTTTTTTTTTTTTTTTTTTGAGACAGAGTATTGCTCTGTCGCCCAGGCTGGAGTGCACAAGTTCGGCCTCCCGGGTTCACGCCATTCTCCTGCCTCAGCCTCCCACATAGCTGGGACTATAGGTACCTGATGCCACGCCCGGCTATTTTTTTTTTTTTTTTTTTTTTGTATTTTTTGGTAGAGACAGGGTTTCACTATACGTTGGCCAGGCTGGTCTCGATCTCCTGACTGCAGGTGATCCTCCTGCCTCAGCCTCTCAAAGTGCTGGGATTACAGTTGTGAGCCACCATGGCCAGCCAAAAAAAAAGATATTTCTAAGTCAAGTTTTTGAACTTCAACACCTATAATCTTTCTACAGTGCCATATATTAATATCCCCAAATTGGAATATATTGAGATGTGTATCACAAAAAGAGAAATGAAATGGGAAAATGCTAAAAGAAACTTCAGTTTCTATATTAAAGTACTACAGATATCTCACAAAAATATCTGAAACTTAACCAAAAAATAAAAGCAAAGTTGCCCAAGATAGCATCACTTGAGGTCAGTGGTGGTCAAAATGAAAACAACTGTGAAAAAACAACAATAACAACAGAATAACTCTCATCAGAAGGAGGAATTCAATCTTGGAGAATAGGATGTTCTTGCTCTTCTCTCTCCTTTTCCTTCTTCGTTTTTTAATGCTTAGGGTACCAGAATATAGAATCCCAGGCATGGTTCAGAAACCAAAAGGAAAATTTTAGATGACAACCTGTCCTTTAATTAAGTATTTTAATTAAATTGTATGAATAAAAACTTAAAGTGGAATAATGTTAGTTACTAATATTTAATAATATTAGTTTTTGAACTTCAATGCCTATAATCTCTTAAAGTTTATAAAGCCAATAAGGCTGAAACATAATTTTACTAATTTGGTCAAAATTTTTTTGAAGTTAATAATTCAACAAGGTTCAAAATAAACTTCCACATACTAAAATATATATGTTTATCAATTCCTGTGTCTTAGTATTTAAAGAATGTGCTTTAATAAATGACCAGTGACTTTACAGTACACCTGTAAGCCACAAATTTAAATAAATAGTTTAAAAGTAACTAGAGCTTGTAGTTAAAAAGGATCTTGCAATCTGGTACGGTTGGTATAAAATATATTATAAAATATTGACACTTTTCCAACTTAAAGTGGTTTCAAATTTTCCCGGAGCAAATTATACTTATAAACACCACTCAGTTTTACCACACTGTAAATTATCATGTGTTGGCACTTGTGACCCAATTTGTTTCAGTTTTACTTTGGATCACATCAAATAAAAAGGGCCTATTTTCAGAGATAACATTCTACTGCCAAATACAACCAACACAAGTTTATTTCCCCAGGTGAAAGGTTCAAGGCCAAATTAAAAACAACAACAACAACAACAAAAAAAAACTGCTATCACTTTTTTTCTTTACCAAACTTCTTTTTATCAGATTTTTGAAGCTTAGTTTAACAGAAAAAGTATTATGCAGAACCACAGAATGTTAATACATGCTTCCAATTAAACGGAGACAACCAAATTAGTTCACACAGTGTTCTATTAATTGATTAGTATAAATTCTTTCCAAAGCTCCATCTTTTTAAAAGTGTTATCACCTGGCAAATATCATGCTCTGTGTTTCATAATTTAACTTGGGAGTTAATTTTAAAAAGTAACTTCATTAAGATGTGTGGTTCTAAGACTGTTGGCTCTGATTTATAACTATATTATTAAGGATATAATAATTAATTCTGATTTACATGCAAGACAGGGATTCTTAAGAAAAATGATGAACTTGCTAGAATATAGAGTAAATATACTCTCTGCAATCAATCTTTTTGTAATTTTACTTTCTGAAGTGATATGCACATTATGTAAATGCATATGCTGCTTAGAAATGGATTAAAAAAGAGACTCAATCTACCAACCGATAACAAGCTCATTGTATGTAGCTGCAAATAATCTCATTTCCCTGATAAAAACAATAATGAAATACTCATAATGACCACACTCACATTTTTGCCTTGATCAGGTATATTCAGATTAGTTGTGGATGATAAAGAAGACTCAAGCACGCCTAGAGACAGATATTATCATCTTATTACTATGCAAATGTATGAGACTATCTAAGTATGAGAACACCTAGTACCACCAAAACCTAAGACCTCTTGATATTTAATGTGCAGCTTTCACCAACAGAAAACAGATCATTTCTAGTACCTAAGATTCACAATTAAAATCAATTGAAATTAAAGCTATTATAACTTATCTCCATGAGTCATTTTTCTTACATAGTATTCTTCTTGTGTTTGTTCTCTGTAACAGCCAAATAATTTTTCCTTGCTTCTACCATCAATATTAACTGTTTTCCCAAAATAAACATCCCAAAAGACACACATGTGATTTGAGGATAAGATGCATCTTTGCTACCAGACTGTGGTTGTTCACCATTTTTTCGAATTTACTTTATGTTTTATAGAACATGGTTTAGAGACAACAGCCAGTGTGGAAGGGATCATTTTTTTTCTCTTTTCTTAAAATGTGACAGTATGTTATTTTTTATATGTAATTTAAAACTAAGCAATATTGTTTTAGTTCTCAACAACTGCCTAGGACGTGCTTATTTTAGAGTCAGCCTGACTCATATTAACCATCTATTGTGAGGAAAAACATAGTGAAGCTGACCAAAAAGTAAAGAGACAATGCTCATCATCAGGTTTTGAAAACAGCTTCTCTCTTTCTGGTAATACAGCTTAAAGCAAAATCTACTTTTAGAATTATTGATTTTACATAGCTAATAAAACCATTTAATAGTAAGTACACACATTGTACTTGTTTCTATTTTTTTCTTTAGAATACTGAACTAAGTAATATGAAACTTTGCTTAAGTTTGAAAAATAACAGTATCTAAAAATGGTAAAACAAAACTGAGTTTACTCACCCAATGGATTTGAGAGGTGACTTATCTGCTGTGAGAAGTTAAAAGTATTATACCACTGTAGATTTATTGGCTATGTAAGGGTTGATATATAAAATGCATTTTTGGCCTTTGGATTTTAGGAATTCTAAATTAAATTTGGTCATTTAATTTATGCATATAGAATGCCTCTGCCAAAAATATTCTATAAGCAAAACAAACTAAAGATACAAATTAGATTCAATGGTCATTAAATTCAATATTTGAGGCATCTAGAGAGTTACCTGATACAGCACTTGATTATGAAATGTAAAATATCAAAGAGTACACAAAAAACTCATCTTTTTTGGTGGGTGTTTTTATATGTATATCTATCTCTACCTATGTACACATGAAACACATTTACAGATTCTGAATATTGTACTTGTTATAATATTAAAAATATTAACTTTTTTGAATATTGTAATTTCTTCTTCATTAAGACTTTAAGTGGTGAAAATTACTCAAAACCCAATTTATAATCCCCATATCAGGTCACTCTGGTCATTAAGATAACCTAAAATACATCAAAATATTGTTTTATAGTATTTTCCTTTATTTTTATTACAGACACAGAAGAAATCAGGACAATTCTACACCTATGACACGCACATAATTACATTGTAATTGATGTCCTATTATTATTAACAATATGGAATACATCACCTTTCTGAGTGAAGTATTAATGATCACTCATTTTCTTTTCAACATATTGTTTCTTACAAAATCAGTGAAGTGATAGGGAATCTTGTTCCTCCTACAGCTATTTTTCCAGTTATTTTGCATATTATTCTAATAGCTTCCAATGGATCCACTTGAATCGAGTGACCAATGGAAAGGTTAAGTTGGAGTAGGAGAAAGCATTGCAACTAATTAATATGTCAGAGGAGTACAGCCCTAGCCAAAAGAGTTAATGAAGCTTGCTAAGGACACATGTGGGTCTTTTGTAACGCAGGCCTGACTGTACAGCCTAGTTAGGTTAAATTGTCTGTCAGTTACTGGCCAGTTGGCCACCACCTGGCTGCCTAGGCTGGTCTTTCCCCCATCCCAAACAGCCCTCTTCCCAGCTCTCAATGGCAAGCTGCTGCCACTAAACATCTAGAAGCCTCTGACAAGGTTTGGGCACACAATGAGCTCCTGACATGTGAATGAAGGGCCAGGGCAACACTCTGAATGGGGAAGATTTACCCCATTTAAACTCATAATGTTCACAACAACACGCATAAAAGAAAAAGCCCATCCTTGCTGTCAGGCCATTAACATTTATAACAATATGCTAATAACCTTCTAGATTACTTTCAGTTTCCAAGGACATTTAAATTCATGAACTGATGGCTTCAAACATAAAGGGGGTGGTGGGGGAGTAGAGAAGAAGGGCAGTTGGTTAGGAAGAAGGAAGAAACAAAAGGGAATGGAAGAAATTGCAATCTATCTCACAGAACACTACTTTTTAAGCCTTCCACCCAAACAGAAGGCTTCTGTCTATAGAAGATTATGGTCAGGCTTACACAATGACCTGGGAATGTTATCAACGACAGGCACATCTCTAAGAGTTATGCATTTAAACATGGCTGTTGTGATCATAGGTGGTTCCTGATTCAAAGGAGTTTTAAGTCGGGCCATGAACCTTTGTTTTTCCGGTTATGTGTTGTCTTTTGTTCAACTGCCTCCTTTGGGAGGATATCATATATTTTTTCCTTGTGATTAGAAAATCACATCACAAGAAAACATATGACGTTTTAGAAATAAGCTCTGAAGTTTACCCTAAAGCAATTAAGAAAAGAGCGGGCAATCCTGAATAAATTATAGATGCTGTTTTCTTTCCAATTATTTTATCGTTCACCACTTTCTTAGAATGAAACAAATGTGAGATGAGTTTGTAAAATTATCTTCCATGACATCGACTCAACATAAGCCTCAAAATCAAGTTATCAATTTGTGTCATAAGAAAAACACATATTATTATCTATTGCTTGCTTCATTGTATATCAAAATTCATTGCTTCCAACTTAAAAACAATATCTCCTTCTTTAGTACTGATTAGTGATATTCAATCAATTTGAGAAATTATTGTTCTCATAGATTTCAGTATGTAGCCATTGTCAAAAAGTTGAATCTGCTTGACTTCAAATGACAAGAGGCATTTGAAAAATAAAATATGCTTATTTTATATTCTCTCAGAACTTACCACAGAGGTAGTTAAGCCTCCTATGTTGTTCATTTTATTTCAGCAGTAAAATGCTTCTTTCTTCATATAGTTTTTGAAACAACGTTGATAAATTTGAAACATAAAAATCTTCATGTAATATCAAGGCTGATTTGTACCAATCTGAAAATGCACGCCCATAATGTGATGCTAAACAGAACCCTTTTTAAAGTGCTCAATCTGTTAAAAATTTTGTCTCCCTTATCCAGCTAAGCAAAAGTATCAGATGCAATTCTTGAAAAAATGGTTTTAAACAGTTAGCATATGCTCTTCATGCTGTAAACATCTTACATTTAATGATCCACTCGACCAGAAAACTACTGAACTTAATTCTAGGTAATGTTAACCAAAATAATCAAAGTGACCATTCACAAAAATTGCTCTCAAATTGCTCTCAATAAATTGTTTTTTTTTTTTTTTTGGTTTGTTTTGTTTTTGTTTTTTTTTAACTCAAGGGTATCAAAATCCCCAAGTGTTTCTCTTCTGCAATGACATATAGAGACATATCATTTTTGTAATTCATACTTAGGGTTAAATATTTTTATTTGAGTTTGGGATTCCACTGTCTACACTTTTGCTTTATCTTCACTTCAATAACAAGAGTAGTCGCAACAGCACCTGTCTCAGAAGAAAAGTGGAGAACTAGTTCATACGTCATCAGCTCCTTGGCTACACTTCACAGCCAAGGAGTGTGCATTCCACAGACCAGTGGAAATCTTTACTGCCAGACCATCGCTATCCCATTTCCATCAGAACAGAGAGCCAGGCTAAGTGTCCTTGAAGGTTTGGGTCCAAAGTAATCCAATATGACAAATTACTTATGAGGAAAATAAAGTAAAAAGCTATCTCATAGACTAAGCCAAGTATCCTAAGGTTTAAACGTAAGTAATTCTAGTTCTGTGAATAAATCATTATTTTATGAGGCTATAATCTCAATATTAGAGTTTGTTGACTTCCAGAGCCGTTCATCTGGCTCTATGGAAACCAGTGACTGTAGGAGACGCTCTAATTAACAAAGCCTTCAGGTAAAGTAGATTGAATGCTGCAATTTCTACTACCAGAAAACATGAGCAAAAATCAAAATTAAGGTTATGAAGTAGAATTCACATACATCCCAGTAAAACTGAAGAAATGATACATTTGAGCTTTAAACCTAATAAATACAAGAGAACTGAAGAGAAGTGTCTCTTTACGCAGCCATGTGATCCCACAAAAAACCCCAGCTTTTTCAAGGTCAGAGGCACAATTCTGAAATATATGATATCGGAATATATACACAGAAACACTGTATGGTCGCTGTGTGCTTTTTTATCTCTTCATTATGGGTAAGAGTTACATAAAATAATAGTTTATTTATATATAACGGTCATCAAACAAGTTGATACATTTTATTAGCAGTTTATTTAAGATCGCAGTTTATTCTATATATGAAAAGCAAGAATCATTTAAATAATTTTATCATGGTTATAAGTAATAAAGAATGATCACATTGATTAGATGCAACGTTTCAGAAGCACAGTTGAGACCCAACTACTGTGTGCATGTGTAATATAAATGTGTATAATTTCTGTCTGAAAAATATATACAATATCTGTAAAAAAATATTTTTTACTGTAAATGTGGATACCCTTACAAACTTTTTAAAAATAGAAAAAAATAGCATGTATCATTAGCAGTGATAAAATTATCATAGATGCCAAAGGTTGTCTGTAAATTCATCTTTTTATACTTTTAAATTATTTTATGGTTTCAGAAAAAATAAGTCTAATTATTTCCACTCAGGTGACCTAAATGGGCTGATGCTTTTATACCAAAACAAAGATTGCCTGTCTGTCCAAACCTCCAAACCTCCAGCCAAGAAACAGTTGTCTCCAGACAGACAATTGTTGGTGTTTATTCTACTGAAAAATGTGAATACATTGTGTTCTGAGTATTTGCTTAATTAAAAGAGGAGCTTTATATAATTTATGGACAATGAATTGGAAAAACATGTCTCTGAGACTTCTTTAATTTTTCTGCTAGTTTTATTTTTTGATGGTGTACCAGAATTTCTCAATTTTTAATTTCAATACATTTACATATTATAATCATAGAAAATTATTTTCTATACTAACATATGTAAAGGGAAGGTTTTGTTACCTAGTAATAGGAATTCAACACGTAGGCAAATATGCATTTCGTAATATTTAGAAAAAAATTACTAAATATCTTATGTAACATTTAAAGCTTCTCTATTTCAAGAAGCATTGTGTTTAATTATCTGTATCTTTTTTCTTAGAGTTTTGATGTACTAAACTCTAAAAAAACTTTCATGAAATTAAAATTGAAAAGGAAGTCTCTTAATTACCATGAAGTTATTTTTAGAATATAATAGTTTAAACTCTCAACATTAAACACGTAAAAACTTGATATAAACAAACATCAATGCTCTCTTTAATTTTTTTGGTTTGTTTTTAATCACAGCCTCATTAATGATTGAGGACATTAGAGAATGACTTATGGAACAACCTATAAAAATCACAAAAAATAACATAAACTTTCCACTTTCAGAGATCTAATAACAAAATACCACAGTTGCCAAAGTTATCTGCTTCCTATCAAGATCTATGTTTGGCACAAGAAGTATTCAATTCATTCATCATTTTCAATGCACTAGTACGCTAATTATTTCAAATTGTTTCCTCAGCCAGAGGTCTAGGACAAATCAGGCAAGCCAAAAATAGCAGTTATGAATAATTATGCATAATTTACCTCAAGGCCTAGGCCAGTCTGCTATTAAAACTTTTACTTGCCACACTGCGATCTGTGCTAATTGCAAACTTTAAAATTATTTCAAGGTTGTCTTTTTATCTAGTGTCAACTTCAAACCTTCCTCTTAGTGACTTTTAGGTACTTTGCACTCTTCAAATACAATTCTAATCATAATTTTGATTACAGATATATGTACATATATGTACATATATATGTGTGTATATATGCATGTATAATAAATAATAGAAATTAGTGAAGAAAGTGTTGTTCTCATCTTTTGCAATTCTCAAATATGTAGACACATAGTATAAACATGAGGGTTGAGAAGTTAAAGTATAGTAATGACCTCGCTGTGGGAATTCTATCTTGCTCCAGTTGAAAAGAGAATACAGGGTTTTAGCAATGTGCAAATATTTGTCCAGCATCAAGGAAGAAACCCTTGAAATTCTGCTGCTCCTCAGAAAGTTCAGTGTATTCAACTTTGACTTTCATTTAAGACAAAAACCGAGACAACTACCTTAAATTCACTGATGTCAGGATTTCTAATAATTACAAATTTCAAACTATGACGTTAGTATAACACACAATTGAAGATGATGCATTTTAGCTTCTATTTTTGTAATGTTACTTCTCCCCACATAGGGGAGAGAAATAGCTTTTTTTCCTACTTCATTTTCTCATTTCTCCCCCTAACCCTACCCATGCTAAACCTTGTAGTTATGCTTTATCTTCTTATTGAAAGAATAGAAAATATTAAAGATAATATAAATGTGATATTTTAAATTATATGTCCTTTGAATTTCTGTTTATGTACTGTATTCTTGAAAACTGTAAACAGAGTGAACGTTATGTACTTTCATCACAAAATAAAAACTGATGTAATGCATCTATCAATTAGCTAGTTAACTGTTTCACAACGTATACATGCTTCAAAACACTATGTTGTGCATGATAAAAATATACAATGTTATCTGTCAATTAAAACAAATTATTTTTCATCCTTTTTTTCCAGGTCATTGACTTTTAGGCCATGAGGATATATATCACTAAACTGTCATTTTCCTGAGCTATTTTCTTTGTACAAAACAAAGGATGCTCCATTTCACCTCAGACACATTTTGAGGAGAAATGGGGCAATTTGCAAGAATGTGTTTTCCTGCCTGTGATCTGTCAGATAAAGCACCCACTCCACCCCTTCTTAAATAATACATCACACTTGCTGGGTAGCTGTGATTGTATTTTTTGTGCTGTTTGTTAACTGATGCTCTCAAAGAATTATCCATTCAAAAGCACTCCCTTAATATTGTCAAGTCAATTTAATCAAAGGATGTGTTTTGTTTAGGTTCTCCCTAGACCTCATTCTAAAATATTCTGAGAGCATGACATTTCTGATATGTCACTGTGTTGGAACCTACTTATACGCAAATAGTTCCAATAAGCAAAAGAAAAAAGGAGAGCAAATCAGAGGAAGCAGGTGAATTTGGGAGAGAAAAGGAGAAGGGCTAAGGACAAAAGATAATTGATTTGTCTTCATTGTTTCACAGAACTATGTTTTTATGGTTGGTGTTATTTTTAGACTTTCTGCATGAAATAGAAC
The DNA here is from genome assembly GCF_007565055.1 of Rhinopithecus roxellana. Lineage (NCBI taxonomy): Eukaryota > Metazoa > Chordata > Mammalia > Primates > Cercopithecidae > Rhinopithecus > Rhinopithecus roxellana. The sequence goes on along the minus strand of NC_044549.1, from coordinate 13,546,852 downwards.
CTTGTAACATGGTTACCAGAGTAAAAAATCAGAAAACAGCAGTTACTGTAATTTAAATGACTTTGTATCATTTCAAAAGTTACAGGCATCCAATAACTACCCTTCCTCCCAATGTGTTTCAGTTATTTCAAGCAAAAATGTACAGAGCGAGTGCTTCTGTTCAAAAGACAGTATATGTGCTAGACATATTTTGGTCTTGCCCTCAGAAACCTCATAATTTAGTGTACAATTTAAAAAGCTGAACAACTACCATAATAAATAATTACAAATTTTGATAAATTATACGAAGAAGAAGATAAAGGAAGAATGAGAAGATGAAGATGGTTCTTAAACCTACTTTAGGCAGTGGAACGGGGAAAACTACCTGGGCATTTCAGCTGAGAACCAGACCTGAAGGGTGCTAAGACAGAGATCTCATGCGGTGAAGAGCCTGGAATCCGGAGTTAGATCACTGGGGTTTTAATCTTGCCACTCATTTGCTATTAATGAGCATTTGAGCAAATTGCTTAATCTCTCTGGTTTTAGTTTCATCATCTGTAAAACAAAGATGATGATAGTATCTAAAACAAACCATAGGGTGAACAGCGCTTGAAGAGCCAGGGAAAAGTGTTCTGGGAAAATGAAAACACAGGAACGAAAGCCCTGAATGGGCATTTGGCGTTTCTGAGGAGCTGATTGTTGGCCAGTGTAGCCACAGCATGACCAAGTTCCAGAATGGCAGGAGCCTTTATCATCCAAGGCCTGAACAGCCTTGGAAAGGAGTCTGGATTTTGTTGTACAAAAGCTGATGTCTTCTTTTCTTTTAGAAGATGAGTATGTAAAGATGCAAGATATTTGAATCAAGGATTCAAAAGGAGAATACAAAAGTAACACAGTTTTTTTGAAAGTAATAACATTAAAAATTAAGCCGAGAATTAACATAAGACTTGCATTTTTGAATAGATCATTTTGACTGCAATATGGAGATGGTAAAGAGGAAAGGCACAGAAGAGCACAGCTTTTATTCCACGCATTAGAACAGTTAAGAGATGGGCCTGTTCTATGGTGACAACATTGGGGATGGAATAATTGAACCAATTTGAAAGAGGTTTGCATTGCATTGCATTTATTAAAAATAATTATTACGAAAAGTATAATTTCTTTCAAGAATGTTTTATATACTGATAATGTATGTTGGGTGGATTCCATACTATGATATTTTGTTTGAATTCTTAGGAAGACCTGTTTTTGAGGGTTAGTTAAGCATTGGCAATTTGTCTTATTTGAAGCGAAAGTTCTTTATGTTCTCATTCACCTTTCCCAGAGTTTCAATTGTAGCTAGAAAAGAAATGAGGCCGAATTTTCCCATGGATCCCAGTGGGAGTGTCTAGAATGTTGCATGAGAATCACTTACAAAACGTCTCCTGCATTAATCTGTTTTATGTTCCTACTCCCTCACTGATTAGAATCAGAGGTGACAGAAAGACTGTAAGGAGGACCTGCAATCTTTAAAAGCCAAGTAAGAAACTGTTTCTGAAGTATAAGGATATGAAAACCCTGAATCAGCAATGTTGCATGGAAAGATTCGTTTTTGTTTCAGTAGTACTACAAGTGGTCTCTGTGTAGTTGTATACATACACCTCCATTTTAAATGTAGTATTATCAGATAATTTCATTTATTAAATACTCTCTTCTAGTCCCTGAGATACACCGTGACTATTCTGCGGGGGGTTCTGGGGCTTTATCCTACCAGCACACATTCTATTAGCACTAATTGTATGCTCTCAAGAGAGTAAATGGGCAGAAAAGCATATACTTTCATCGAATAATCTGGAGATCATTTCCTTGGCCTACTTATTTTTTTTCTCCATAAAAGAAAAGGATCATGAAGGCATCCAGAATTTTGTGTTGGAAGATTTCTAGTAAGTTCAGAGGAAGATAGAAAAACTAGTGGGATTTACCCTAGAGCAAGTCTGGGTGGAAGCAGATCCAAAGGGCAAGAGAAGCTGTGGATGGGAAAATTCAGATGTCAGGTGTGACACAGGTCTGAAAAATGTCTTCCAAGAAAGATTTCCAGTTAATCCCAGCAATAGCATACACTCTACAAAGGTTTGTTGGATTCTTTAGGGGGGACTATCTAGGCCAAGCTTGTTCAACCCACAGCCTGTGGGCCGCATGTGGCCCAGGACGGTTTTGAATGTGGCTCGACACAAATCCGTACATTTTCTTAAAACATTGTAACTTTTTTTTGCGATTATTTTTTAAGCTCAGTAGCTATTGTTAGTGTTAGTGTATTTTATATGAGACACAAAGACAAGTCTTCTTCTTCCAATCTGGCCCAGGGAAGACAAAAGATTGGACATTCCTCATCTAGGCTACCTGGTTGATCCATGCACTTCTAGATCAATTACTCTTCTCTACTCCTTTATGTCTGAAATGCTACCTCTCTCTGAAGAATTCAAAATCATCACTGGATTAATTTGAGATATTTCTTTTCCCTTGAAAATAATATGGTAATATTATTTTGTACTCTGGTTTGTTGCTCCTAGCTGTTGATTTCTCTATCCGAAAGAACCAGGCACAATCAGATGTTAAAAGATCTCATTCCTTAATCTGCCTCTTATTCACCTGGATAAACCACCAGACCTCTTCTATTGACCTCAAATAGAAAAAAATCACTTTAGAATGTGTTTTTGCGTCTCTTCCTTCCCCATACCATCATCGTTTGAAAATAACACTGCAGGTTGTCTTTGCAATTAATTCTGATTTGTTCCAGAGTGTTCCATTTATACATGCCACCCAGCTACAGCAGTGATCCACAACTCACAATCTTGTCTGATTGGGAAATCGGACAAGACTCTCTAATTTCCCAGGAGCGTGGTTAAGATACTCACAACTTGTATTCATTTAGGTTATTTACAAACTTTCATTCCTACATTTTCATAGAAGTATACATTGGATATTGAGGGAACTGACAAAACTTCTACGTATCATTTTTATATCATATGAATATGATGTATTGCTATTATAATGGAATAAAATCAAAAATATTAAAAAATATGGTAACAGGGTTAGTATAAAGAATCAGCAGCAATATAAATGAGATGTTCTGGGAAAATTTCTTATTTTCCTATTGTTCCCTTCCCCCCCAGCTCCCTCAAAATCATATCAAAGTATTTAGTATCAAACTAAAAGTTAATCAAGTTAATATCAATTTTATGATTACTCGTTAAAAATAGGTCATCATTGCTAAAAGCTCACTATGTACTAGGTGCTTAAGTTCTTTACATAAAATATAACCTCTAATCTGTACACTATCCTCCAAAATAGGTATCTGAAGCTTACAGTGAATAAGAGGCAATGGCAGGATTCAAGTTTAGGTGCGCATGATCCTAAAGCTATAATCACTCCTGTAATTTGGCTCATTTATTTTGCTCATGCTAAAATGAAATATCCTGGTAAACATAAACTTTAATCATTTATATCCTAGTATAAATCATGTTTGTTGAGTGACTGTGTTGATACAAGAGGGTGACACTGCAATTTGCCACATGGATACCTCTTCATTGAAGGACTGCAACCCCAGCTGCTGGGACGCGGTCAGCAGACAGCCTGCAGCTTTCAACCCTTGCAGACATTGTCTCTGCTGCATGGAGTAGCCGTGCTAGAGTTCAGGTCCTTCCCAAGGGTGGCACATCCAGTGATTTTGCAGGAATAAGAAGGCCTTGCCATCTCAGTCCAGTTCAAGATCTTTCTTTCTTTTTTTTTTTTTTTTTTTTTTTTTTTTTTGAGGCGAGTCTCGCTCTGTCGCCCGGACTGGAGTGCAGTGGCCAGATCTCAGCTCACTGCAAGCTCCGCCTCCCGGGTTTATGCCATTCTCCTGCCTCAGCCTCCCGAGTAGCTGGGACTACAGGCGCCCGCCACCTCACCCAGCTAGTTTTTGTATTTTTAGTAGAGACGGGGTTTCACCGTGTTAGCCAGGATGGTCTCGATCTCCTGACCTCGTGATTCGCCCGTCTCGGCCTCCCAAAGTGCTGGGATTACAGGCTTGAGCCACCGCGCCCGGCCCCAATTCAAGATCTTTCTAAAAGCCCCTCTCGGTTCCAGCACTCTGGGTTGGGCTGAAACCCTTGGTAGGCCTAGATCACAGCTTCACTTCACCTTCTGTCCATTCCTGCTTCCTTTCCTTCCTTTCCACAGGTTTGAATCCCAAAGGCACTCCTTACTAAACATTCAGCATACAAAATGCCTTCCTACAGTCTGATTCCAGGGGAACCCAAACCACAATTGAGAAGAAGGGAGAGAGGTTGGGCAAGTGATTTCCGGGCAAGAGAGGAAGGAAGAGAACAATACTGAGTGAAGGAACATTTCAGAAAAGGAACAGAAATCAGATCCTAAAAGAACAAATTCTGCTAGTTGATTGCATTTGCTTTTGCATAAAACTAACATCACCATTCACAGTGGCTGAAATATGTGGACATCATTAATTAATAAGATACTTTATTTCTTCTGATCTAATTTCTCTGGAGTATGGCATGTTCCTGTGTTTACTCCTGCTTTCCTCATTTCTAAAATGCATGATTTCCAGGACACCGTATAACCTGCCTAGTATGTCCAGGATTGGTCACTTTCTACATGTTATCCCCAATTTTAATTTTAAATAATACCCCTTTTCGTCCTCAAGCATCCGTACTCTGAGGATAATTATGTGTTCATCTAATTCCCAGTTCCTGTTTAAATCTCTTACTTGTGTTTTAAGTGAATTACCTCACTTGGATAAGAAGGCTCATTAAGCAAGAGAGGTTTATTTATTATTATTATTATTATTTTGAGACAGAGTCTCACTCCCATCAACCAGGCTGGAATGCAGTGGTTCAATCATGGCTCACTGCAGCCTCTACCTCCCAGGCTCAGGTGATCTTCCTATCTCAGCCTCTCAGGTAGCTGGGACTACAGGCATGCCACCATATCCAGCTAATGTTTTATATCTTTTCATAGAGACAGTATTTCACCATGCTGCCCAGGCTGGTATTGAACTCCTGGGCTCCAGCGACTCACCCACCTTGGCCTCTCAAAATACTAGGATTACAGGCATATGCCACTGTGCCTAGCCCAAGTCAGGTTTAAAATAATAAAAATTATAGGACATTCACACAAGGTTATTCATTACAGCCACTGTTTTTGTTTTATATGTATATATAAAAGGAATGACTGCCCATCAGTAAAAAGACTAATTAATCATGATATATCCATACTCGGTAATAACTATGCAAACATAAAAATAAAGAACAAGGAAGCTCTTTATGTGAAAGATCTCCAAGATACATTGTTCGATTTCACAAAAAGTAAGCTATAAAACATCATTGAAAGATTCACTTTGCATAAAAGCAGGTGTTCTATGTATACTATGTAAACATTACACAATTTTTGTATACATATAACCACATAACTAATACTATTAATGGCCTTGAGACAGGAGAAACAATGACGTACTGGCAGAGGTGGAGAGAGACTTCACTATATTTCTTCTGTAATTTTTGAAATTGTAACCATGGGAATGTATTACCCACTCAAACATTTTCTTTCTTTATTCTAGTTTCTAATATAGCATAGTCCTTAAAATGTGATCCAGGGAAATCAAAGTGATTTTCATAGGAACAGTACGGTGGTCTTTGTCTTTTTCACTCTAACCATCTTACCAATTTGGTGGAGTTTTTAGAAGCTGCATGATGTGAGAAGACATCATCACTCAGATGGTAATATCCTTCATGCAGACTTACTACTAATTTTTAGATGCATTAATAATTTCATTAAATTTCCTAGTTTAATTTCCATTAGGGTAAATATTTACAGACATAACCAACATAAACAAAACCTCAATAATTTCTTAGAATACAATCCTGAGACAAAAAAATTGGAGAATCACTCTGAAATCGCTAGTTAAAAAATGTTTTTAATGTAGAAATATTTGAGGTTTGAGACAGTAGCAACTTTGTAACCTGAGGAGACCATAAAAAGTGAAAATTGTGCTGATGGATTTCCTATTAAAAGTCTGGAAAGCAGTTGCCAAAGGGATATACCAAGTTTGTGACAACACTGAAGAAACTTTAGGGTTGAATCTTTAGGTTTGATGATTAAGAGGATACAAAGGACACAAGTTTGCTGTACAACATGACCCAAACTTTGGTGAAAGAAATACACACAGAAAAAGAACACACACACGCACACACACACAATCTGATGTTGGTTTTCTCTGTCTTGTGGAATATAAAGCTGTTATTTACTTAAAAACATTTATTTATAATTATTTACTTAAGAATATCGACAATTTTGTAATCATAACAACTTTTCAGAAGGCCTTCACATAAAGTCTCATTTTATTCTCCAAACAACCTAAGGAAAACAGTCTAAATATTACCATCATTTTCTGTAAGAAATGGACACTAACAAGATACGCTATACTGCTTTTTCTATCTTTTCATATCCCTTACCAAACTTAAACATAGTATACAATTTATGCATTTATTATATATTTGTTGTCTGTTACCCCTGAAACAAATGTGAGATCCATCTTGATTGTTCCACACATTATTGACTTCTGATATATTATATATTATGTTCATTCACTGCATTTGTAAACTTCCTTCTCCTAACAGAATGTAAGGAAATTGATTACCATCATTTCTTATTCAAACTCTTTGGTATACCGTTTTAGGATAACGGTCTTAGGGTGTCAGGGTAATTGCAGTATTTAGTCATATTTCCAAATCTAATATAATTTTTCTTTTATTTTTGAAGAAAAAGTTAAAAAATAAAAAACTAGGAAGAAGGAAAAGAAGGAAGGAAGGAAGGAAGGAAGGAAGGAAGGAAGGAAGGAAGGAAGGAAGGAAGGAAGGAAGGAAGGAAGGAACTCATAGCCCATATAAAGCCCAGTTGGTGTTTAGAGTTTTCTTAATTAATCATCTTTATACCTCAACACAATCTCATAAATCACCATGTGAAGCTAATGTTTCATTACAGTGAGTACTTGTATATACTACAATATAACAATAAAAATGATGAAAATTATAGCACTAATAGTAATTAATGTTAGGGGCCATGAAGATATTTATCCACTTTGAATTCCAAGGAACTGAGCCACCTTCCCATATTTAGATACACAATCATCAAACACTCCTCACTTATTCTCTGTAGTTCCAATTGGCACTTATTTTCTCTAGTTCCAATTGGTTTCATTGACTATTTCTGCCCAGAACTTTGTAATGGGAGTGAGAGGCAGTGGAGAATTTATTATTCTGGCAGCAACTTTGGCAATGCCACCTGATCTCAGTTGACAGCCTTCTCATGGTGTCAATGAGATCATAGCCAGAGGTTAACGGTGATGGTGATTACAGGGACTTCACTAGTGGATTTTGGTGATGCTTGCTGTGGTCCTGACTGTACCCTCCCTAACTTGTATCTAACCGCTTTCTGAGCTGGGTTAGTAATACTCTTTTCAGTAAATTTCTTTTCTGACTAAATCAGCTTCAGCAGGTTTCCTATGCTTACAACTAAGAGCTCTGATTCATAAGACGTGCATCTGATTTTGGTAAAAGGAACTTCAGTTTTAGGTAAAATAATCAGGGCTATAGAAATGATGCTAAAAATAAAATCTTTGAGTATCAAAATGCCTAGTAGACATTTGATAAATATTGACTTAATGAATCAGTAAAATCACATTAGAAACATCTGAAAATATGCCAGATATATTAGCACAAAATGAACTAATATATTAATGAATTAGGTAAATAATGCACATATGCTTAAGGAAATATGGGTGAGGTTATTTATATTATATTGCCCTTGCCCTATAGTGATGTATTATTTAGGCCTATAACAACAACAAAAAGTAGTTATTTATTTTCTTCTTCCCCAAATATATGGATAGGAATCTTTTCTTTAATGAAATTAAGGGCAAATATATGTATTTTTTCATATATAGTTGCCAACCAAGTTTCCACTCCTTTCAAATAGAACTAATTCCAAATTTGGAGGACAGCTTGATCCAGTACTCCTTTAGCACTGTTCATTAAAAATGCTCCTTGGCACATTGGGGTCTTTTGAATGTTGCAGGTGTTGCTGAGAATAAGCGGCCCACTGTAAAATATGTTTAAGAAGCAATGGTCTATAAAAAAGCAAATCTTGTCTCTTTGAAAAAGGACTTCTCAAAGCTATAAAATATTAGTGTGTTCATTTTCTATGAATCCGGGAAAAGCAGACATGATAAGTAGCATCCTGTACATTTATTTTATCTTGTTTAACATCTTTAACATTTTTTGTAATAATACTTTGTTTTCTGATAAACAAATTTAGGAATTCTTCACCAGACTAAATAGCCAACCAATACATTGCATATTCTTTCGTTCCTTTTAACAGACACTACGAAAGAAAGCCCCAACAATTCATGAGTGTACCTTAATTGAGAAGTGAGAGACAATGTCACCTAATGAGAAATCACATACTCTCTACCATGAACATTAAAGGTAATCCTCAATGAAGTGGTAGAAACTACAGAGATAAATCTACTTTTAAAGACACACCTAAAAATGGTTTAGAACATTCTGGAGTCAAGCTGTTTACGTTTAAATCTTATCTTCAACGTTAACTGGTTGCACAACCTTGGATAATTTAGTTATTTTCATTGTAGGTTTTTATTAATCTACAAAATTATAATACAATGTGTCCCATTGTGTTATCTTGTAGATTCAAGGAATTGATATTTGTAAAGCACTGGTATACATAGAACTACAGAATTATCTGTTAAACAAACAAACAAGCAGTGTTTCAACTGAAGCGGGTAGAAAAGACCTCACAAACTTTAGGCATTTATGTCACTTTCTCAGGGTTTTCTCTGTCAATTCTATTTAAAATTTCAACCCTGTCCATTAACTCTCTCTTTCCCCTGATTTCTTTCCTTTGTTTTTTTCTTTTTCTTCATAATGAGTATTACTATCTACACTGTATATATTAGTGTTGGTTATTGTCTATCTCCCCTACTGCCAAGGATGATTTGTTCTCTTTTATTTACTGCTGTATCCCCAGAGACATGTAGAAGCAACTTCCTGGAATTAGTACCTGTAGGACAATTGTGAAATCAATATATATACATCATCAGCCCGCAGAGAGTTTCATCTCTGCTTCTGGGTTCCCCTGCCCTGGTTTTATCCCTGCAATGTTACCCCTTTACAACAGCCATCTGCTTGGAGCAGCAGGGTTATTTAGATAAATGTAAACTTAAGCACATGTTCCAGAACCCAAAGGAAATCAGGACAAACACCTAAAAGAAATGTGATATTCTATGCTCCTTGTTCCTCTTCGTTTTTCATCAACTTTGCAAGAGATCTGGTTTTGTGAAAGAACACCATAGGAATTTGCTACAGGTGTTATGGATAACAGCTGAAGTATGAGAAGGGGTGCCTGTTAATAAAGGTCAAATAGAATTTGTTTAAACTTGGGAATCCTAGAAAATTATTTGAAAGTTGCATTAAGGAATATCTGGCAATTGAATTTTAATGAAGACTTCCACTTTAATCTTGCTTTTGCTAAAGCGGAACTTGAGAAAAAGTGGTTCGATCATAAAAGAGTAGAATTTGGTTGGCCAAGACTGGAACACTGGATCGCACTACCATAGCATTCTGGCTTCTTTCCCAGTACAAACCTTCACTTCATCACAATTGCATTCTTATATATCTGCAAACCAGAACTGTCCGTGAAAGTTTATTTTATTCCTTCAGCTTTTGTATGCTACATATTAAGAGGCAGACACCTTGTTTCTGCCACATTATCTGGATTCATTTGTGCACTGATGCAGTGTCAATCTTGAAATCTGTCCAGGCAAGAAGAGGTGTCCTGTTTTCTGTCCTAGGCCATCTGGCTGCCCTTAGTTACATTTTTTTTTTCAATAAAATAAAATGTATAGTGGACATGAGTGAATACGTAAAGAAAAAGGAAAGTGATGCCACCAAAAGTAATCAGAAATCCTATATACCTATATATTCAGCACTTTCATGGTATCATTTTTTTTTTAAATACAATGTTCCTGCCCTGTTTAGCATTAAAAACATCTTTTAGCTTTTGCACACTAACTTTTTTGGTTAATTTGCTAACTAACATCATTCTTCTTTTTACCTAAGAAGTAAAAATTTTCACAAAGAAAAGGAAAAAAAAATAGCAAACACTTGAAAACCAGGACCTTAAGTTTTACCTAACAGTGGAATAACAACAATGGATTTGCTTTTCTGTCAGTTTCCCAGTCATCTGATTTTGGCACTTAGACCAAATTTTGCCAAAAGCACACCAAATAACCCCTTCCAAACAGATTAAGAGAACAAGCATATGTTAAACAAATTGCTTAAAAAGTAAACAGTTTATTGGAGAGTAGTTAAAAATAAGAGCACTTGCTAGTCATTTTATAATGTGTTTTCAACTTTTTCCAATTTTATCTGCTCTCTTCTTGTTTAGCATAAGGAAGTCCTGGATTTCTAACATCCAAATAAAGTAGATGTGAGGAACACCCAGATACAAAGGAAGTGCTTTCACACAAAAACAAAACTCACATGAAAGCAGTTAAGACAAGTTTCTTTAGACACAATCTCTCTGCTCTGAAAAGTCCACCAGTCATTCGAATCTTCCTGATGAGATACTTAGTGCTCATGTTTTTGTTTGTTCATTCATAAAACACTCTCAAACTTGCATGTAAACAGTATCTTCTTCCCAACAGCCTCCAGTAAATACATCCTCCAAATGGCCAAGTTTACTAGTTTAACAATCACCACATTGTTCATCACATAAAGACCGTTATTTCTTTTCCTTTGGAAACTTACAATCTGTTTCTTGTAAAGTTGAAACGAGGTTGTTTTCTCATGTTGAAAGAACTGACAGCTGTAATTACTCCTACCACTGTAGTATGACTTGGTTCCCAACATTCAACTACATACTGTATAAAGCATGAATCTGTTCAATGTTTTCAAAGATGAGAAAGGGTAATCTCATAAAAGAAATCACTAAGACCATATTTTCACTCTCTCAAGGGAACTCAATCCTCCACTAACTGGTATATAAGAAGTTGTTTCATTTTTAATTTTTAAGTTAACATTATTAAAACATAACTGTAAAACAGTAGTTATTTGACTTTACTTTTTAGCTTTTATAAATGATATTTGTAAAGCCTGCCATTGTGAAAATGTATTTTCTTATTCAGAAATTCCATGAACAATCAAAAAGCCACCATGAAAATCAAAATGGATTGCAATTATAAGGTGATCTAATCTGAAATCTTACTTACAAACTTTGTTTACTCTTTTACGTACTAACATTGTCTGGTTAATACTACGCGTGAAATATCAATGGACTTTTGAGAAGATTAAATGAAACAGTACATATTGTCATCAGTGCTTGGCACAAAGTATATACCCACTAAATGCTACATGATAGTCTTATTAATATAACTAGAAAAAGGGTATTTTACATACTTCTTGAAGTTTGAGAAGTTTGTTTTAAATGACACAGGCTGGAACCATAGTTACCAATAAAGAAATAGTACCTAAGCTATTACAGATAAAAAATGTACAAGATCATTATTCATATTTTTGGATAGTTCTCATTATTTATTGATTTTACATACATTTCTGAGTCTATTAACTCCAAAATGCCTTCATCCTGGGGATTATGACATATATTCATCTTTCTATATTTAATGTACAGCACTATCAGATATATACACAGTAAGTGCTTAATAGATGTCACTTTGAATAAACTTCAAGAATTTTTAATGATGCTTATTCTTTGAAAAAATTTTTAAAAGTTTGAAACTTTTAAACAGAATTCTGTTTCTATCAATTAATTTCCTTTTACAAACTGTGTAGATGAAAGCAACAAAATTGAATGATTAAAATAATACTTAGCTTTTAAATATACTTTTACTTAAACAATTCTGCTAAAAAGCAGATAAGTCTATAATTTGTGAAGTATTTTAAAACAAAGTGCAGTCTTTTTAGCCTAGTAAAGGTAATCTCAATAAATAACCTAATTATTCCATAATTACCTAGGACTTCAGTTTTATATATCAACTCATCAATGGATTATAGATAATTAAGTCACATTTTATAATTATCATTGCTCCACTATTATAAACATTATATATATACATACACATATATGTGTGTGTGTGTGTGTATGTGTGGATATGTTGTTAGATGCTTTAATGTGGCTTAAAGGAAGTTGGCTGGGTATTACACTTGTCTTTAGATGAAATATATGGATAATTGCCTAATCTCTCAAATAAAATACTGTTTTTTCTAGAGGTCCAACCTTTTAAAATCATGATCTATTTGAACCTGAAAGCTTTGTATTACACTGTTCCAACATTTGAGCAATCTCCCAATTACAAAATGACAGAATTTACAAAAAGGCTGCCAAATGATTGAAAGTTTTCACATGATTTATATAATTTAATCCTAGCTTGATCAAACAATTTAAAATATTGTTCAGTATAGCTGTTCATTAAATAAATAAATCTTAGAGGCTAGGTCCAAACTCAGTATTTTTGAAATTATTATGAGACTATGTTTTTCTGCCCTTCATTTATACATAATTAGCAGCAGATAAGCACCACACAGTCCATTGATATTCATAACTTTTTCTGAAAAAGAAATCATGGAGATAAGACACTTTTCTACATTTATTAATTTTTAACTTATTCATGCACTTAACTTTTGAGTGCTCACCTTTTTCTGCATCCAAGGAATGAAAACAAAACAAAACAAAACAAAACAAGGAAGCCCAAAACTTTCCTGTTCTCCTTCTCAAGAGGAAAGGGAATACACCAGAGAGAATATTAGAAGATGACATTTGTTATGGAGAAAATAAAAGCAGTAAATGCAATCTAAAATAGGGTGATCAAGACAAGCCACACTGAGAAGTTGACATTTGAGGAGATCAGAAATAAAGGATGGGGGGGCCTCATGGCTTTGGGACAAAGGGGAGCCATTTGCAGGAAGCGGGAAGAATAAGTGCTGAAGCTCAGAGATAAAAGCAGACCTGACTTGTTCATAGACACTGTGGACACTAGGAAGGATGGAACAGTATAAGGAAGGAGAGAGTATCAGGTCACAGATGTCATTGGGGGACAAATCATGATGAGCCTTGCCGGTCATTCTGAGGATTTTGGCTTTTATTCTGAATGTGATGAGAAAACCTTGGAGGATCATTAGCAAAGGACTGAGGTAAGTAGATTCAGGATCATTCTATGATGAATACAGAGTGTAACTGTAATAGGACTCATGCAGGGGCAGGGAGCCTGGATTTAACAAAAAACAGGTAAAAGATGGTGGTGGCTTGGTCAGAACGGTAGCATTGCTGGTGGGTAAGAAATGGTTATATTTTTGATATGTTTCGAAAGTAAAGTCAACAAGAATTGCCACCATTGCAAGTGAAATGTGAGAGAAGGAAAAGAATCAAAGTTGACTCCAAAGTTTTTGGCCTGATACCTGGAAGGGATAAGTGGCCATGAACTGAGATGAGGAAGTCTGCAGGAGAAATATGTTTTGGGGGTGGGCTCAGAGAAAAAGAGGAAAACAACTTTTAATCAGTTCAGTCCGAAATGGAGATATTCATAAGGAAGTTGGATATATGAATCTGCATGTTGCAGAAGGCTGAAAATAAACAGGCAACAGCAAAGTCAATAAAGAAGGAGCCACCAGTGCAAAAAATTAAAGCAGGAGAGCATAGTATCTTAAGTGAAGTAAACACGTGACACAGTCTCATCTTCTCTCTGACTCATTTACCTGCTTCAAGACAAAGCTGAAATTCGAGATGTAATTGCCTTTTCCTTTACCCATGTCAATTCACAATGGATCTCTTCATTTTCTAAACACCTGTAGCTTTTATTGCTTACATAGCCCATTTACTAATTAACTTATAGCATAGTGCTTATTACAGTGGTGCTTATTTAAATATGCTTTATTGTAGCAATCTATGTTTAGGTTTTATATCCATCAACCTATAATACCTTCTAAACACACATGATATTTATGAAATAGTAGACAAAAAATAATTAGGCACTTTTACAGATAAATACATACAATAAACTGAGCCTTGGGTGATTTTTCTAAATTTACCAAGCTAATTAGTATCAAAATTCTGGAATTTAGTTGCTAATTTATAATGAATCTTTTCAAACTTCCATCCACATAGATAATGCCTACATTCCTTCGTCCATTAGAAGCATGTATTAACAATTCCTTTGTGATTTTTCACAATCATTTTTGTTAAATATATTCCTATAACCACAAAGATGGTTTTTACTTTTTACCATCATGTATTTTGACTCTGTAAAAAACATTGACTGGATGGAAAGTGTAAGCATGTTCTTTTTAAAAAGGATAATTAAGTTTCTGAAGGTTGAAACTATAAGTGAAAGAATAATGATGTGAATTCCAGCATTTCAAAAATATATATAATAGTATGTATTCCATTAGTCCTCCCTAAAAAGTTTAACAGTATGAACAGTTTAGGTCCTGAGAATCATTCATAACAACAGATGAGTAAAATCACCTAGACATCTTGAATGGTCTTGACCCTAAGTTAAAAATTCCATATGTGAAAGGAGGTTGCGGGTGGAAAGAGGCCTGTTTCTGAGAGTGTTTAATCATAATAAGGAACAGCACAGGGAGGTCGTTTTAGGTTTACCAGAACACAACTGAGAGTATTATGTTAATTCTAATGTATGTGTGACTTATGTATGTTGTGTTCTCGCTGATCATTTGTTGAGTTAGAAATAGAATTTGGAATTTTAATCAGGTACAGCAGAGAACACATGGATATAAATTAATAAGGACACCATAATGTTGGTAAGTACCTTTGTGATCCACAGAAAAATGAATTAAACTACCAAGGATTGTATGTGAGGTAACATAAAAATATTCACTGAATAATCTCAAGGTAGGGCAGAAGTTTTTATTAAAACAAACATTTCTACCAAATATTAAAATTTAAATGTGGGAAATCTATAATTTTCAAAACAAAAATCTATTTTGCAGCCTTCTGTAAAGGCCTCTCACTATTTCTAAGAGTAAAGGTAAGTGGATCGTTGCAAACAGAATTTGGAGAAAAGTTTTCTTACTTGAGCTTCAGGGTATGCCAGACCACAAAATGGACTTGGAAGTTTTGATATTAATATTTAAATTCTATGCTTCTCTTTCATTTCTATTATTTCTATTATCATGCTCATGTAGAGAATGGAGAATTTGTGTATTTATACACACATCCATGTTTGATTTATGTTAACTTTTCCTAAAATAATATATTATTTGTATATTAGTTCAGAATTATGCTCTAATGATTGAACCTAGAAAATCTTCAGTCATATACAAGTCTAATTTTCTTGCATAAACAGTTCAAAAATAGGCAGCTGACACCTGCCGTGACATCTCCCACAAAGCACCAGTGAGCTGCCTTTTCCTGCTCCTCACTAGGCTGACCCTAAGACATAGCTCTCATTCTAATGTTCCCAAGGTGCTTCTGTAGTGCCAGTCACTACCCAAATGCCAGATTTCCTGTACAACATCTTTGTAGAAGTCCCACACTCCTACTTACATCCCTTCAGTTAAAACTCTTTCATACAGACACACTTCAATTTGATAGAAGCTGGGAAATGTAACCCTTTAGCTGAGTGGAATGCCAATATAATGTTATCTTAGAAGTCCAGTGAAGTAAATATATGAAATATTCTCTGAATGTCTGAATAAAATGGGGTGTCTTCTAGCAAAGATAATGGATTTGAGAGTAGGCAATTAGACACAAATGGCTTTCAATGGCACATACTTTAGCCATCATAATTAGATATACCTTTCTGCTGCTTTTATGCATCAATTGTTCCTTTTCTTGTATAATATTTAGCTTTTTCACAATATATCTCTTATTATCAGACTTAAAAGATCAAGCATTCCTTCTTCCACAGAATCTACTGTCAAGTATAAATAAGAAAAGGTGTTAGAACTTGTCTATATTGTCTTCTTTTTTATAGACAGTCTCACTGTCACCCAGGCTAGAGTGCAGTAGCATGATCCATAGCCTCACTGCAGCCTCTAACTCCTGGAGTCAAGTGATCCTCCTGCATCAGCCTCCTGAGTAGCTAGGAACACAGGCATGAGTCACCACACCAGGCTGTAATTTCTAAGCGGCAAATTCTATACTAAAAATGTCAAATTACAAGTATTCTAGAGGTACAAGCGATATTCTGGTCTGCTTGAATCAGTCTGTCATTTTGGTGATATATGAAGTAAGGAATGAATGCTACGGGAAAACTAAATACATGTAAAATTCAAATCGATATCTGGTAAACATTTCAGTAACATAGAATCTGGATCCATTATCAACATTTTGGAGTTTTCTCAATAATATGTATATGTGTATCTGGGGAAGTTACATGAATTTTTAAATTATAGAAATCACTCTTGGTCATAAAATGAAGGGTATTATCTATTACCTACTCTAGAAGGTCTCCAAAATGAGGTGCATGGGTACCCCCTATTGATATCTGTTTTAGCCTTTTAAATTTATCTTTTTTTTCCCAATAACAAATGCACATTATTATCCATCTATACAGAAAACATACAAATAAAAGTTACATATATCTTGGGACTATGAATCAAATTTTATTGTCTGAATTTCCTGAAGACCATGTTGACTTTACTTCTAGCTTAAAATTTAAAGTACTTGTTCATCTGACCAAGTCCACCCCATGAAAATCTGAAATTGTTGGCTACCACTTAGACTTTCATATCTGCAATGTCTGTGGTGTGATTTAGCATAATTTGACTTAATAGATGCTTAAATAATTAATCATGAAGTCATTAGCATGAAATCAATATCCGTTAAGAACCATATACTTTCCCATCCAAATTGTCACTAAAAAGAGATCCAGAGATACAAGAAAATGGATGTACAGCCACAGGACCTTTGAAACAACTACTGTTTAAGGATACATTTTAGTGATACCTGAGAACAAGCTGGTATTTGTACACAGAAATACATTTTGGTGCTTTACTTGCAAACTCTCACTAAATATGTAATTTGTTTATTGTAACAGCTGAGATGAGAGCAGAATATTTGACCTAAACTTTCTTATTAATTAATATCAATCACCCTCCATTATTTATCATGTAGTCACACACCAGTGAATTGTTTTTGCTTTTAAAGAATATTAACTTTAGTTTCTTATAACTTTTTAAATATTATAAAGACAAATACCCACAACTCATATCTTCCATAGGAGTTTTGTAATGCCTTTAAAGATTATTATATGCATTTAATGTGGGTAGTTTTTAATACACACCAACCACTTGAAGGGAAGACCACATATTAGTGTCTGATGGATGGCATACCACTATGTGTCTTATTTCAATGGTTTTCTATTTCAGAAAAAGAAACCCAAAAGACGACTGATATTATAAAATAGTGGTTGTTCCATCCTTGAAGTAATACTTTACAAAATGTCTTGTACTGCTTCAGTAAATACAATGCTTTTGGTAAATATTTATAGACTAAGAAAATATTTTTCAAAAGTAGACCGGCATACAACCATGTCAGACATATCTGGTTTCAGGTAGAAACCAGCACTCTATAAAATCCCTTGAACTATATAATATTTTATGATTGTGTAAGCATAATATCTTCTGTTTCAACAAAAAACCATGCTGCCGTTTTTCTGTCTCTCTTAAAGAACTATAATCTCTGATTGGTATGTGCTGGCTTCAAAATTTACGTTATGGCATTCTAGCTTTCTCTGACTCAGTATCCTCAGGTTCCTGATGTTTACTTTTCACAATTAGTTTATTATACATATGACTCCAATGAAACAATAATATATTATAATATATTTTTATAATTATGTCTCCAAATAAACAATAATTTTTATTTTCTATTTGCAAATACCTAACTTAGGAATGGGGGGAGATGTTGATTTCCTCTTTTCCTTTCCAGGTTGACATGCAAGTGACAGGAGCTGAAAATAATTCAGATACATTCACCAATTGTTTCTATAAGTGAAATGATAAACAGAACTTTCCTAAGATGGGTATGTTGGAAAACAATGTAAGATTAATCCATCATCAAGGAATATTCTAAAATAGCCATTTTGTTTTGTTATTCTGAAAGTTATACATGCTCCTTAAAAGCATATGTTATCACAAAGTTTAAAAGTACAATTTTCCCTGATAATTTTTCAATCTTTAAGAAGAAAAAACCTAGAGAAAACTGAATTTAACTTCAGTTTGGATGTCTGTTTCATGAAAGACACGAACGTTTTGTATAAATAACTTTGATATTGTCATAAAATCTTAATTTATTCATAAATTCCTTTTGTTTGCTTTTAAATAAATTTGCTTAACACTTCTTGTTTTCTCTGCTTATCCCTAAAATTTCTAAACCCAAGAAGAGAGTCTTTCTGGTAAAACAGTAAATTCATAAACTCTACTCTCCATTATCTTTTAGATACTTTAAAAACAGATACTTGAATAGATTCTTATTCTCTGTAATAATGACCCTGGTATTAAGTGCCTTATATGTTAGTGTTTCCATTTTAATAAATATTTTAGTTTTCCAATAATACATTTTAAAAATGCAAGCACACATGTAGACACCCATACACAGAGAGCACGTGTGTGTTACTGACTGATATTTGCATTTAATCAACACACAAGTTCATACATTTTTTTCCTAAAAATCTTAGCACATTCTAGACATTGTATACTTCTAGAATACAACATCATTAAACCTAAATGCCTTTTTCTTTCTCATGGTATTGTACTCTCCTAGCTTAATGTACCATCCATTATGTTTCCTTAATATTCCATAGGCAAAACATAAAGACTTCTCCATTTTGGTTTTCCTCCTTTTTGACCTGCTACTCCATGCTACTGTCAAAGAAGTGACTGAATTTTACTGAACTTATTTTGTGCTAATGTGTGAGTCATTCTGCTTTCTCAATTGTTAGTAGTCATTATTTCCACCTTCATACTAGCATCTTTTGATCCCCCATATTATACTTCTAGGCCAAAATTCCTCAGGGGTGAGGAATTATTCCTGAGATCAGGCTAAATGTAGATATAGCAGTCTCCCCTTATTCTAAGGGATTCATTCCAAAACCCCCAGTGGATGCCTGAAATCCTACACAGTATTGAACTGATTGTGGTCAATTGAAACACAATTCTGTTCATGTCCACAAATTGAATGTTATTTTACCTTAACTGGGCACTTATCACAAACTGTGGCTGTAACTTTTGCAGTGTGAGATGCCAAAGCAAAATTAGCACAAATTTCCTTTTTCTTCTTCACAATTGTATGGATAGAAGATTTATTCTTACCATACGTCTTAGCAACTTCGTTGTAAGATTTTTTCTTTTCTTAGGAACTTTACATTTATGAAAGCACTCTATGGTTTTTTTTTTCTTTCTTTCTTTATGTTCTGGGATACATGTGCAGAATGTGCAGGCTTGTTATATAGGTATATATGTGCCATGGCGGTTTGCTGAACCTATCAACCCATCATCTAGGTTTTAAGCTCCACATGCATTAGGTATTTATCCTAATGCTCTCCCTTCCCTTGCTTCCACCCCTGACAGGCCCCAGTATGTGATGTTCCCCTCCCTATGTTCTTGTTATTCAGCTCCCACTTATGAGTGAGAACATGTGATGTTTGGTGTTTTGTTCCTGTGTTAGTTTGCTGGGGATGATGGTTTCCAGCTTTATCCATGTCCCTGCAAAGGGCATGGACTCTTTTTTTTAAGGCTGCGTGGTATTCCATTGTGTATATGTGCCACATTTTCTTTATCCAGTCTATCATTGATGGGCATTTGGATTGGTTCAAAGTTTTTGATACTGTAAACAGTGCTGCAATAAACATATGTGTGTTGGGAAAACTGGTTAGCCATATGCAGAAAACAGAAACTGGACCCCTTCCTTACACCTTGTACAAAAATTAACTCAAGATGAACAAAAGACTTAAATGTAAAACCTAAAACTATAAAAACCTTAGAAGAAAACCTAGGCATTACCATTCAGGACATAGGCATGGGCAAAGACTTCATGACTAAAACACAAAAAGCAATTGCAACAAAACCCAAAATTGAAAAATGGGATCTAATTAAATTAAAGAGCTTTTGTAGAGCAAAAGAAACTACCATCAGAGTGAACAGGCAGCCTACAGAATGGGAGAAAATTTTTACAATCTACCCATCTGACTAAGTTCTAATATCCAGAATCTACAAGGAACTTAAACAAATTTACAAGAAAAATACAAACCACCCATCAAAAAGTGGGCAAAGGATATGAACGGACACTTCTCAAAAGAAGACATTTATGCAGCCAACAAACATATTTTAAAAAGCTCATCATCAGTGGTCATTACAGAAATACTTTATGACTTTTTTGGCCTATCTGAATTGGCAGCATCATTACTCATGCACTTTGGGGGATTATTAAGTTAAATAAGGTTTATTGGAACATAAGCCATGTGAAACTGCAGCAGTTGGTCTGATAGCTGGGACAGCTACTAAGTGACTAATGGGCTGGTCCTGTGTATACATTGAGGATACCCTGGAGAAAGGGATGATTCATGTCCTGAGTGGGATGGAACAGGACAGATAGAGATTTCATCACACTACTCAAAGCAGTGGGCAATTCAAAACTTATGAACTATTTCTAGAATTTTCCATTTAATGATTTCAGACCTCTGTTGACTTCTGGTAACTGAAAGCACAGAAATCTAAATCACATATAAGTGGGAACTACAGTAAGGATTTCCTTTCCAAAATTACCGTCTATTCATTTTTAACACTACATCTCATTTATTTTATTATTTTTGTGTTAATGTTTTCTTTTTCAACTAAATTACGCCACTTATTTTAAAGCCAAAGATATTATTACACAGTGGTGTCTTCTTTGACGATACTTGTTTGACTGAAGGAAATAAAGCAACAGTGAAATGGAGAGCGAGAAATTGAGTCTAGACACGCTTGAGAAAAAACAATCCTCAGGAAATGGTAAATATTGAATATGAATAAAAATAAAACAACAAATAATAATTGATTCAAAGGTCTCTACATTAGGTGACTAAGTGGATATTTAATACATTATTTGAAATAGACAATATAGAAAAAGCAGATTTTAAAAATTTAACTTATTTAAGTCAACTTAGTGAAAAGAATAGACGGATATAAGCTGTTGAATATTATAAATTCAGAGACATTTATAAAGAAAAGACTGCAAGATAAGATCTTTCAAAGAACTATATTATGAAGATCGTTCTATATTGCTTTAAATAACTGTGCTAAGATTGATTTAGCTCAAATAATATATGCATATGTATGGAAATTGAGTATGTTCACACAATAGTTTTATTAAGAATGTTGATATGATAGATATTATTTTAAAATAAACACAATATTTTTGTATGTTTCCTTGAAGAATCTCTATATAAAGGTAAATACACTATTATGTGTGTGTGTCTGTGTCTCTGTTTGTGAATACATGTAATACACAAAACTAAAATAGAATGTTTCTAACTTGTTTGATTTATAGAAAATAAAGTAATCCATTAGGAGCAAAGTTTTAAGAACAATGACTCAGGTAGGGAAAAGAATATCAACTTTTTCATCCCTGTCCCTGTCTCCCCTCCTCCTCTAACAAGAAAACAAAATATTGCTTAGAGGATGAATTCGTTTCTTCCTGGGAAAGGAAAGGAACTTGTCTTATTTTATGAAGGTAAATTCAATTTTGTTTTTACCCTATTAAATCATCGATCAAATCCAGTGGTTTTATTAAATGCTTACTGTTGTTACTCTAAGAATGATATGATTGTTATTTCCTAATTTGTTTCAAACAGTTCAACTAAAGTAGGTCAACAAACTGGTATATTTCAACTGGTAAATTAGGCCTATTCCGGACATTTTCCCTCAACTCTTATTAAACACCCAAAGTTTAATAATCAGCTTTGGGCATTGAAAATATAAGCCATTGCCATTTGTTATTACTGTAAAAAGAATCAAACAAAAACAAAACACAACCACAGTGTTTGGAAATGACTCAATTTAAGGACTCAGTTTAAGCAAAAATAAATAATAGTATGGTATTGTAAAAATAACAAGAAATGTAAAAGAAATGCACTCTGTCATCTTACAAGTGATAATATGCAAAGAAATGAAAGTGTTCATATGGGCAGATATTTTCTAACAGTAAACGGCACTGAAAGGTTTGTTGTAATGTTACCATTAATAATTCCAAAAGAAAACTAAGTTGAAAAAGAGCACACCTCAATAAGTACAAAATGGAAGGCACACATGGACAAAGTCTTCTTTTGTAAACTCAGAATTCAAAATGACATGTGTAGAACTGGAAGGATACATAGATGGTCAAAGCAAACACAAAACAGCATCATATGTGAAGAGATGTGCAGGAATCTTACATGCATATCACTAAGTGAGTAAAGCCTGTCTGAAATAGATGCAGACTGCATCACCCCAACTATATGACATTCTGACAGGGGAAACAACAGTCAGCAAAAAGATCTGTGGTTGCCATGGAAGAGTGGGAAGAGGAAAGGAATGAGTAGGTGGAGCATAAGGGATATTTAGGGCAATTAAACTGTTCTGTATGATATTGAAATGTGAAAATACGTGTTACGCATTTGGCAAAACCAACAGAACTGTACAATACAAAGAGTGAACTCTAATGCAAAATATGTACTTAAGTTAAAACAATGTATCAATATTGGTTCATCAACTTTCAAAAAACATACCCCAGCAATGCAAGATGTTAATTATGGAGGAAACTGTGGGGGTAAATGCAGAATATATGTGAACTCTCTGTGCTTTCTGTTCAATTATTATGTAAACTTAAAACTCCTCTAAAAATAAATCTATTAATTTTAAACAGTTAAACGGATGACAAAATGTTATGTGGTAAAATATACCATTGACTATAAATACACAAGAAAAACATTCCTTCCTACTAAATGCAATGTGGTACCCTGGATTGGATCCTGGAATAGAAAAAGGAAGTGACTGAAAAATATGGTGAAATCTGAATAAAGTCTATAGCTTATAGCAATGTACCTACATAAATTTCTTAGCTTTGATACTGTACCACAGTTAAGTAAGATTTAACATTATGAGATAGTAAGTGGACAAAATGGCAACTCTGTACTATCTCTGCAACTTTTCTGTGTATCTAAAATTATTTTTAAAATAAGAAATTTTTTAAAACCGGCATTATACAGGAAATAATTGACAGCTAGAGTGAAACTTCCAACCACTGTAGACCATATTCTTTCTTGACTTTGATAGCTGTAGTGCAAGAACAAGACAAAACACACTAATATACTTGGTCCTTGTGGGTAAGACTTGTTTCTAGCTTTCTTTTGACTATGAAATATCTAGTGAAAAAAGTGCTTATAAGTTGCTAATGATTCATTCTTAATCACCTAGAATCAAGTGAAAACAAGATCTTTCAACGCCACTTAGTAGTACAGATTGGGTTATATTAATTAACAAGGCAACTTTCTATTTAATTTGAATTATTGCTTAAAGACCAGCTATATTGTATATTCCAAAAAACCACAAAAGTATTACTAGAAAAGTAAAGAGAAATCTAGTCTCATTAGAAACAATTTATGTTTTTTCCCAAACTATGTAGATATCATGCAGAATTCAGTACTTAAAGATTTTATTAAATATCATGTTATAGGTCCTTTTGTACAGGCAACGTTATCATTTTTTCATTGGTTATACTTTACAGAATATTCTATAAATAATATTTAGATTATTTCATATTAAGATATTTAATAACTAGCTAAAAGGTTAAAAGAGGATTTCCCCATTCCATTATTAAACATGTTACAGTTAGTTAACTGTTCAGTCATTTCAATTTTTTGAATATAATCTTTATTTAGCATTGTGCCGGATCCATGCTCTTTTTTGAAAAGGCACAAAGTGGAACTCTACTGCGTGAGGCTATTGAAAGATTTGATGGCTCACTGGTCTAAATCAATCCATGAAATTCTAAATTATTATAAGAATAAAAATAAAGTATGTACAATTTAAAGAAATGGCTGTCTTTTACATTTTACAAATCCTCTTTTTTGGTGCACTTTTGCCACAGTATTTGATGAGAGATATCCTATTCTTCTAAGATGACAATTCAAAAGTGTCTGCTTCCTGAGGAAGTACTCTAAAAGCACGTTAATATAAGTAACAGTTTATGTCAATTTTGAATAAAGACCAATAATTAAACAATTAAAACATCCTTTTACTTTATTGTAAACATTTTGGGATGAAATTAATGTTAATATTCACGATTTTTTTTTTTTTTGGTATGTTTAAAGCAGGCCTATGGCCACAAAAGTTAGCTCACTTACTTATAAGTGCCTTGAGAGGTTTCATGCTCTGTTTATAGCCACTTCCTATGGAACATCCCCTGATCTGGTAACAGATTAAACAATAATTCCTCTCCCATTTAAACACTGCGGTAAATATATACCAATATTTCTATTAAGAATCATAATTTCTACAAATGTTGTATCTATCATTTCAGTGCTTTTCAAAGAGAAATTGAACATTGGGGAAAAAAGTGATATGGTAGACATTTCCTAAGGCTACTATTGTTTAAAATTCTATTTAAAGTTTCATGATTACCTCTCTTTTGTCAACCAAATATCATGAGTGTATTTTGCAATTTTTTAAGAAACTACCAGTTTTAGATAGCACATAGCATACAATATAAAATTAATATTCAGAAAAAAGTTTTACTTTTAGCTTTTATATATACTCTACTGCCAAAATATCCATAATTGACTCTGCCAAAACTCTACAAGTACATTATATAAATTTCTTCAACTGCCTGGAGGAATCTGTGTAAAAATTTCCTATTTATCGTGTCTAAATTTCTAGCACTTTAAAAATTATTCATAATATAGGGGCCATGAAACAATTTCATATATTGAAATAGCACATGAGATACCACTGGGTATGTTAGGATATGTGTTTTAGATGCAGATATATATGTAGATGTATACATAGATATATTCATACCTAGACATATGCATGTATATATATAATAGATCACATCTCTTTTTAAAGATTCATTTAAGTTCTATCCTTTAAACTTTCATAATACCAAACCATTTAAATTAATTTGCAGGCTAAAGTCTTAGTATTAATATAGGACATTGAATCTTAAAGTGTGATCTTTGGAAAAGCACCATTAGCAAGGCAGTCCGTAACTATAACTGTAAGGGTGGTATCCTTCAGATGGTTCTGATGTACTCTAAAGTTTGGGAAACATTGATCTAGGAGAAATCAAGACATGTATCAGTTATCATCAATCACAATATCACGGAAATTATCCTCGATTTCTCTACCTTCTTTCTGCCCTTCTTATGGAAGAGATAGCATAAATCACCTGGTGTCTATTACCTCCTTTCCATATCTTCCTAGACCTCTTTCTCTGATTACTTTGGCAGACCATCTGATCTTTGCATCGCCAGTCTAAGTCCATGGAGTAAACATCCTAATTCCCAGACTTCGTAACAATTTTGCGTTAAGATACAACCCAAACCCTTGGCATAACGTCTGAGGCTCTTCATTATCCAGTCTATTACTCTAACTCTCATTTATTTTCTTTTTCCTTTCAGAAATTTCATCATTTACACACTTTCTGTTCTATTTTCAGATGACATGGGCTACGATTCTCTGTCAACATGCAAAGCTATTCAGTCTGTGCTTGTGTGTGTGGTGCACAGCCATGTATACTTGGTGAATTCCTACTTATCTTTAAAGCTTCACTATCTGTTAGTAAAAGCTTTGCTAACTCATACCAAGCAGAGTTGATGACATACTCCATGTAATATTACTGTATCTATTGTGTATTTTCATTCAGGACTATCATTGTATATAGTTGCTGGTTTATGTATTGGTCTTTTCTACTAAACTTTAAGCTTTCCTTGGAAATAGCTTACTTTTCTTACAAGATGTAGTGTAAAGTAGTGGTGATGTGCATTTTATGGGAATCAGATTGTCTAGTTTCCATTCCTGATGTTTTTACTTACTAGATTTCTGAATTTGTTCGATTTATTTAAATTCTTTGGGCTTTACTATTCTCTCTTGTAAAACTTCGTAGGATTGTGGTGAGAATTAAATGAAATGATATATCAAAGCACTAGGAATAGTATGTAGCCCATTGGAGAAATATTAGCTATTGTATTCTTTGCATCTCTACTACCAACAATGGTACCTGGTACGTAGCAGGAGCTAAAGCAGTTGTTGGACAACAGAGTGAACAAATTTCAATGTAATAAAGATTCTACAAGCCCCTTGTATGTTGCATAAACTATTAAGAATTCAGTAGGTTCTAGAAACTAATATTACCTCATATATTTTCACTTCTGAAATAATGTTAATACCCTTAA
This sequence comes from Rhinopithecus roxellana, assembly GCF_007565055.1. NCBI lineage: Eukaryota > Metazoa > Chordata > Mammalia > Primates > Cercopithecidae > Rhinopithecus > Rhinopithecus roxellana. The sequence goes on along the minus strand of NC_044549.1, from coordinate 13,520,373 downwards.
TCTTCTCCTAAATGTTTACCACTCCTAAACTTTTCTTTGAATCAGAATCACTTATTTCAGAAAATAAAAGTGTTTATTTTCCAAGAGATAATCACTAAAGCAAATTTCACCACAAAGGTTTTTTGGGAGTTATAAAGCTCGTTTGTTCTGTTTTATATTTTAGTCTCCAAAATTTGTTGAAGGACGAACTTGTTACTCTAATTTATATTACCAAATTATTTTGAAACTTACATATGAACAAAGTATATTTCTGTAAAATGAATCCAATAAAAATTCAGTGATTATTTTAGCAGTTCAGAAAGCACAAAATAAAGCCAATAATTTAGAGACATTTTAAATCTTGAGGATTTACTGGCTAGAAGACAACGTATCTAATCCTTCTCTTTTAAGACTAGTTGTAGGAAAATGATATGCTAATTTTTAAGGATCTCCAGAATTTAATTGGCTTATACAGAAACAGAAACTATGTGATATTTATTTTAGTTACAATGGAACATTTGAAAACACTCTTTCAATGCAAGCAGATTTAGATTAATCTTTGAATTCAAGCTAAAATCAATTTCTAGTTGTCAGAAAATGAGTTAAGAATCTTTAGTCGTCAAGTGACAGCCCAGTCTCTGGATCATAAATCAAGTCGTGATGAAGGGGTACACATTCACGAGAATGGAAAGCTAATAATAATCCTACGCAACCTGATTTTCTCTTGGGCTTATGAAAGATTAGTCTTTATTCACCTGCTGAGAAAAGTAGTTCTATTTTGTCTGCTGTGTCTCAAGATTTGGATATTATCTTGGGTGCTGCTGCAATGTATGACACTCGGTTGAAGTGGCTTGCAATTCTATAAAGTATAATCTGATAATATTAAACCACACAATCTTAAATCCTTCCTTGGCACTGTCCACAGACCAAGACACAGAGGAGGAATGAAAAGAGCACCGAACCCAGACCCAGAAGGTAATGCTGTGACCTTCATCAAGTCACTAAGCCTCCTTGAACCTCAATTGCTTGTCTATATAATTAGAGTATTGCACTAGAAGATTTCTACAGTCATTGCCACTTCTGCCACCTCTAAAATTTGATCACTCATTCAAATATATTTTACTGCTCTAAATTAGGTAAAATTTTGCTGCCTTTAATGGAAAACTGAAGCAGCTCTATCAACAAATGTTTTCACAACATTCCACAGATAATATTTTTATGGCTTATTTGCTGCTTTTTCCTCACTCAGGATAGGCAAATTTCCATCCAAATTGTATTACTAATTCAACTTAAGAAATGGCTACCTAGTACATCCATCCAACATTATGGGCACAGATTACATATGCATTCAGGGAATTTCTGGACAAACACAGTTTGCCACATTGACTCCTATCACCCACTAGATTTATATCCTCTTGAAGACTTTTGAGTAAACCTATGAAGTGTGTGGCTATCAGTTTTCCTGGGATTCCATGGCATGGAAGAGTATCCAAGTATAGACGATCCAAAATGGTTAAAATTCTTTTAAAACATTGCATTGCATCTCTCCTTTCTTAAATAGGCTAAGCTGTCTCCCCGATTGCTGGATTCTTGGTCTTGTCACTTTACATTGAGAAGGGAGGTAGCCATTTGCATTTTTTAAAAATTAGCTTACTCTTAACCTTAGGCCCAAAAGAATATTGGCTGTCACACAGAAAGGAAATGTAATCGCTTCTACTGTGAGAGTACCTTCTGTCCCCCAACACACACTCTTGTGTTTGTTTCTTTTGCCTTCCCTAGTTTACTAGATAATTTTCATGTTCACTGAGTCCTCTATCGGTCCTACAAGTTACTCAGTTTTCCAAATATGACTTCTCTTTGTTTTGTGACTTTATTATAAATATGATCTGATTAATAAAAAAGAAAAGAAAAGAATAAAGATTTGATTTTTAAGAATAGCTCCTCCTGGAGTCTTAACAAAATAATAAAAGTTCTACTTGATGCTAAATCATCAAGATATATAACCAAAAGAATAGGAGGCTCATTCTAGGTCCTATTAACCTATAATGGGAACTTTTACAGTGTCCTTTCTGACTTCTATTTTTTCTTCAATTATGTTATCATCCCTGATCACCTGCTTAAAATGTTGTCTTTGACTGATGTGAATATTTTAGGGTGGCACACAAAATTCATCACAATCTGATCCTAGTAACACTCTGGGAACAGTTAACAGTCATTTCCCAGACAACCTTATATTCTAGTAACTACATGACAGGAACTTTCCAATTCTGTATTCCCAACTCCCTATCACTTAATTCATTGTTTATTTAGTTTTTGGGTTTTAGTATCATCTCTTTTACCATGAGCAATAGATTCCAGATATATAAATACTGTATAAGTATTTGTCAATATTGAAGATACTACATGTGGTTCAAACTAAATTCCAAGATTACATGAAATAAATTTGATGACTTGGAAATAAATTCCTATGACAAATTTCCAGGAATGGATTTCCCAAGTTGCCAGAGAAACATGTCTTTTCTCTTGCTGTGTGTTTACTGTAAAATCCAATATTTAAAAATATCAATAGTTATATTAATCATGAATTATGCACAGTGCTGCATTTAGAGGTTGAGATGAACTACAGCCCTGAATCAAGCAGCAGCTGGATATCTTAGTAAGTACTGTATGCCTCATTACATCAGATAATGATTTTCTAACACAGTGATCCCCAAACTTGAGTAGCATCAGAATCCCATGGACAGCCTATTAAAAATCCTATTGCTGGGCTCCATCCCCAGAGTTTCTAATGCATCAGGTCATGATTAGGGCCCAGAATTTTGCATTTCTAACAACTATTGTAGAGCAGTTTAAAAGTAACAATTTTGATCTGTTAGTGTATATATATCAAACTGCCTTATTAACAGAATTAATAAAAATAATGTGTAATAATATGATTTTAGATATACTCAGAAAAATCCAAGTGTATCAGCCTCTTTGACATTTTTCTTCTTATGTCACATGTAATAGAGATAAATGATTTTAGCAACTCCCAAGGAATCTCATATATTACTTTGGTAATATTTTTATTTATATAATAATTTCTCAATAAAGTGAGCATCATATGCAGGAAAATAAGTGATGGTAATCTACACCCTATTAAGGTTGCAGAAATACTTAAGGTGGTTTATATTGTACACGTCATAGCCATTAAGCACTCTCAGGTTCAATGACTATCATTTGGGACTTGGGATTTATATAAAAAGTATACTACACCATAGTTTTTATAGACTAAATTTAATTTCTTTTTTTAATTTTTCAAAAGAAATTAAGCACCCAGACTGTAATAAGCCTAAGGGTCAAAGTAATTTAAAATGTTAATAAAAGAGGCAATATTTTAAATAAGCAAAGCTTTCGTGTGAATTATTTTTAAAAATTCTTGTTTTACATGTAATGGAAAGACACAGTTGAAACTCCTTTCCATCAGAGTATGTATCTTGTTTTTATATCCTCCATACAAAAGAACACTTGGAAGCTTGAAAACATAATGTTTAGTCTGAATATACTCTCTATAAAATATTAAAGGAATAGGACATTTCTTAGTAATGCACAAACCTATTCAGTCTGCCATACACTGTTTTGCAAGTTTCAACACATTTAATGTATAATGAATTGAATATGAAAGCCATTCTTTTAAAATTATAATATGTATATTTTCGGTCACTTTTATTTTAGTATCTGTGCATTTTTGACCAGAAAATATGCTAATTTGAAGTTGAACAACAAAACAGAGCTTAGTGTCAAAGTTATTTGTTTTAGAGAAAAAATGTTACCAATATGAAAAACTAGCAGAAGCAGAATTCAGTCTTCTATTTGGAATTTTTAAATCTACTTTAAAAAACAAAGAATGATTATAGCAAACATATGAAATATTTAAATGCTCAAAATAGAAATGAAAATGATTTGACTACATCTTAGCTTTTTATTTAACTTTATATTTAATATATGTTAGGTAATGATCATAAAGCACAAATGAATTTATGAGTAAAGCTGGAGGAAATAAAACCCATGAACTTATGTTTCAAGTCTCCTTTGTTTTAAATCCCACTAAGCGTACATCAAAGTAAAAGAAATGAAATACAGTATACGCTATATTTTTAAAATTCTAATCTAATGTCCCTAAACATAAACACTGTTTTGATGAAGAGAACACAGTTCACATAGAGACATAGTGTTAGCAACAGAAAAATCACTTCTATTTTTTTAAAGCATCAAGATAGCATTTTATTTTTAAAAAATTAAATGTTGCTAGAATAAATTCTATCTTATCTGATTTCTAGCACTTGTCCACATTTCCCCTTTTTTTCCAGAGTGCATTTTGTTTCAAGGAAAGGTTCAAAAAAACAAGCCGGTAAGATTTTGCCATGTGTTTCTAATGTAATCAGACATCTTTCCTTGAGAGGTCGGCATAATAGGTGAGAATGACATACTTAAAATAGAGTCTAGGCAGAACAATTTCAAATGACCAAGAATCACATATCACATATGTCAAAAATTTGATGTTCCTGGATTGACAATTCAGTCTATGAAGTAGAATTTGGACTGTGATTCATAAAGGCAGAATCCCAGGTGGTTATCGCTGAACCCAGATGTCAAAATAGTCTTTCTGCATTTAAAACCCCATTCACAAGATGAAAGCTAGAAATCCAGTTGGTAAGATTTTGTAGAAACTGAACTTCCCAAATAGCAATAATTCTAATATTACAGGCAAATAACATCATACTGTAAAGTAGAAAAGTAAAGACTTAATTTAGAAAGTATTTTTATTATTTTCATTCCTCTCTATGATTTATTCATTTTAAACAGTTCTATGATTTGCTGAACTGGATTTATTTATAGGATTCTCACTTTTCCCCCCTTGATAACAATCAATATAATTTTCAATATGAAGCTATCTTTATGTAGTGTTTTTTTCAGTTAAACTTCAGCTCACCGGCCAGTTGTATTTTCTAGCTACATTTAAATAAATATGTCTGCTAGTACAAAAGACAATGTAATATATTTAATATAGATATATTATAGATTATACAAGATATATGTGTTTATATATAAGAATTGTACTTAATTTTATGCCATTAAAAGAGACAATGAAATCTCTAAAAGACATTATTTCAAGTAATATAGTATAAATTATCAAATTATTTTCAAAAAATAAAACAAAAATCGATGTTAGCTTTCTTAATTGGCAAAGCTTTCATTATTCATTTTTTAACAATTTTAATTCATGGGCAATTAATATAGGAACTGTAAATGCTGAGAATTAAAGGAGAATTTCGTGAAATGAAGACTGGCCTCACAGAGCTTTCCTGTGAAAGCCAGAGTTTCCTTGCTGAAATAAAGATCAGTCGAATGATTGCATTAATGTATAATTGTAAGCTGTGGCTATACAACAAAGAACACGCGTAAGGAGGTAGATGAGCCTATCAGGTGTTACACACTAGGGATGCGGTGAGGGTCATTTAGGAGGTGGTGGGGCAGGAGGGGGGCTTGTGAAAAGTTCAGGAGGTCTCCATGAAGAAGTAACATTTGACCTGAAATCTGAAATATCAATATTTGAGAACATTCTCATCACCAAAATTTATAAATAAACTGCATACCAAATTACTATGTTTAAACTGCCTCAATTATTAAGTTGATGCAAAAGTAATTGCAGTGTTTGCATTGTTGAAATTTGCCATTTGATACTGGAATACATTCTGAATTAAGTGTGAAATATGTTATACGTCATTTTAATGTGCATTTCTCGTTTTGTTTTTGGTAATGACTTATTGTTTGCTGTTTTTTATTGTATTTTAGACTATGGAAATGATGTTAGACAAAAAGCAAATTCAAGTGATTTTCTTATTGATGTTCAAAATGGATTGTAAAGCATTGGAGACAACTCACAACACCAACAACGCATTTGGCTCAGGACTGCTAATGAAGGTATAGTGCAGTGGTGGTTCAAGAAGTTTCGCACAGGAAACAAGGGCCTTGAAGATGAGGAGCATAGTGACCTGTCATTGGAAATTGGCAAGAACCAACTGAGAGTCATAATCGAAGCTGATCCTCTTACAACTACACAAGACGTTGCGGAAGAACTCAGTGTTGACCATTCTGCAGTCCTTCAGCATTTGAAGTAAATTGGAAAGGTGAAAAAACTTGATAAATGGGTGCCTCATGAGTGGAGAGAAAGTAAAAAAAAAAAAAAAGAAAGAAAGAAAATAAAGTTGTTTTCAAGTGTCATTTTCTTATTCTACGCAACAATGAACCATTTCTCAATCAGATTGTAACATGCGACGAAAAGTGGATTTTATACAACTGGTGACGAGCATTTCAGTGGTTGGACCAAGAAGAAGCTCCAAAGCACTTTCCAAAGCCAAACTTGCATTGAAAGAGTGATGGTCATTGTTTGGTGGTCTGCTGCTGTTTTGATCCACTACAGCTTTCTGAATCCCGGTGAAGCCATTACTTCTGAGAAGTATGCTCAGCAAATTGATGAGAGGCATCGAAAACTGCAATTCCTGCAGCTGGCATTGGTCAACAGAAAGGGTCCAATTCTTGTCCACGACAATGCCCCATGACACATTGCACAAACAATGCTTCAAAAGTTGAACAAATTGAGCTACAAAGTTTTGCCTCATCTATCATATTCACCTGACCTCTCGCCAACTGACTACCACTTCTTCAAGCATCTCGAGAACCTTTTGCAGGGAAATCGCTTCCACAACTAGAAGGATGCAGAAAATGCTTTCCAAGAGTTCATCGAATCCCGAAGCACGAATTTTTATTCTACAGGAATAAACAAACTTATTTCTTGTTGGCAAAAATGTGATGATTGTTATGGTTCCTATTTTGACTAATAAAGATGTGTTTGAGCCTAGTAATAATGATTTAAAATTCACGGTCCAAAACCACAATTCCTTTTGCAGCAAGATTGTATGTGAACTTTTGTCTGTGCAGATTAGATGGAATAAAAATGAAGTGACATCAGAGGCAATGTATTGGACTCTGAATTGAGAAGAGGTGCCTGCTGAGACTTCACACAACACTGTCAACTTTCCTTCTTCTAAATACAAATTCAAGACCTGAAGTGCAAACTAAGGTTTATGGAGACACGTAAATAAATTTAGCAAAAGAGTTTGAATTAAAGTGGGAGAACCTCAAATCTTGTCTTAGAATAAGAAATGATATTTATATAGCTCTTTCACATGTATTATATATATACATATATATACTTATGCTCAAATCTCATTTGCTCTAAAGTGATATGACATAGGAATTACTCTAATTCCCTTTTTTAGAGGTGAAGACAAATGCTTTTTCAAGATTAAAAAAAAATTCCTTTTGAGAGACAGAGTCTGGCTCCATCATCCAGGCTAGAGTGCAGCGGCTCAGTCATACCCAAGAGCCTGGAACTCTTGGGCTCAAGTGATCCTCCCACCTCAGCCCCCTGAATAGCTACAACTACAGGTGAATGCCACAACTCCAGGCTAATTTCTATGTATTTATTTATTTATTGGAGATGGGGTGTTCTTGCTGTTTGCCCAGGCTGATCTTGAAGCCCTGGTCTCAAGTGATTCTCCTACCTTAGGCTCTCAAAGTGCTGGGATTACAGGTGTGAGCCACCCGGTCAGTTTTTGATTAATTGGCTTACATCTGATTATATAATAAGTGGTAGAGATAGAATGGAAATGCAGATGCCTCAAGTCTAACCAATGTGCTTAACCTGTTTTACTACTCTATTATTTTTGACATCTTACTAAAGTACTAAAAAAGACAATCTGGAAAAGATATATGACACTATAATACACAATGATAGCCTCCATTTAGAAATTACAGTATTTGAGCAAAGATAAAACATTCTATCCTATCAGGATGCCTTTCATTTGAAAGCATGAAAAATACTAAGAGTGGCTTAAATAACAAAGAAGAGGCATTATTTCACGTAATTCAGTGGTTTTCAGTGATAACAAGGTTCCATGCTGGTTTCTCTTATGCTCACTGGGCTCTGCCTTTCTAGTCCTGAGAGAAATGCAGCTGCTGCAGACCCAGAGCCTTTACACAACAAGTCCAAATGGAGGAAATGCTAGGTCTCTCCCTATCTCTCTATCAGGGGGAAAACCTTTCCTAGAAATCACTAGAATTCTGCACCAGTATCATTGGCTTTACTTACACTTGCTTCAACCAATCCCTACCAAAATAACTATCATGGTCATGATTAGTTCTCAGATGAATCAACATTTAACCCACGGAGTAGCAGAAGGGCCATTTTCCAGTAACACTTGGGAGAGTGAAACTTGAACAATATCGATGTTTCTTCCATCAGCAAGGAGAATCCAGATATTGGGTGGGCAATCAGCAAGCTCTCTATTTGCCAAAAGAGTGTTTTCATTTAAGTGCATGTTCACTGCTAAGACATCAATAAATATCTAAAGAAATCTTAATTCCACAATTACTAATTCTGATGCCTCTATTTTCCACAAATATATATTACTCGTTTCAGACAGTGCTTTTTCTACACTCCCTGAACCCTACCAGTTCTCACTCTCTTCTTATTGGAGTTTCTTTAATTAAGTGAGTCATAGCTTATGATTTCTTTGTACTAGTTAATCAGGATATCAATACTATACTAAGTGAAAACTGTGTAGCTCAACCTTCCTTGGATCTCTCCTCCAATGAATTTATGTAATGATATGTAGTCTAAGAAAGTTTACATGGTAAACACTATCAATCAATCAATCAATCGATCGATCAGTTTAAGTACAATCAATTTAAGAGTCATGTGTAAGCAAAAGACTGTTTTTCTAAGCTGTAACCTAACAATATATAGAAGCTTTGATATGTGTTATTCTCAAAATCAAATATTAATATTAGAACTATTGAATTATTTACCCAAATTTCTGAATAAAATTAGGCCCTGGATTCAAATATCATATTATAATTCATAGTTCATAGGGCCAGAGAAGGTAACTGCTTCTGTCTGCTTTGCTAAAGGCACCAAATATAATGCCAGATAATATGAGTGACAAACAAAACTCTTCCATTGAAAAATGAATTGCTATTTATGACCTCCACAAATAATTTCAGTTTACAAATTTGAGTATTTTCATGACCTTCATTTAGAGAAAATTAAAGTTTCATTAAATTTACTCCCAGATATTTATTTGGAGAATTGGTCCAAGGCCTAATAATATATGTAGTATCATATTTACCTACAAGGTTTTCTCTAAGATATGAAGCACCATTCAAAAATAGAGAGAGAAATACTACTCCCAAGAAAATTGCTGAGGCGAATTGTAAAGTTTCATGTATGAATACGTCTTTGGAGGAAAAGAAAGAATAGAAAAAGAAAACAAATCATATGAAGGAATGAGCTACTCTTGGCCATTTTTCTCCAAATATGTTAATTTTTTATAGCTCAGGTGATACAAGCATTCCATGAAAGATTCAAGTTTGAAATGAATCATTGATTTATTTTTTTAAATTTATATTTCAACAGATTTGGAATTCAGAGCTTCTGATAAGAACATGATTTGGAATTTAGAGCTTCTGATGAGAATATGATTGGAAGTTAGAGAAGGAGCTGGCAGTCTCCCAGATCTCCTTAGTTAAGGGCAGTTCCTGATGGAATGCTATTATTAATCCCCCAAGTAAGAGTTTCTCAACTTAGGCATTGCCATTTTAGACCAGGTCATTCTTCTTTTTAGGGGTTGCCATGTTCATTGTAAGGTATTTAGCAGTACCACTGGTCTCCCCTACTAAATGTAAAAGTGCCTCCTTTCCCCAGTTGTGACAAAAGTCTTCAAATATTGCCAAATAGCCACCCGAGACAAAATAAAAATTCCCTTTTCTCTTACTCGCTCAACCTGTTAAGAACTACTATCCTAAATCAAGAGTGAGAATTTGCAGTGATTTAATATGGTATAATATTGTTATTATGATTTTTCCCCATAAGTTTACAGTCATATTTTAGTTATCCTCCAGTCAGATGCACTGCCAGTTATTATTTAATTAATTTGAAAAATAACAAACTCAAAGTCCATGTCCAGCTATTACTTTTTATTTTATGAAAAACCTTTCAGCAAGGATATCACAATTGTTATAAGTATCTATTTCCTTTAAAAACAATACAACCACAAAACTAATCTATCGTTGTCATATTAAAAATGAGAGCAATAAAAATAATTAATTGAATCTGGAGGCACAAATATTTGTATATGCCAGGCTATTAAATCCAAAACCTAAACTTACCATACAGTATTTTCACCTAATAATTTGGTCAATTTTCCAAAAAAACAGTTGACCTAACGTTTTCTAAACTGCACTATATATTTCCTTATATATATTATGGTTAACAAAATATGTGGGAAATTTAAAGGAAATATACACTACATATCACCACAGAACAATAATTCACATCATTTGATTTTATTCTTTTTTTTTTTTAGCTTTGGGGTTCTTACATATTGTAAGTTTCATGAACTATTGGGGAATTTCTCTTTTCTCCCTGCAAATAATAATGATAAGCTTGAAGAGAATGACCAACTATTTTAGGCTATTTTATGCATCAGAAATAAGAAAATCACAGGTGAAAGATCAACAGAGGACAGCAATGAAGAGGAGCCAATGGGTCCGAGTGGGGATCTCTGAGGCAACAGTAAACCAAAGAAGAAACTGAAAACTTTTGACTGTGGAGGCTCTAAGAGATTTCTAGGCAACAAAGAGATAGTAAATTGGGCCAGAGACGGGAAATGTAAAGAAGTAATTTATCCAGAGGAGTGTTTTTCAAATTGAATGTGCTAAAGAGTCACCTATTGAGATACAGATTCTGATTCACAATGTCTGGAGCAGGCTCTGGTAGTCTGCATTTCTAATAATCTCCCACATGTTGATGTTGCTGGTTTGTCCCTGTGTCACACATTACCCAGCAAGGTGCTAAGAACACCCCACTGTCTACCTCCAACATAGCTCTGGAAGTAGAAGTGCCAACTCTACCCCATCACATTATCTATGAGATTAACAATGGGGGAATTCATTTCCCCCAACTCTCAATATATAAAAATGTGTTACCACCATACCTTCTTTAAAGGAAAACATCAGCCAGACTGTTGCTGTGAAATATAAGATAATTTCTTGTTTTAAAAAATCAACATATATGTATCTATTAGTTACAGATACTAATATAGTAATATACATACCATATTATATAGTATATATAGTATATAGTATGTTTATATGGTATATAGTATACTATATACTAATATATAGTAACTAAACATTACTATAGTTTTTGCTTTTCTTATATCCTGAAGCAGCAAGTTCTCTGGTATATTATCTGAAGGAGTCATGAAAAATTTAAATTTCTAAAATCAAATTAAGGTGAGGTTTGACTTTTAGATAATTAGTTTCAAATGAGTTTTCCAGCTCAATCTTGAGTTTCAATTCACTCTTTATGACAACCTAGGCTGTGCTTTTATCCTAATCATTTGATTCCTTTTACACCTCTGGGAAAACCAAATCCTGGCTTACTTCATACTCTCTGCTCCAAAGTAACTAATGAAGGCTTGATTTTAGGTTTTGGCATATTGTCAAAGTCAAGGTGTGTCAGGAAGAGAAGCAGATACAAAGATGACAGATAGATGAAGTATCTCTGATGGAAAACATCCGCTGGTGAAGAAGCTGGTGTTATCATAAAACTGTGTATATTTAGGCACAAAACTCTAAAGACTGAACACCAATACGAAGTGGAAGTAATTACAATCTCTTGAAAAGATGACTATCATAGAAGGACAGGAATACATATGCTTGTTCCTATGACAAATATTTCAAAATATTTTGCATTATTTCACATGTTATACTTAGAAACAAAAAGGTATGTTCGGGAATTTATTACACAATTGTGTAGGGAAAAGAGTTTGAGAAATGTAACCCCACCTCCCATTTTTCAGAAAAACTAAAAGAAAAATTTTCTCCCAGAAAAGGCTCATTATAGTCATTTAGAGCACCAAAATGCTACACACTCTGTAATTTGTATCTGGATTGATAAAATACCAAAGCTATATAAAAAGTTTAAAACTTAAAGGCAGCAGCAGATTTTTTCTAAGTAATATTCTCATTTTTAAACTGATCTAGGCAAATTGTAGACATTTTAAACAAGTAAATTAAGACAATATAGGTTTATAATGTTGAACAATAAATTCTACCTACTTGGAAGAGCAGTTACCGAGGTTAATTTTAAGGCTATGACTTTGGAGATTACCATCCCCAAATACACACTTTCTACATCACCTGAAATTTAGGCAGTCTAATTAATTCACCTATTCTGATCACATCAAAAAAAAAAAAAAGTCATTCTTAGATCATTAACATGATGCCAACAATAATTAATTAAACTATTTAATCAATCCATTCAAGCAATTGATAAATTAAGAAGAAAAAAAATCTTCAAAATTCTCAGTAACTCCACTGGACACCAATGTCAAGCTGTGCTACTCCATATATTGAATACTCCTATAAATATAATTTGTCACCAGAAGTACAAGAGTTCTCTTTAGAGAATACAATAAATCCATCTGCTCCCTAAGAAAGGTAATGGAGAAAATGATGTTTCCTTTTGATAGTTTATTAAACTCACCCCATGTGATGGATAAGAGATCCAGCCCAGCTCCCCTTGAATTGTTTTTGAATCCAGTAGATTGACTGAAATAAAACACAATACACAAACACAATTAATAACAGTGAATTATTTCTATTCGCTTCTGTTGAGTTCACATTGTCTGTTGTTGATATTGCTCAAAAAACATAACTCTTCCTTTTCATTATAAGTCTATAATTAGTATAAAAAAAGGGAGTTACAAAAAATACACAGGGAAAATTAAGAGATCAAAAGTTTCTGTGTCCTTTTAAACTGTTGGCATTTATTAACAAGGATAGGTTAATGTTAAATATACTGACAATTTCTGACATAATAATTACAGATTTAAAGAGGAAACAAAAATGCAAAATAGAAAACAATATTAATGCTAGCATATCAAAATAACTTCAAAAATATTAAATTTGATAAATTTGCATATGATTTCACAATTAATTCATTTCTTAAATACGTTGCTACAGTGAATCAATATATGTTTATTTATATTTAATATGGCACCTGCATATTGTCCCCGGCTAATACTCAACATAATATTCTGCAATGTGCATTTTTTAAAAATGTATTCATTATTTACTTACATGTAACAAACAAAAAGTTTAACTACCAATTTGAGGAGAAATAAAAGTAAAACTATGTTTTATAATAACACCTGTGTAAAGCTTTACTTATTTGAAGTAGTTTTGGCTGGGCGCCGTGGTTCAAGCCTGTAATCCCAGCGCTTTGGGAGGCTGAGGCGGGTGGATCACGAGGTCAGGAAATCGCAACCATCCTGGCTAACACGATGAAACCCCGTCTCTACTAAAAATACAAAAAAATTAGCCGGGCGTAATGGCGGGCGCCTGCAGTCCCAGCTACTCGGGAGGCTGAGGCAGGAGAATCGCGGCAACCCGGGAGGCGGAGCTTGCAGTGAGCCGAGATTGCGCCACTCACTCCAGCCTGGGGGGCAGAGCGAGTATTTTTACTCAAAGGCTTTAGTGGTTTTACTCAGAACTTCGTGCTAGTTCTAATGATTTTTAATCGATGTTTGTACACAAAAAGTAAAATATAACATGTATATGATTGCCTTTTAAATATATTATTAAAAGAAGATGGAACATTGTTTATTTTCCACACCGAATATTAATTTGTAATGGGTTAGAAAATTAAATATAAAACAGCACTTCAAATACAATTAATAACAAAAGGTTCACTTTGTCTATATGACCTATTAAATAATGGAAACTATGATTTTACCTCATCTTTCTTCTAAATTAGAAAAAAAATTCCATCATTGACTAATGGAGGATGTGAAGGAAGGTTACAGCAAGCATTATTAACATGAACCAGACCATGAAAATCAATAAATACAATAGAAAGGAATCGTTTTCAGGGGTTACATATATACACACACGAAAACATAATGTAAATACGTACACTGCACAACATGTTCTCATGTTGTTTATAAAGTGTTTCCTGTTACATGAAAAGCACCATCCTTTTAAAAATCATCTCAAGTAATTTTTTTTGCAAAGCAAACAATAATCTTTTAAAATGTAAAGAAAAATAAATTACATATTTGATAGACTTTAAAAAATCATTTCAACTATTTTTTGTGAAGGAAATATTAATCTTATAAAATGTTAAGAAAAATAAATTACATATTTGATACACTAAAAAATCATCTCAACTATTTTTTGTAAAGGAAATATTAATCTTATAAAATGTTAAGAAAAATTAATTACATATTTGATAGACATTAGATTTCTAAATTTTCAGGTAGTACTAAAATTTTGATTACCTCGTTAGTTGATAAATACATTAGGTGGGTAAAAGTAAGGCTCTTGATCATTACAATGTAAAAGAAATACAATTCTCAAAGTTAGATTCTTTAAGTTTTGCTATGAAAGACAAACATAAACTTTACCTTTTACATTATAATTCCTTAATGATTAAAGAATGTTTTCCCAATAAATTAATCCTAATGAGAAGTAACTGCGTTTAGATTAAAACAGAAGATAGATAGCCGCTGCATGGATTACATAGTATAATTTCCATAATTGAATTGTTTCCCATGATATCAGTTTGGAAATTAACAGTATGCTTAATTATATTGCAATTATCTCTGGAAAATAATTAAAAACCCTCTACCAATTAATCAATGTTATAGATTATATTTCAGATCAGTGTTAGAAAATTTTTTAAAATACAAAAATACTTCCTCACCTTCAAATTAAAGGATATTACCAACATTCATTCTCATAAAAGATATACCTAGTTCAATTGTTAGTTATTTCATACCAATCATTTAATTTCTCTGAGCTTTATATGGGATTTGCATAGTAGACATCAGCTTGCCAGTATGCATAAATTATTAGATTATATTTGCAATGTCCTTAGGGGTTTAAATGGCTTAATGTATCATTGTGTGTAGGTACTAATTGCACATTACTAAATGATAATTATATGTTACTCCACATGGTAAGATCAATCACTAGTTTAATCTCAGTATTAGTAACCAGAGTGAGGAGAAGAAGATATGGTTATTACCTAGACTCCATTTAGTAAATTACTTATTGGAATGTAGGTTATCAGCTTATGAACTACCATATACTTAAGTTTCTTCTGATAATAAGAACAGTGGAAAAGAACTGGTCTAATCACATCAGCATTTGGTTTCTACTCAAAGGAGAACAAAGAAACCAAAATAAGTTAGACCATACAGTCAATTAAAGTAAGTGTAGATTAATTAAATTTATTGCATTTACTCAGAAATTAAATTTTTAGTGTACTCTATTTAGCACAAATGAGAAAAACACAATTAGCAGCATTACTTCTGACTGATTCTATTGTCTATCAATTAGATCTACCCTGAGTATCTTGCAATGTTGCTGTGATGTTCAAATACCATAAATATCTTTAAAACCACGATGAGTTTATAACATGCTGTACAGACTCTCTTCTTGTAAATTTAATACATTAATATTATTTGACAACAGTTCCATTTTGACTTCTGAATTATATTTATAATTCAGTTACATGACCTAAATACATGACCTAGTAGAGTAGAATACTTAACTTCAAAACACATTTTAAAAGCACATACTTTGGATTTATAAAGTCCCTTTTGTTTGTACCCAAATAAAAATAACACCGTCTAAGAATTCTAAGTACGTTAAAGTGAATGGTTACTTAATTGGGACTCCCAGGATACAAACCTCAAATCTCCTGTGATCCATTATAGAACAGTTGGAGTATATAGCATAATTGAGGTAAGAAAAGAAAATGAATGGAATTTCAAAGTAAATCTGTGAGGGATTTATCTGCATACATTGACTCAATGTAACATTGCAATACATACCTTAAACCCCACTCTGATACAGGCAAGAACTTTGGTTACTAGAGTGCTGTCCCCTCTCTGAACATATGTAGACCTGATCATTTCCTTTCAAACGCTAGGACAGACAGGATAGTCTGATGAGTTGTGACGTACAAATACAATACTGTGGACTGAGTTATAATTGCACTAGCAATTGGATAGTTTATTTCAATTGCTGGACAATGTGAGTTCACAATGATAAAATCTGACAAAACGAAAACTTACTTAACGTTAGATAGGAACATATGCATGACTTCATACTTTAATGGCTATCTCATGCCAGTTATTCATCAAAGCTGTAAGTTACCCCTTCCCAGATTTCATATTCTAATGATGTGATTGCCAAATATTTTTGGTGTGTAACAGAAAACACATCATTTTGTTAATTTTAGAATATTTTATATTCACAGAACTATATGGCATATATTAACTTTTTAAATGAAAGTGATTTAAATTGGAAATGTTTATAATGTCATGATTCTATTTAAGTTAGTAAATAAGTAAGTGGAGTTTTTCTGGGCAAAAATGAAGTTGGAAATCACCGTCTTATGTATCGATGGATATGGTTCTAGGTTTTTCTTCTACATGTTTTACTGCGTCTAATTGCTTTTAAATAGAGATGTATGACTAGAAAGGGCTTATATTCACAAGAAGGGGAAGGTGGGCCGGGCGCGGTGGCTCAAGCCTGTAATCCCAGCACTTTGGGAGGCCGAGACGGGCGGATCACGAGGTCAGGAGATCGAGACCATCTTGGCTAACACACTGAAACCCCGTCTCTACTAAAAATACAAAAACTAGCCGGGCGAGGTGGCGGGCGCCTGTAGTCCCAGCTACTCGGGAGGCTGAGGCGGGAGAATGGCGGGAACCCAGGAGGTGGAGCTTGCAGTGAGCTGAGATCCGGCCACTGCACTCCAGTCCGGGCGACAGAGCGAGACTCGCCTCAAAAAAAAAAAAAAAAAAGAAGGGGAAGGTGATCTTTACTTGGACTGTTGATTTGGCTTTCAGATGGGCACTAAGTTACTGAGATCTGGAAAGAAAGAATCATGGTTTCTGATGTAAATAAGCTGTAGAATGGAGTAAAGGAGTAAGAACAAAGTATAGTGCCGGGCATGGTGGCTCATGCCTGTAATCCCAGCACCCTGGGAGGCCGAGGCAGGCAGATCACCAGAGGTCAGGAGTTCAAGACCAGCCTGGCCAAAATGGCGAAAACTCATCTCTACTAAAAATACAAAAATTAGCCAGCGTGGCGGCACACACCTGTAGTCCCAGCTACTCGGGAGGCTGAGGCACGAGAATCGCTTGAACCCCGGGGGCGGAGCTTGCAGTGAGCCGAGATCGCGCCACTGCACTCCAGCCTGGGAGACAGAGCGAGACTCCGTCTCAAAAACAAACAAAACAAAACAAAGCAAGCAAACAAAAAAAAAGAACAAAGTATAGAGCAAATTGGCTCAAATTGGTAATAAGTACTTATGGAAAGGAGGAAACCTGGATGTCATTTCTGCCACTGATTTCTACTGTTACATTTCCCCCTCTGTTGGATTGTGGGATTAAGATTCCCAGAGCCATCCTCGGTCTTCCTTTCCTGTCCTCTATCACAATGGAGAGACTCAATCAAAAGTCCACTCCTAGTAAAATTGCTCATTAGTATTGGCAGTGTCACAAAGAATTGCCTATTCCAATAATTTACATCATCTTTTCTTCTTAGTAAAAGGAACAAACTAAGATTTTTTTTTTCACGTTCTCAGTTACTAAAATAAGGGCTTGAAACAAATATTCCCAGTTAGTGAGGGCAGATTAAAAATGTACAAGTTTCCGGAGTTTTGATTTTTAGAGAATTATTAACATATAAAGGTTTTTAAAGGACATTTCTAAATTCTGATTCATAGTGGCTACTTGTCCACTTAGAAAGACTGAGAATGAAACTAATATTCACACCTTGAAAGATTTTTAAGTGCTACAAACATGCAGACAGTTCTAAAAGGTTTTTAAGATTAAATGCCACAGCTTTTTACTGAAGCAGATCTTTACAATTACCTAATAATATACCCATAGGCTTTGTGGTAATGCTGTAGTTGCATTTTATGAAACTGAGTTATAAATAATTATTAAACAATCATTTCAAGGTGTAGGCTTTAATGGCTAAAGAATTTCAAACTCATATAATAATGCACAAGTTCTCTTGTAAAACCTTCATTTATTTATTTATTTATTTATTTATTTTTTTTTTTTTTTGAGACGGAGTCTTGCTCTGTCACCCAGGCTGGAGTGCAGTGGCCAGATCTCAGCTCACTGCAAGCTCCGCCTCCCGGGTTTACGCCATTCTCCTGCCTCAGCCTCCCGAGTAGCTGGGACTACAGGCGCCACCACCTCGCCCGGATAGTTTTTTGTATTTTTAGTAGAGACGGGGTTTCACCGTGTTAGCCAGGATGGTCTCGATCTCCTGACCTCGTGATCCGCCCGTCTCAGCCTCCCAAAGTGCTGGGATTACAGGCTTGAGCCACCGCGCCCGGCCTAAAACCTTCATTTATAAGGGACTTTTATGACCAAGTACAAATAACTATAAAATTGGAAATGTTTATAATGTCGTGATTCTATTTAAGTTAGTAAATAAGTAAGTGGAAATAGAAAATAAGCCCATCCTTTGAATACATCTTGTTTTTACTAAAGAGTAATGACAGTTTCTTTCTATGCACACCATCACTGTAATTGTCCCAGCCTCATTTCACAAATACTTATCTTTATCATTTTCATCACTTTCTGTTATAATAAGCAGAATAACTTTGCTCTAGGTTACAGGACTACACAGAGCTCTTCCATCTGCTTCTAAATATATTTAAATGTCACAAATTGAAGAAAATGATACAGAAAGAAATAAAATTTTTTCTCAGTGTTATAATTCTCTGTGTAGTTCTCTGGTCAAACATAATACAGAATCAAGAAATCGACAAATATTTTCTGATAGGATTCACCAAAGCTCAGCTTTTCTGTTTTACTGTACGCACCAGGGTATGACATTGAGAAGTTTAGAGAAGATAGTTTTTTTGATGTACTTCTGTATTGCAACAACTTTTATCTACTTTCATATTCTTAATTTAATTGTTCCTGTGGACTTCCTATTTGTATTTATTTATTTTCTTTCTACCCAAGCATTATTTTATTTTATTTTATTTATTATTATTATTTTTGAGATGGGGTCTCCCTGTGTCGCCAGGCTAGAGTGCAGTGGCACAAACTTGGCTCACCGCAGCTTCTGCCTCCCGGATTCAAGCGATTCTCCTGCCTCAGCCTCCAGAGTAACTGTGATTACAGGCGTGGGCCACCACGCCCAGCTAATTTTTGTACTTTTTAGTAGAGACGGGGTTTCACTATGTTGTCCAGGATGGCCTCGATCTCTTGACTTCGTGATCCGCACGCCTTGGCCTCCCAAAGTGCCGGGATTACAGGCGCGAGTCACCGGGATCAGCCAAAATATTTTAATAGATCTAATCAGTATTTTATTTCACAGATAAAACATTATAAAAATATTGTACTATAAACTAAGTCAACTATTATGCCTCAATTGTGTGCAGATAAAAGTTCCTGTAAACTGTGTTAAATTTAGCAGCATTTTCTATCACAGAAATTTTAATTTATGCAATTTTTATCAGATGAACAGCTAAAATTAGAATGTAATTTTTTGTTGTTGTTTGTTTGAGACGGAGTCTCGCTCTGTCGCCCAGGCTGGAGTGCAGTGGCGCGATCTCGGCTCACTGCCAGCTCCGCCTCCCGGGTTCCCGCCATTCTCCTGCCTCAGCCTCCCGAGTAGCTGGGACTACAGGCGCCGCCACCTCGCCCGGCTAATTCTGTTTTTGTATTTTTAGTAGAGACGGCGTTTCCCCGCGTTACTCAGGATGGTCTTGAGCGCCTGACCTCATGATCGGCCTGCCTCGGCCTCTCAAAGTGCTAGGATTACAGGCGTGAGCCACCGCGACAGGCCGATGTAATAATTTTTTAAATGCTGCCATGTTAAACATTGTTATGAAAAAACTTTTTTGTCAGGTGGTATTTTAACAGCCTGGTTATGTGATATGAGAAGATTTCTGCCCTTAACTTACTCTTTCTCATTAGCTTTTTCTCCTGGGCAATAATTTTGGATTAATTTCTATCAATATCTTAGTTATAGAAGAAATTGCAATTCGCTGTCTCATCTCAATCTTTGCCAACAGTAGGGGGACTCCTTGGAAGCAAAACGGAGTCTCACAGTAAGATGAGTCTGTGTTTTTGTAACTAGAGTGACTCAGGAAATAACGTAGAACAAAATTCTACTAGAAACTTGGACACTTTAGTAAATGTCAGTCCTAAGCTGTTTATAAAGTGTTGAAATTTTCTTTTTTCCTCTTTTAATCAGAGAAATATAAACGTCATACTGATACCAAAACTATTATGGAACAAACAGGTATCAAGATATCAGTAGGAAATGTGTTCTTGTAACAAAATAATCCTTTCACATAAATGAGTTGTGATGATCTACTGCCAGGGAATTTTTAGTACACTAACAGCCTGACTTAAATAACAGCTCTTTGTTTCTCTCCATTGTTAACTGATATTATGAATCATTCAGACAAGTAAAATGTGTCTCCCAAAATGTAAGTTTCTAAAACTAGGACATTATTATGTAAACAGCATTTTATTTTTCACAGTTTTGCTTTTTAAAGTGTTCCAGAAGTAATAGAATGACTTGTTTACATCCAATTCAGAGAGACCTTTTTGAAAGATTAAAAAGTGAAAAATGAAAACATATTACTCAATTATGAAATACAAATAGTCATTAAGGGAAATAGCAGTTTAAACTACAGCATATGCATTTTGCCTTCACCCCATAAAATCAGTCTATCTTGGTATTTAAAAAATAGTATTATCATGAAATGTAGAATATCGACATCCAGATAGTACAGGCTCTCTATTCACTCAGAGTTTGACTGTTGGCTGTGAAAATAGAAGAAGAAAATTGGCCTACAGAATAACTGTAATATAATATTTCCTTTAGAAATAAAATTGTTCCTAGAAGTCCCTTGGATATAAAGATTCAAAATTCTAGCATAGGAAACAAAGAGTGTAGTGATGAGTCAAAAGTAAGTTTAAATTTAAAAACATCCTCTGGATATTTTGGCATCCTCAAACACACATGTGCACATACATACACATGTATTTGTTTTGAAAGAACCCCACTGTAGAAGAAATTGGTTTCCTGATTAAACAAATTTCTGGAAAACTACAATCAGAATAAAGCTTTGACTTCATCATATTCTGCAGAATATCTGGATTGTCTAAAATCTCATGTGTATCATTTATTCTGATCGTGACAATACAAATTTGACTGACATCTACAAACATAGGCACACACACATAAACAAACTCTTCAAGGTTTGTTTTTGGGTCTGTATATTGGTCCACAAAGGATCAAATATGGTACCACATTCTTAGCAGTTTATTTCAAAACACTAGTATTTTCCTTTACATCTTAGGAGCATGGTGTCAATGGAAAGCATCAAACTCCGCACTGGAATAGTCAGAAAACTTTTACTTTATTGATGAAAGAGATGGTAGAATGCCTGTAGTCCCAGCTACTCGGGAGGCTGAGGCAGGAGAATGGCGTAAACCCGGGAGGCGGAGCTTGCAGTGAGCTGAGATCCGGCCACTGCACTCCAGCCTGGGCGACAGAGCGAGACTCCGTCTCAAAAAAAAAAAAAAAAAAAAAAAGACCAATGAGGTATTTTTGGGTAGTGTAATCATAATAGGAATAGCATCTACAGAAGTTTTTATTTGGTAATGGTTCTATTTTGATATTCAGTCATGTGTGTTTCCAATATATTCACATGCACTCACACAGAATTTACATCAGTTTAGGTATGTGCTTAATAAGAACTGTTTCTGAATATTTAGTTATTGTGGACATTCTTAAAAATGTGTCTTTGTTATATATTCATTTAAATTATTTTTAAAGTTACATGCAGTTAAAAATACATCTGGGTTAAAATTATCCCCACCCCATGAACTTAAGCAAATCAGTTAATCTCCTACTCCTTGTTTTTAGGAATTTATTATTATCTTTTACCTTAAAAAAATTTTCCCTGTCTCTCAGAGACTCTGTTCTGGTACTTAAATTGCACCCTCCACCAAAGATTCATATCATATTTTTCATAATTCTCATACCTATAACAATTTTTATTTAAGTATTCATTTTAGATTCATTTATCCCATTGAATTTGACATCTTCAAAAGCACAGAGCATTCCAGTCCCTAGCATTTTTTTTTTCAAACTCCAGTGGGTAACTAATCCTCAGGTAAATAGTTTGATAAATAAACAAACACAAACAATAAATTATTATAATATGAAAGATGACTTATTATAATGTAATACAAAATTAGTTATATATCAACCTTTTTCTTGACTCGTTTTAATGATTCTTAAACGTGTGTCTTTGACATTACATTTAGTGTTCCAAAGTTTTCACTAATAGGGTTAGGGTAGTAAACCTACTACAAACTTGGCCAAACATTAAAAAAAAAAAAAAAAATGCTGAGTTAATTTCCAAAGGATCACCTTTGGAAAGAAAAATTTAAAGGAATATTACTAATTTTATATCTTTTTAGTTTTCTTCCTCTCATTTTATATTTTTTGTGGGAATATTAAAACTTTTAGTATGATTTAGAACATCACTTTCAAAGGTAAGAAAAATTTTCCTTATTCAATGTACAAATGTCAAAGATAAGCATTTGTATCTGAAAATATAGAAAGAAACACCATTGTTAAGCATAGATTAACTAGTTTAGTCACATGAAACACCATAATTACACGTGGAAATTTCTTTTTCAGAGAACAAGGACAATCAAATCGTAATTTAGATCAGAAGTGTCAAGAATACTATAATAAAATCTCTAAGTTTATCTTTTTGAGTTATCTAATGTAAATGAGCATTAACTTATCTACGGCAAACCAGATAGTAAAAGCAAACCAAGAGAAAAATATTAATTTCTTTGTACTGCCTCTTTGAAAATATTTCCAATATTTGGCAGTTACTAGATTTGGTGGTGTTTATAGATTTCATTAAAGAGTAACAATCTGCTTTAATTCTAGTTCTACTTTTCTATGATGCTGCCAGTTCTTTTATTCTGTAAGAAAGCAAAATCTACCATGATCAGCTGTGACTTATTCGAGGGGGATTTGTATATAACTGTAGCCTTTTTGCCACCTTTGAATATTATAGATGATTAGAGAACAGTTGGGGAAAATGAACGAGATTAGATAGTGACAAATAAATCAATGGTTTTTTTTTTTTCTTCACACCACATGTTTATAATTCAAAAAAATAAAATTTTGTGCCATAGAGAGGTCAAAAGGTATATATTTATTCATAAAATTTTGCTTACAGTTTGGGAATAGCTCAGTTTTGTAAGAGGACAATTCTGTTGGTGATATAACACACCACACAGTGCTGCAAATAGACTTTTCCTGTGAGTGGTGTTTTGCTTACCCAGAGGATTAGTTAGATAATCCACATGGAAGACATTGCAAATTAGCTTCCCAGACTTTCCCTCAGTGTGAAGACTGCCATCATATGCAATGAAAGACTAGATCCTTTTAAAAGCTATACAGTTTTATTAATTGCTAAATTGGGTTTGAAATCAGGAAATAAATATATATTGACTACTAACAAGCTGCTCTGTGTTTCCCTTAGTCAATCTGAAGTAGATAGGAACTGTTACAATTTGTTACAATTTCCTGTTGATTGGAAATCAATCAACTTTATCAGAGGCAAAAAGTAAAATTTTAAAGCCTTGTAGGAGGCAGTTTACACTTACTGGACCTTAGAGCTTATTCATCTATTTTTCTTAACTATTAATTGAAAAAACATACATTAACCTTCTCAAAATGAATGCATTCAAAAAGCAAGAAGAAACAGTTTTGATATTGACTAAATGAACCTCTCGGTAATAAAATTAACCCACAATTATCTATTTGCTCAAGTCCCTTTTGAGGCCCTGCTACGTAATCAGTCAAGATTTTTGTCTTAAAAGGGAAGACAGCTCAGTTTGGAGTCTTTAAAGTCAGTTTACATTTGCCTTGATGTGAGAGAGTTCTGAAAACCCAAAGATAAATATAAAAAAATCAAATAATAGGGAAATGAGTAACAAATATGAATATAAAAAATCAGGTAATAGGAAAATGAGTAATTGACATGAATTCTCTAGAAGTAAGGGGAAAAAGTTTGTTGCTAAGTCTTCACTTTTGTTCATGGAAAACATGCCAATAGCTTGAAAGACTGGCTAACTCTTTGGGAACATAACGGATAACACATTAGTCTTTTTTTTTTTTTCTTCTTTTTTTTATGTTACAGTGAAGAAAGCAAGATACTAAAAGCTGCTTTCTGCTGTGGAGGCCTGATGTCATCAATATGCTATTTTTGCTCTTTGCCAGGTTAACAGAATTTATTGCAGCAATTAATGCAAAACATATGTGCTGAAATACCCACATGAAAAATATAATTGCCCCCAACTTAATTTGCTACCTTTCAAAAGCCTGTTTTAGCTACCTTTTCTCAATGGCTGCAGTTAAATAGAATACAAGTGTTTTTATGAAAGAAGAGCTAAATCACTAAAATTTATTTTCTCATCTTAAGTAATTTAAAAATTATAGTTTAAGTGGGGGAAAATTTCCACAGAGACTAAAGTCTACTTTTTGGACCATGTTCTTTTTTCTATTACTGACCTTTAAGACAATTCCAATTGTTAATTAACACTTCATTTTTATTACACATAACCCTAAATAATCACACTCTGGTTATATTGACAATTTCCTCACTATCTGTATGTATGGAATGCTTGATAAAATCTTCTTTCCAGGGTGAGGAAAGGAGTGTTTGAGTGTCATAGAGGTAAGAACTTGTGAAGAAAAGTCATCACAGATATTTTTATCTACTCTTCTGTCTACATCAAATTCCTTTAACTTAGTTTCTTAGTGGGTTCCCCACCCATGCATGCAGATAATCATAACTTATGAGTGGAACCATTTTATAGTTCCAAAGTACTCTCATTTATATGGTTTCCTTCAATTTTTCACTACAAATTTCTGATTGTTTCTAAACTGTCCTTGCAAAGTCAGAAGACAAATTAGTACAGTCACTGGGATTAAGGTTGAGAAGCTAGTGCTTTTCCTGACAAGGATACCTCCCTAGTTCATAGGCATTTGTGTCTAGAAGAAAACATATGAGGTTAAAATCAAAAGACAAAGACAAGAGAGAGGGGTTGGCTTAGTTACTACTTTATTAGGATCCATTTTCTCAGTTTCCTCAGTTTAACAATGGGAAATGTCACATTACCTATTTTAGGGGTGCTTTAATGATTAAATGAGGTTCAGTAAGTCATGAATGATAATGTAAGGGAAAAATCTGTTTGCCAGCAGAACACTGAACAATTATTTTCTCAATGTTGAACATGGTACTGAGGATATATTAGTCTTGAAGTCTACAGGATTTAACAATACCATCTTTTATGAAAAATACTGAAGTTCTAACACAGCCACAGAAGCATCAGGATCATCCAACCACCAACCTATATCGATAGCACAGCTCCCAGAAACTCTCTCTGGCCCATTACCTACCCGTACTCCCAATATTGGAAGAGGAAAAATCCTATTTTAATAAAAGGGTGTCAGTCAAACACGGGCTTTGGGAGAACACAGACAACTTTTGAATATGCACGGGGCCAAGTTTACCGACACCCCCTCAGCAATTACTAGGGGCCTAACAGGTGGCATTAGCAGGTAGTTTTAAAGAAAATTTTTCTAAAAAATAAATTTCTTCATTTTAGTCTGGCGACAACAAAAGAGTTGAATGTCCAAAAGATGAAGAAATAGTAAACGGATAGGGTTAGAAATCAGCAAGCTGGACAACAGGGCGTATGAGGCAACTCCTGTGAGTCTCAACCAAGCGCACCCAGTAAGAGATGCTTTCTCAGTCCTGCAGCGAACCTTGCAGAATATCTCCTTCCCTTGGCTGTCACCTGGTGAACCCATGAAAATGGATGGAAAAGAGATACAGCACTTCCAAACATCAAACTGAAAAGCCTAGCTGACAGCAATGTAAAAGGCGGCAGGACGATGGTAGATCCTGAATCAAAGTGTATTCCTCAGGTCAGGACCTGCCAGGCCAGTCCAAGGCGCACGGACTCTGGCGTCTTACTGACGCCCAGGTAAGAAGGGTCCAGGTGTTAAAGAGGACGCCGTGCTCTCCCAGTGCCAGCAGATCCGAGGCAGCAGGCAGAGGGCGCACGTTTGCCTCTCGCGCGCTCCAGTCTCCTCCCGGCGCTGGTGTTCGCGTAACTTTGCACCTTCGCGCTCTGCTAGCTGTAGCCTACATCGCAGAGCCTACACCGTCCGCCCGGAGGCGGAAACCCGGAGCAAAAGAGCATCAGACTGCGCTCGCCCACCCACCCTACCCCGGGACGGAGGCCGCGGCACCCTGGTCGCGCTCCGGGAACTGACTTTGGCAGCCAGTCGCTGAGAGTCTCCTGCACAAAGAACCCGCTGGCCTCCAGAGGGCTGGGACTGCTTTATGCGCACTCGGAGATGTTTATTGCTTTATTTATTTATTTAAATCTCATCTTTAATTTGATGCGGAGTGAGTAAGCAGTGAACTGTTGAGAGACACGGTTGTTTTCCCTTTGCACCAATGAGCCTGGACCTAGTGGAGAATAGTTTGTGGTTAAGGCAACCCTGACGGTGGGTGTGGTGGCAGCAAGGAGCACTTGCTCATCTCTCTTTTGCCACATTACTGTCTCTACCCGTACAGCTCTGCTTTGTGCTAAAATTTCGCAGGACACACTTTTGTAATTTAATGAAGATTGCTTTATTAAATGTGGGAAGTGTAGGGCGAAGAAAAAGAAACGCAGTGTCCCCTCCTGTGGCCACTCCTGTCCATGGCGAGGAGTATTCACAACAGTTTGTTTGTGCAGTGCTGCCACTTGCTTTCCTCCTCCTTCCTCACCTATTATTCTCACTTCACCATGTTGGTTTGGATTATGTGGATTTTCACCCTTTGCTTTGACTGGAACAGCGGGACATGGTTTAGAAAATGAAGGGTTGGGGGATGTCCACACTCAGGGCTTCCAATTTAATAACATCACTCCAAGTTTGAGGCTTTATTTGCTGAACTGGTTTTCATTCCATCCACCCCTCCACATGCATTCGTCCAGACATTCAAACGGGGAAGCATTTTAGCATTTTTTGGCTGACACTCTTAAAACTTTCCTGGATAAAATATTTTCTTCTGGGAAACAATCAGAAGTGGGTAAACTTGAGAAGAGAAACAAAGAAATGCAGCCCCGCCCCCCAACCCCAACCTCATTTTAAGTGTGCGGGGTTTTTAGGGATTTAATAAAAATTGATTAACCAGATGTTTTATGTGATAAATATCTTTCTTTTAAGCAAATGATTTATATATTAACATTGGCTTTAAAACCTTTTCTCTATTTCTCCAGTTTTCTAATCAACTTTTTAAATTTTCACTTGCAAAAACTTTTTTCTTTGTAAACGACAACCCTCCCCTCTCCTCTCTCTCTCTCTCTTTTTTTTTTTTTTTTTTTTTTTTTTTTTTTTTTTTTTTTACAAAGGAAGCTGGTAGGAGGCAAACTAAAACTTGCTGACTTTCAGACTTTTCCTGGAGAAAACCTCCTGCCAGGTTCCAAGAACTACCTGATACCAACAGCTGGGAACAGACTTAATGAAATCAAGCAAGTGGCGCACATGTATCCACACCCTGAACACGTTGAGGGATGTCTTCCTAGGGGGATTGATTTGTGACTTGGAAGACTTTGCATTTTATAAATGTCACAATATGGCTTTTCCTAATATTTCTAAAGTTGTTACAGAAGAGTTAGCTAAGGTTTCCAAATTTTTGAGAAGTAAATTTCTAATCCTGGTTTTCTGTATACCTGGATGAATAATATAATGAATGTTTCACACTACTGGTCAACCCTTTATTTAAAAAATCTGTGGAAAGCTACTTTTGTACTTGGTAAAAGCCCTTTATTGACCCTCCCTGATGATAAGATCCAGATCTCTGAAAACAGAACCCAAAAGGAGACACCTGTGTCTGTTCTTCTAAATCTTCTCTCAAACAGGAATTAAAGGAACAAGGTTTATTAAATATTTTAAAGAAAAAATGTGCAGGTTAAAAAATAAACAAATTTGAGGATCTTGACAGAAAATTACTTGTAAAACTTAATGTTCTTCAAGAAATACACGTTTCCCCTTATATCTAGTATTTATGCCAAACAGAATCGTTGAAAAAATGATTCAAATAAGAAGTAGCCCAGATCACAGATTTTTTTTTTTTAGTAAACGTCTATAAAAACTTATCGAGTTTGATGATTTGAGGAAAGTTTTATTGAGATTTTCCTGAAGGTCTTATGACTTGGAAAATGTAACTCTCAGGAACACTTTTTTTTTTTTTTTTTCATTTGTGTTGAAATTGGTAAATCAAATATATTGTGGTAATATATTTTGCCTTTAAAAATCCTTTGCAAAAGTAACTATTTGATATGTAAATATTGCATACATTTTATTTCAAAAAAATTTGAATTTCTGAAAGGATTTTAACATTATAAAGAAAGTTATTGTGAAAAAGTATTTAAAATATTGGGCCCTTGAAGAACACACCAAAATTTGAATGTTAAATGTAGGCAATACATAAAGAATGTTACTAAATCATTTATTTTATAATAAACTTATTAAGAGCAATGTGAGATTACTAAGTTGTTAATATAACCAAGGAGCCAGCCATAATTAAATTCAAGAACTGAAAAACTTTACCTAAAACTTCCTAAACCTACTAAAAAATGTTAAAAATAACTAAGATCTGATTCTGTACAATATTTTGTTTCACAATTTTGTATTAAAGTGTTTTTCATTATAGCTTCCAATTTCTAGTGTTTCATGGAAAGACAACTTTATACAAAATACAACCATGATCTAACACGTGGCAATGGTGTTTTATTACATGTAGTTTCCCTTTTATAGGTCCAGTCACTTCTGAGTTAGAAGTATATCCAACTAACTTTTAACCTTAAAATAGGCAAAAAAAAAAAAAAAAAAAGAAAAAGAAAATCCTATCAACTGCGGTAACAATAATAAAAAATATAAAATTAAAAATATTTATAGTTACAGGTGAAACTTTTGTATTGATAAATCTATTGTTATTACTAGAAGATGTAATATCTAAATAGTTTATAATTGCTCATTTATGACAAAGACTGGAATAGTGTGATTATGAAATATAAAAATAAGGAGATTGAGGTATCCGAGTGAACACTTTCACCACTCAAATTATTAGTATCAATACTAGTCTTTACAACGATATAGATTCAGAATGAATTAATTTCGTGATAGATTTTGAGAGGTTACAAAAAGTTTCTTTAGGACATTCAAAATATTATCCTAGCAATTCAGATTGTCAGTAAAAGCTTAAACAAATTTGCTGATAATCCTGTTAATGACCTAGGTCAAGTGTTAACTGTTGTGGGTTATAAAATAGTGAAATTAAGGTTTCTCCTACCTTCAGGCAAATAGCACAGTTAACCATGGAGGTGGGGGGATGTAGGGGTGAGCTATTAGGAGAGCTATTAAATTACAAAAATGTATAATGCATTCAATTATTTAGTCTAGCATGATGAAATGCTATTAAAAGCAAATGTAAACCCTCTTTCAAACCAAAAAACGTATAAAGATGATATGATAGCTTAGTTCTCTATTAATGTTTTAATCACAGTGTGTTCTTATTTGAGGAAAAGTGTTTATATATGAAAAGTGATGTCAATTTATAGTAATTTTTAAAAATGAAAAAGATTGATTATTTTCTCCAACATTTGCCTAATACTCAAAGGGAGGCTTATAATATTCATATGCAAAATTTACTTTTAAGTTTTAAACAATCACATAGTTTCCTCTAGTATTTAGAATATCTATATTTAGGGAAATGCATTTCACAGAAATAGTGTCTTAGCAACTCAAAAACAGTCTTTTAAAAAACTAGTATATAAATATGAGTATTTAATTTTATTCACTTTTATTTTGGATACTTTATTTTCAATATAAAGAGCTTTCTAGATAAATGTTAATCCAATTTATGAACTCTTTTGGATAGAAAAAGTGATTTAGTGTATTATGTACCGATGAATTAATAGTGCATTGTACTCCAGACTGCCATAAATGTATAAAAGTGTTTAAAGAAAGTACTTTTACGAATTCTGAAAGGGTTGAAGTAACCATAGTTGATAATTTTATTTTATATCCAGTTTTAACTTTGTTCCAATGTTATTTCTGTTCACCATTAATCATCCCTCTGGTATGGAAACTAGGAGTAAGTATATGAACTTTTAAAATAATACATAGTGTAGCAATCATATGTTGCCATGAAAAACAGCTGATTTCCCATTAAAAGTCTTTTCTTAAGCCATGTAAACAGAGAGAGCTGATAAGAATTTAATAAAGTTTTTATAAAGCTCTGTTTAAGTATATAGGTCAATTGCTGAGTCAAGTGATCAATGGAATTATGAATATCTGTTATCATTGATGAGTCTCTATTATCACCTGGAGTCATTTTCTTGAAAGCATATAAGAAAGATATTTGTAAATATATTAATAGAAGGAAAATTCAGATTAAATATTTTCTAAGTTATTTTTCTTATCAGGGATCCATGGCATTTTAATATTGATAGTTAATGAGTAAATCTCAAATTTAAAAACAAATCACACAACTGCAAATGTCCTAGCAATTGAGTCAATGGCCTGGTTTTGTTCTCTTTTGGTTCTCTTATGCCTAACTTCATAACAGATCGAAGACTATATTCTAGTAAATATGTTCTAGTAAATTTCTCGTACCTTTTTTACAGCGTTGAAATATTTCAATCATAGTATTTTAAATACAGTCTAGTATTTCATATTTCAAATTTAAAAATTATATCAGAAAACTACATTAATATTATTTTAAAATCACTCCTCTCATAGATACATTTTCAAAGGAATTGCTTTTTATTTAAATTACATTGTTAGAAAAATTGCATGGAAATCTGGGCACATACTTGGCATTTTCACTTTTCATGTTATTCAACTCAACTGAGAGCCAAGCTATGGATGAATATTTAAAATCTCACTCAAGTATTATCTAAGTTAAATCATCTTAAATTTGTTTCAAAGCTTCCCTTCATAATCACAGGAAGGAAAAGAGACACTACCCATAGGACACAATCTGGAAAGAATAATCCCATGAACGACGGATAAACTTTTATCCAAGGAAATTAAATGTAATTATGTCAGCTTTCTGAATATATTTACCTTTCTATATACATATTGTTAATGTGTACCTGTCTCTATAATTATGCACATTATATCCCCAAACATAGATGAGGTGAGGCTTAAAAGCAATTTGCATTTGATTAACTCTGTATCATTAAATTAATACTGATTAATTTTACGTAAGTGTGAAATAGTTTGGTGTCTTTTTTTTTCTCTTGCAGTTTACTTAAAGATTATGTTTTCCACAAAAATACTGACTAATTACCACATTCTTGTGCATAATTAATTCAGTAATATCCATTATCTACATAGTTCATAAATATCCTATCTGGAAAATACAATTTATCATGGCAATGTGGGAATTTTAACACTATTTTTCTAGTTATTGTCAATATTTTAATATCTGTGAAGGACAAAAAATTTTAAAACGTTAATTTTAATTTATTGATATGTTACCTATTATACATGTTACCCATTATACAAATGAATACTCTTACCTTTCATTCAGGAAGAATGATTGACTCTTACTTTCAAATAAACATTTTAATTTGGGTTGTAAAAGAAAAAGTTGTTTGTGTGTAAGATCATTTTCTTGATTCTTATAATTTTAGAATTTTTATTTTCTTACTTAGAAAAAAGATTCAGAAAATTTAATGAAATCTGCCAAATTGATAAAGGCAGTCAGTAAGGAAGGAGATAAATTACTGCTCTATTAGCAGTGAAAGTAGGTCACCGAGTATCAGGCAGTTTTTACATTTAATAAAAAACTTTCTAAATGTTTTGTTTTTGCTTGTGTTTTTAAAATTAAGGTACACTCTACAATATACAACAGTATTGGCTTGACAATATATTTTCTAAGGAGTGATGTATATAACATGACGTTTGCACATCAGTTGCTCAGTATTGTTAACTTGCAAAATAAATTGCTATATGTTATTGTTGTAAGTTCAAAATCACTGAGAGGAAATTAATGTTGTAAGTGTGGCTTTAAACTAATCAATTATTTAGAGAAGTTTGTTTTAAGAGTTAGTGACTGCATTCACAAGTCATTAGGAATAGATCACAAAAGGTATATAGGAGAAAGAAATGTATGTATTAAGTACCCAATCTTATAGAACACATTGGTGTCCTTAACATTAGATTTGCACTTTAACCCATTGAAAAGGAATTAATGCTCATTACGAGGATAATAAATAACACAACATCAAAGAAATGCCATTTGCTGCATATGAACATTCTCTATTAATCTACTATTCAGTTATTTACTGTATCTTCCCAGGAGCTATTCACTATTCATTAAATACATTCTCCTATTTGTATACAAGCCTTTAAACAAAGAGAATCCAACCTAAGCTTATTGTAATTCCTGCAAATATTACTTATGTTAATGTGGCATATGCTGCTCATTAGAACCTGTACCACAGTGCAAACCATTGCCTGGCGGGATACACACAACTTCAACACAGCCCTTGCAACATAAACACACACACGCACCTCCGCTTCGACAAACTGATTTCCCTTTAGTCCATTCATAAATGCCATGATCCCAAGTAGGAACAACCTGTCATTACCTTTAAACATACTAAAGAGTCTAGGAAAGGAAGGCTGAAT
Source organism: Rhinopithecus roxellana (assembly GCF_007565055.1). Classification (NCBI taxonomy): domain Eukaryota; kingdom Metazoa; phylum Chordata; class Mammalia; order Primates; family Cercopithecidae; genus Rhinopithecus; species Rhinopithecus roxellana. The sequence goes on along the minus strand of NC_044549.1, from coordinate 13,487,424 downwards.
TTTCTTTCAAACTTCTCGGAGTACCACATGGTCATAATTAGAAAATAAAATACTGCCTTGGCTATTTGGCAATTAACATAACTGGGTTGCAACGCTGGAGGATTTTCTTTCTTTATTTCTGTTCAAATTGGCAAACAAGGTAATTGCTCGAATTGGTATCAAATTAAAAACACATTTTCAAGGTTTAGACCATCTAAAATTATCTTCTGAAGTGTTTTAGAAGAGAGTTGGAAAAAAAAAAAAAAAGGCACATCTTTCGTTCACGCTCCGAGCAAACTGCTCTATTCGGAGGCACCTTCCCGACGTGCAAGGCTTCGGTGAGAACGTGCTTTGAAGAGCGTGAGCCCGCGGGGCAGGGCTCCGCGCGTCGTGGTACCTGGCTTACCTTCATTGGAAGGCGGCGGAATCAGTTCCCCGAAGCAGTTGAGAAAAGAGCAGCTGAGAAGGAGGAGGATGGAGAGGTGACAATCCATGTTGCTGGTGCAGAGGGCAGTGAGAGGAGCATATCTCCATGAAGCATGCCACTGATGTGAGGGGGAGCGCTCTGATTGCTGGAGAAGTTACCATGCTCCGCTCGCAGGCTGATGTCAAGTTTGACACTGGAGATAAGGAGGAGTCTGGCTGCCTTTCCGCGAACCCCGCTCGGGGACTTCCCTGGGTCCTAGTGCCGTCTTCAGCGGGCGCCAAAGCGGAGCGGGATGGCACGTTGCTGGCTCTGCAGCCCAGAGCTGCTCAGGAAGGAGACTGGGTGGGAGTGGGGGCTTCGCCCATGGGACAGGAAACACAGAAGTTGTGATGAGTCTGCGATGCTGAGGAAAATGCACCCTCTTTTGTGCTCCATGAAAAGTAGCTATTTTATTGTTTGCTATCCATGCTCTGTTGTTTAACTCACCGAAGAAATCAGAGGCTTGATAGGAGTGTCATATGGCAGTGTGAGTGCAAAAGGAACTGAAATGCGAGAGAAACGTGTGTTATTGAAAGAATAGCAGTCTTTCGTTAAAAAGTCAATCGTGTTTGTATAATTGAAAAAAATGATTATAGTTATTCCTTTACTGTGTTCAATGTGATCATAACTCTGTGAGTTCTTTGTGGTTCGGAAAGACACTAATACACAGCCTGGATCAGATGGTCTCTGTATTTCTACACCCAGTGGTATCGTGGTTTTTTATTAGATCTGGCACAGTGATTTTCAACGCGCATAGAGCATACTTTTTTTTTTTTTTTTTTTTTTTTTTTAAACAGGGAAGTAACCTTCATCATCTTAGGCACATGAGCAAGTCCAGCGCCAGCCTGAGGTCCACATTCTTTCCTCATTCTGTGCTGTAAAAGTAATACAGATCAAACCTAAATTTCTTAACAATACATATCTCCCTCCCTCACCGTCTCACATTAGGATCTCTGGGTTCTGCAAGAGAAACAGTACATAAGTCACAGTTGCTCCATTCAACTTTCAACCACTGATAATCTGGTAATATTGGGATATTCTTATTCTTTAACATTCCAAATCCCAAAGGCTAAATAATAATGTCCTTGTGCTTTCTCACTTATTTCACTCCATGATTATCAATGGTCTCTGTTATTTCCAATCCCATTGCTGAACAACCTATTGCAATCTATTTCAGCCAAATAATTTTGTAATTTATATTTTAATAACTAGTATCACTTATCTTTAAATAATCTCCCAGAAAATGGTTACTCGGATATCCTTCCACCCATCTATCTCTTCTTATACTAAAAAGAAAACAAGATTATTATAGTCCTCTCACAACTTCAGAAAACAAAGGTACGTTGATAATCTTAAGACCAGTGATCAGTTTTAGAGCTCTTGGTAATGAAATTTAAACGAAAGTTTGAAAAGGCCTTGCTAATAATATATTCAGTTCACAAACATGATGTTTTTAATTAGGGAACACTATGTTCACTTAAATTTAAGACAATGCTGCCAGATAACAGTTTGATGACTGAGGTGGGGAAGTGGGGTGGATAGAAGCAGCCAGGGGAAAAGAGAGGCCTCTCTCACTTTTCTGTGTGTGACATGTAACTTTATGTCTCTAACTTCTTTCCACATTGTGTCACCAGAGGCTGTGCAATCCTCAAATGTGAAGTCTGTCAGAATTGAAAATAATAACAGATACTGCCCAGAGAACTTAGACAGTGGTGACTCTGGTGTTTTTTCAAAGTTCCAGCGCAACACTTACATTGTTCCAAAGTTAGATACACATTTTCTGAAATTTGAAAGCAACTAAAATCTTATTTGGAATCGACAATTTGAAAACATTTTGGAGAACCTGCCAATGTGCTGACACGCACATACATTGGCCCCCTCATGCCATTTCTCTTCTCACACTTGAAAACTTAAAAACTGCTTGTCACTGGGAAAAGAGGCATTCATGTTTCCAGAAAGCTATAGGAGTGGTAAAATGACTACAAAGCAATACCTGGCCTGAAAAATAGAATATAAATAGAATATAAATGATACAGAATCTCTAAATTGTCAACTCTCGAGTGAAAAGTAAAATGTTTCCATTATGTGGGCACCATTCTGGATAGATGGGGAAAAAGGAGTGATGCCAACAAGCAGAGAAGAGCAATGGATTTGGCCATAGCAGGAGTGGAAAGGATGAGGTGGGGGCAGCAGATTCAGGGAAACCCTTATTAAGAAAGTGGTAATTGAGCTGCAGCTTGAAGGAAGGGTAGGAGTTCACTAGTAAGAAAATGGTTCAGAAGGCACTACAGGCAGGCAAGGCCAGAGAGTGTCCAACTGAGCCAAAAAAGAAAGCATCTGGCATATATGGAATGTGCAGTATGTTAGAGTATTTGTGGTGGCTAAAAGGCCAGGATAGGAGGAGGTATGGATTGGAGACAAAATGTAGCGAAATATTCTTCAAAGAACAGGTTGAAAACTGCAGAGATTTTGATGCCACATGTCAATGATTTTACAATATATTTTAGACTAAAGAGAGACATCAAAAGCATTTCAGCAAGTAGTAAATTGATCATGTCTCAGTCTGGGGACAAAATTTTACTGATAGCACAAAACAGGATGTCTCCACTTGGGTGTAATGCTTATTAAGAAGTGACGCCTTCTTCTCACCACAGACTTACTGGATCTAAAGGTTGGAACCCAGGAATCTGCAATTTCACAAACTTCTCAGGTAATCCTTGGGGTCCCGGGAGAACCACTGCTCAATGTGAAAGAGGGAATATTAGAGGTAGGCCAGTTAGACTTCAAGCTATTTTTCAAGTAAGACTAAAGTGATAAGGAACTGAACTAGGATCTCTCAGAAAGAAGAAAGATAAAGGGAAAATGAGAAGACCATTTTAGGTTAAACAAACAATACTCCCCCAAGGAAAACTGGATTTAGTACATAACTCAAGTTAGGAGTTAAAGAATAGTTCCCTAGGGGAGATGGCAATTGAGAGGAAACTAAAAAGGGGCATTTTAAAGAAAAGTGAAAAACAAGATTTCTGGAGGAAATGACAAATGCCTCTATGATTACAGTGTCGATTTCGAAATGGTGTCAGCGGGTATGGGAAAGAGGAGACACCGCCTAAGAAGGAGCAGGGTCATGAAGAGCTGTATGAGCTGCTCTAAAAAGCTTGGTGCTGAGGGGCAAGGCAGAAATAGTTCAATTTGCATTTTAGAAAGATCAGTTAGACGTATTTAAGAAAGGAGGGAAAAATGAAAGTGAAAACCCCAATGAGAAGCCAAAAGACAAATTAGGAGCCCTTTGCGGTAGGATGGCCAGTATCACATAGAGATTACCAGAGGGGCTCTTGATTCAGAGCAATCTAGGTCACTGACCTGGCTCTGTCACTCTTAGTGAAATTCAGATAATAACAGATCCTATCTCATCAGAATGTTGTAAGGATCATATCAGATTTGGGATGGTACAGATAAAGTGTTAGCCTAGAGGTTGAGTTATTAAAAGCATTCAATACTGTTTTTTAAAAAAATCTTGATCCAAAAGGGAGATCTAGAGAGTGTGACACTGAGCAGGAACAGTAGAACTGAAACCAGGCGCATGTAAGTGGGAGAACTGGCAACACTTCATAATAGATTGATTCTGACAAATTAGGCAGATGGTAGTGCCTAGAAGGCCTTTCAATTCCTGACTTGAATGAGGAGTTAGTGAGGAGTAAGAGAGGTTTGAGGAGAGAAAACAGACATGGAATGTAAAGGTTTCCGTTTTACATATGTCTAGTTGGAAAGACCTGAGGCAAAGCCAAGGGTAAACGAAATATTAGGAGAAATGGACCTAAATGGAGTTATTTCTTTGGAAATCATTAGTATATGAAAATAGGCTGGGAGTGGAGGCTCAGCCCTATAATCCCAGCACTTTGGGAGGCTGAGACTGGTGGATTGTTTGAGTCCACGAGTTCAAGACCAGCCTGAGCAACATGGAGAAACCCTTTCTCCACAAAATCTAGCAAGGCATGGTAGCACATGCCTGGAGTCCCAGCTACTGGGGTGGCTGAGGTGGTAGGATCTCTTTAGCGCTGGAGGCAGAGGTTGCAGTGAGCCAAGATCGCACCACTGCACTCCAGCCTGGGTAACAGAGCGTTTTTAGGAAGATCAGTTGACTGGCCAGGGATGAAGTCCTAGCGTACACCTATATTTAAAAGGCAGGTAGAAATAAATAGCAAAGGACTAGAAAAAATAGCTTATTAGAAATCAAGCTTGTTAAAATTTTGAAAAATAATTCATTCTTAACTGTGGTGCATGCAAAAAAAAAAATCCAAAAAGATGACTGAAAAGTCGCAATTGAATTTGACGACATTCTGGATCAGGCCTTCTCTGAATCTGCTGCCCTTACCTCTATCCTTCCCACTCCCATTGCAGCTAAATTTATTGTTCTCCTCTGTTGACATCCCTCTTTTTCACATCGATCCAGAATGGTGCTCAGGTTATAGAAACTCTTTACTTACTGTTTGATGTATCTTAATCTGGAGAGCATACTGTTTCAAGATCTTATATTGTTCACATTAATTCCCAGGCTTGGTTTTGCTTTGTGCTCATTTTGACGCTCTTGTAAGTTTCCTTCAAACATGAATGCCTCTTTCTGCAGGGAAGATTTTGATGGCTTTGGTGATGCTTTTGGTGCGGTAATGGAACCACAAGTTCAATTGAGATAAAGGAGGAAATGATAAGTGAGGATATAGAAATAGTACATATTCTATGCTTTCAAGAAGGTAAGCTTAGAGGAGAAGACAAGCCTGGAAAAGAGGAAAGTGAGATCCAATAAGACTATTATAAAATAGAAGAGGCTGATATGTTTCCTTCTGTGCTTAGCTGAGCAGTGATGCAATTAATTGACAAGAAATAAGATGGTTCGGCCGGGCGCGGTGGCTCAAGCCTGTAATCCCAGCACTTTGGGAGGCCGAGACGGACGGATCACGAGGTCAGGAGATCGAGACCATCCTGGCTAACACGGTGAAACCCCGTCTCTACTAAAAATACAAAAACTAGCCGGGCGAGGTGGCGGGCGCCTGTAGTCCCAGCTACTCTGGAGGCTGAGGCAGGAGAATGGCGTAAACCTGGGAGGCGGAGCTTGCAGTGAGCTGAGATCCGGCCACTGCACTCCAGCCTGGGTGACAGAGCGAGACTCCGCCTCAAAAAAAAAAAAAAAAAAAAAAAAAGAAATAAGATGGTTCAAATTTGGGAAGTAGAGAAAAACGGGAAAAATATCATTTTTTTTTTTTTTTTGTTTACAACCTGTTGAGATCTAAGTGCAATTAATAAAGTCAGTAGTTTGATATCAAATAAGAAACCCAGAAGGTGATAAACTGCAAGTTAGGAAATTGTTGGTAAATGATAGCAGTTTAATCCACGAGAGTAAATGTAGTTGCCCAGAAAGACTATGAACAATGAGGGAAAAAGAGAACCCAGAATACAATTCAGATTATTATTATTATTTTAAGACAGTCCCACTCTGTCACCTAGGATGGAGGGCAGTGGCATGATCCTGGCTCACTGCAGCCTCTACCTCCTGGGCTCAAGCGTTCCCTTCACCTCAGCCTCCCTAACTGGTACAACAGGAGTGTGCCGGCTTGCCTAATTAACTTTTGTATTTTTTGTAGAGGTGGGGTTTTGCAATTTTGTCCAAGCTAGTCTCAAACTCTTGGGCTCAAGCAATCCACAACCCTCGGCCTCCCAAAGTGCTGGGATTCCAGGCGTGACCCATCGCAACTAACCTTGATTTAGATTAAACAGAATATCCAAAAGGCAGAAAGAAACTGAATAATTATCTCAATAAACTGAATAGGAGTAAATATTGTAAAAGAAGGTAAAGAGAATGAGACAGAGAGGACAACAGAGATGAAAATTTCCAGAAGAGGACAATCAACTGAAACAGAGGTAAAGTTTGATCAAGACTAAAAACAGTCTTTCTAGTGAGTGGAAAGACCACAAGATTGGGAATTCCCTCCCAGAAAATTACGTTTAGAGCTGCAAAATATTTTAGAACCTATCATTTTATTGTTAGAGAAAGAGTCAAACATTAGTGACATCGTTATGTTCACAGGGTCAAAGGCAACAATAGAGAAAGTATCAAAAAAAAGTTATTAAAAAAGTAGAAAAAATACCAATGGGAAACCCTATAGGAAATCTTTGGTGCCTAAGTATTTGAAGGTGATTAGAAGCATGGAATAATCTCAGAATCTAAGAAAGCTTCTTGAAGGACAGTGATTTTTTAGGACAATTACTAAATTTTGGCTTTGAAAATAGTCACAGCAGATTGCACAAATTAATTTGCTGTATTTTAACTGATGTCCACTGAATTAATATGTCTTAAACATGCAAGTGTATGCAATCAATATAAAAATTAGCATGCCCAAATTAATTGAAAAATGCTAATTATAAATTAGAAAGATTTAACCGAATTGTTATAAAGCTGTCCAAAAAAAAAAAAAAAAAGGCAAAAAATAAAAAAATAAAATAAAATAAAAAATAAAGACATCAACATGAGTTGCTGGTTAGGATAAACCAATGCTATTTAAAATATACTCTTACATTCAATTTTATAATTACTTCTGAAACATTTTTCCATTTTTAAAACAAATTTTACTACTATCACTACTTCCTACTCTTCTGTTTCTCTTGCCAAAAGGCAGTCAAAACAAGCCAAGAGTTCATCTTAACATCTAAGGAAAACATCCCAAGGCTCTGAGCTAACTCTGAGGAAGAGCATATGGGGCTTGAGATGGTGAGAAGTGACGGGAACGTTTTGGATGAGATAGGACTTAGATTGTAGTCCTTTTAAAACCCGTTTTTGAGAAATAATTATGAGTATACATACATATGTACATTCATCGTACACACACATGTGAAATATTGTATTCATCAGCAAGAAAGACCAGACACTATCCAATAGTATTTTCTTAGAGCAGGGTACATTAAAAGGCAGAATTTTATTTAGGAAATCTTGAGCAGGGCCTGAGATTCTGCATTTCCAACCAGCTCCGAGGTGATGATGTCTCTGCAAATGGCGACACTTTGCAGCAAAGTTCTAAAATACATCGGTAGATTTGGAAAATTAGTGTAAATACGTATAATATAGTCACATACAAACATTAAAATATTAAAATGTCAGACGTGGTAAAAAAAAAAAAAAAGGGGGAATACATGGCTCAATCAATTCAAACTCATCTCTCAGTAAACTTCAAGACTAATCTGCTGCTCCAGTCAACTATTTAGATAACACTACATCACTCTAAATCCCTTTCTTCTTTAAGGTATGTAGTCAAGACTACACCATCTTTCCCCTGTAGACTCTTATTTCACCTTTATCTAAATCACTCTTAGAAGCATTTCATCATTTACTCATCTGCATTGTTAGTTAACTGTTTCAAGTGTATGAATTTCCTTCTCAGTATTTTAAGTTATTTCACAACAAAATAAGTTACCTAACATAATCCAGAAAAGTGAAAACATTATTCAGCATTACTCAAGAGAGTAAAATAACCTACTTCATTTTGTTTCAGATATGTTAAATGGATGATAATATAGTGGGAGGATAATTTCTTGAGATATACATTAAAAGACCAAATTTCAGCTATCCAAGAAGATATATAGGGCTTAACATATGAGAATACCACTGTTAAACCCATGATTTAATAAAAAATGAATTTTCTGTTTGCAAATATTAAGAAATTTATCTAAAGATGAAAAACTAATGTCCTGTTATTTATCAATTAGTTTTAAATATAAAATGACATTTTCATTCCTTAATGTATTGTTATATGGTTCAGAAAAACAAGTAATAGCAATATGGCCTATTGATTGAAGGGAATTTTTAAAAGGATGTCATAACAGATGCTATCTTTATGACTCAGATGAAAGTAAGAGGACATCCAAAATAGTTTTCTACATAAAGCAAAAGGTGATAAAGGATTATTAAATACTCTGTAGAAATATATTTTGAGAACATGTGACTTCAATTTTGTTTCTGAACTATCTAACAAGCTTGAACATAACATAGAATTACTCAATACAGAAAAATTAACTGATTATGTACTTGTCTAACCAAAGTCATCAGTTCAGCGGGGAACTGGAAAAATAATCCATATTAAGTCATAGAGATCTTATATTCAACAATGTCAAACATTTGTGATTTTTCACGGATGCTCTGGTTTCCACAAGTGTCCAAATAACCTCACCTGCTTTTCCAATTTGTCTCCTGGACTATGCTGTGGGTCAGTGATCCCTATTATGTCACATCAATACAGTGGTTAAATAATGATAAATAATTTAAAGTGTGTCAGGTAGTCCACATCTTAATGTCAATCATCTTTATCCATGCAATATTTCCCCTGTTAAATGGAAGCTGTTTCCATTTCCAATTCTGGGTTTTTTACTATCCAATTTTTTTTTTTTTAACACACAAAATTACAGAGATGACTGAAACTCAGAATTAACTCACTTTGAAAAATAAATCAAAGTCAGGGAGATTGCACTTAAAATGCTTAAAAATAATTACAAATATAGTGATACAGTTTTCTAAAATATGAGTATGTCCTCCTTCGATTTTTAATTATCGCAATGAATGATGCAAAATTTTCATTTTATATTCTTATTTAAGATGCATTTATCTTGCAATTTCTATGATTTAATTAATTTAAGCATCTCAAATATTCAGTAATTTTTTTTGAAACATAGGCACAAGTAAAGCCTCAACTAAAAACTTGGACGTTTTTCAATTCCCCTTAGAGTAAATAAGGTGGAATACATTTACAAGTCCACATGCAGGAAGCCTGTCTGTTGGATGGTGTCATCACATCTAAACAAAAGAAGGAGTAGAGTCACATACCCGTCCTCACTTCCCTCGATTTCATGAAAAATTTTTTTATTGTCAAGTCGCAGGCATAGGGCACTGCTATAGGCCGGGCTCTCCACTAGAGGGCGCTAACGAGGCAGCAGCCACTGCTGCTGAAGATTCGGGTATTTAGATCTGCTTATTGAGGCAGATCATTGACATAGAGGCCTTCACAGGAATAAGTACAATTTTATTTTTAGGTTCAGTTTAATTAATTTCCTGATTAGTAGTAATTAAGAAGAGTATGAATGCATACGTGCATCTGTGAGTTTTAACTAATCACATAACCTCTTATTTACCTTATCTGGACTGTATAATTCCTTATAGCCCCAAGGAATCAAGAAATGGTGTCACATTGTCACATTTGATTTCTTGTTCAGATAAATCTACCCATTTCCACACTAAAGAGTGTTTAGATAAGTCACACTTTAAAAAAAAAAAATCTTTCTTCGTTATATGCAGTGTTTCTTCATTGAATTTCCCCATGAAAATGTTTCTGAAAATGACTGGAGTGTAAGATTTATGTATACTCCAGATATTTCCTTAAAAAAACAGTGTTTCAGTAAAATTTACAGTGAAAGGTAAGGAAATATCTTAAAATAGACATTTAAAAAACAGGATCACTACAATGAATAGTTGTCTTAAGAAGTCCCTTTAGTGTCTGTGGCAGAGGGAAGACAGGGGCTCGCCTTCACGAATGTATTGTGGAAAGCAACAGCTATAGGAAAAACTGAATTACTTTTAGCACTTTTGTGTAAAGCTATAAACTTCAAGGAAGATCAGGAGAAAAATGGATAGACCAAATGTCCTAATCCTTTTTTGGAAGCAACATACCTGACATTCCTGTGGAATGTGTCTTGCTCCCTTCAGTAAAAGTGACGTACCCTAGTGTGATTTGCAGAAGAGACGTGATGCACAGTTTGAATAATGCATACAAATCTTTGTAGGGATGATCTTCTTTGGAGAAAAACATGTCTAACATAGAAAAATAAGTCTATTTTCTATATCTACTATAAAACTTGCAATCTTCTATTTTTAATATCCACCAGAAGCATAACTTCTACAGTATCTAACAATGTTATTGTTTAACAATATTTTAAGTCGCATTATGTGTCATGGGTTGCTGGTTGGCCCTCATTTATGGAGGAATATGCCAAACTTAAGAAATACAACATTGTGTTATGATGAGAGCAGTGAAGGGCTGAACACTATTTTGTTAGAAATATAAGGATAACTCGTGAATGCTAAGTAGCCTTACAAAGCACCTGTGACCAAAGTCTGATTCTGCCACAGAATGTCTTCATCTAAAACACTCTTGAATTAAGTGCCAGGGAAGCAGTGATTGTGGTCTGCTTTTTTCACTGTCGTATTCCCAGCACCTGGAATGGTGTCTGGCACATAGTAGGTCTATAATCAATATTGGGTGATTGAGTGAAAATGTAATTATTATTTATGATAATATTTAAAGTTTTGTTTTTATTGTTATATTTTGTCTCCTTTTGGATTAATTTTATGCCAGATTTCAACACCCTACCTATTCACTTACTTCTTTAATTTTCCGTTTCAAACAGTTTAATATAGCCCAGAAAATTAAGCATAATAAGTTAATCACATAGTAATGTGTTAATAATTATTCAACTATATTTCAATAAATTAATACATTCTTGCATTTTGATGAAAGATTAAACCAGAAATCATATACTTTCCTTTAAAACATAGACAACTGGTTGACCAAACAATGTTAAGGGACTGTTTACACAAAATATTGACCCTAGAGAAAAAGAGTAAAAAAATTATCTTCAAGGTAATCAATAAATAAATGACAATACATTTATGTTGGTTGTTTTAATTTATTTAACAAACTTTATGTTAACTTATTTATCATTCATAATAAATTGATTTTATATAAATAAATTTAAAGAGTGAGGAAAGCAAAACAAAATTACAACTGAACAAAAAAAGTAAATTATTTTCAATGTGTAAGATTATTACATCTCTTTAGTTTTAGTTTTTGAAACTTAAAATCCTTAAAAAACAATATTTTATTTTATGGATTTCTTTTCCCAAAACAGGAAGGAGGGCATTCTTATACCACTAAGCTTCCAGCAAATCAAATCACACATACAGAGAGCCACAGGCCTCATGCTTGCATAAATAATAAAGGAGTTAACTGTCATATATGAACATTTTAAATGGCTCCAGAAGTAATCATTATATGCAGACAAATTTCAATTTTTTGACTTCCTACACAAAAGCTATTCAATGGGGAAGGAATGAATAAAGGGACTATGGAGGTTTTTGAGGGCAGAGAAAATACTGCGTGTTATTATAATGATAGCTGGGTATCATTATAAATGTGTCCAAACCTGTAGAATATACCCTAATGTAAACTACGGACTTTGAGCGAAGTGATGTGTAGATGTAGGTTCATCAGTTGTAACAAGTGTACCACTCTGTTGGGAGGTGCTGATTTTGCAGGAGGCTATGCGTGTGTGAAGGCAGGAGGTATACGGGAAATCTCTGTATTTTCCTCTTAATTTTGTGGTCAACCTCAAACTGCTCTGAAAAATAAAGTCTTTACTAAATAAACTGCTTAATCTCCACAAGTTTTCGTTTGTATTTTTAATTAATTGTGCCATATTTTAGGAGCACAAATATTCAACAGGGTAGCAATAGTTTTTTAAATGAAGAAAATAACTCAGTGTGCAGGAAAACGCATGTAATATCTGATTTATAGAGAATGCCTTGTTTGTAGCTGTGAGATTTAAAGTCCTTATGTGTCCTCAGGACAAGCACATAACAGGGAAAGATAGTGCCACACAGCTCCCTTTGTGTGGCTCTACCCAGTCATGTGTCAGTTCATATCTATTATATAGTCTTTTATGAGTTTAGTTTGTTTTGCTCATCAACTTAAAATTATCTGAATACCCTTTTACAGCCAATTGCATTTTGTCAGTCTTAAAGATTATAGGAAAGAATTTAGAAAAAAAAATGCATTATTTCTGAGGTAAGAAAGCAACCTAGCCCCTTCATCAACAATTTTATATTCAGTTATTCAGTTTGGTTGAAGAAAATATTTGTAGTAGGGCTAAAAACAGAACTTAGCCTGTTTAGCAGACAGCTTCTGAACATGAGAGAGGTTTCCCAACTTGGAAAAATGAGTCTTTTATCCCTTGCATGCCTCTATGCTTTAGGGGCATTGCAGTCCAAAAACAAACAAGCAAACAAACAACAAAAAAGCAGTAAATGATGTTTCAGTAAGACCCACTACACTGGAGGAGTTCTCCAAAGAAATCTTAGGACTTGGAAATCTGGAAACATCTTTCCCCAAGTTCTATTATAATAAAATAAATAGAAAAAAATTAAAATGGGAAAAGAAAAATGCTGATGTAAATTATGGTTTTAGAAGATTACTAATATCCCCCAAATTATCCTAACATTGAAAATAAATTCTAATAGGTATTTTTGCTCAATCATGAAGTCTCTAGAAATCAATAAACTCTTGGATAAGTAGGGTAAATATAATTTTATGTGAAAGACACGATGATTCAATCTACCTGATCAAGATACCACTTTCTATCACCTTACTCCATGTATGAGCATGTGATAACTATTTAGAAATTCGTACATAATCTCATTATTAGTAATTTTTCAAGAGGTCTTCTTAAGAGCAATTTTTTTTAACTGAACTTGCTAACTTATGGAGAATCACAACTTTCTATATTTTGGGAAGAAGGCTAATAATGCTGTAGATATCTGTATTACTGCTTGCTAATGACTTCCAGAGGAAAGCTGGGCAGGGTAATTAAGCAAAAATTGGCAGCAGCTAGAACAAGAAATAACGACGCGAGTAACTGTTCAAGCTCAGAACATACAGAAGACACGGCCTCTTTAAAGCTGTTTAGACAACAGGCCACAGTTACAGATCAATAGATGCATTTTATTAGTGATTCATATGGAGTAATTTTTCTAATCCTTTGTGATCTTGCATTTTTCTTCTATGCAAATAATGGGGGCAAATGAAAAGTACCTGAAAGTAAAAACCAATGGAATAACACGAAGTTTAGCAAATACTGACACTGCACTCCTTGATCGTTACCACCTTAGCATCTTTGACTTAAGCCATTTTCCTAAAAATGGTAATTTGGTTTTGAAGAACTACATTTTCTTTAAGAGGTTTTAAAATTTCAGACATCTAATATTTTAAAATTAAAATTTAAAAGGTATGAATTAAAGGTAGAGATTAAAAGAATACACTGATTCTTAAAATATATTTATTTGCTATTTGGAATTGTATTATTAATTAATATATCTTACTAGACATTTAAAAACAGCTAACCTGGACCAAATATATATAATATAAAAAACAGTAATTTGGAAAGTTGAAAGAGGGTTGAACCAGCATATCAGATACACATCTTCAAAGATACTTCTACCAGAAAATGGAATTCCAAGATATTTCCATGGGGAAAACTGTAATTTACATATTCCACTTAACTATTTTTGTGGAAAGAACAGTGAATGGTAATTTCAAGTGAAGCCTTGCTTCAATCAGAGGGAAAACAAATTACCTTACTAGCAAGATGTTAGAACATATATAATGGAATTAAATATCCAGGACCACCACTGTGTATATATAAAGACTCTATAATCCCTTTCTAAAATTATGTGTCTTATCAAAATCAACATTTAATTTTAGACTTGTGAAAACAATAAAACGTTAACTATAACTGCATAGATTTCATCAGCTATAACTTGTCTGCAAAGTTCCATTGTTTAAAAAGACAACTAAAATACTATGAAGACATTGGCGTTTTATTTAGTAGGAGATACATACAATTGTCGTCATTGGTCAGAACCCACAAGCTCACTCCAATCAGAGTAATTTTGTACAATGAATGAACTCCAAAGACATTTAAGAGCAACATGTTTGCTGAAGGGAATGATGAGAATCACTTGAATGGAGTGATGGGAATGTCGATACCGAGATTTTAAGCAACATGTGAATACACACAAAAGCTCTGCAGATTATTGTGATTATTGTTCAATAGTGAATATCAAAGATAAATTATTATTTGTCATATTATAACATTATACCACTAGAAAGAAAAGATGGAGTAATGTAAAGTCTAAAGTGAAAAAGGATTTTTTTCTTTCTATTATATTTTATGGATCCAATTGATTTGAGTATATGGTTGCAGTGGTGAGAGTTAGGCCATATATTTTAGATATGATTTTACAGTGATTGCAGTTATCTAATCTAAATAGGAACTTTAAAAAGAGGGTTACATTTTAAATGTAAATATAAACCCTTGATCATCAAATGATAATTTAATAATTTGGTGTTTCCCATAATCCAGAAATTAAAAGATGTGCAAGATATGGATTAAAAATTTACATTCACCCAGGCTTTTTGAGTGAAATAAAAACACAAAAGTTCATTTAAAATTAATTCAAGATGGTCCCAAAGACTAGTGAGACCTATGCTTTCATAAAAGTAATCAAATTCTGATAATTATCTGTCTCATTTCTGTCCAAACTAGGTGTATGATCTTGGACCAAAGCTCCTGAGGTCCTAGTGTCTTAATCTTCAAAGTAAGGTTTTCTGACCTATGACTTGTAAGGTCCTCTTTAACTCTAAAACATTTTTTATATAGAAAGGAAATGGAAAAACAAATACCTTTTAAGGTACTACACCATCGTACTTATTTGAAGTGGAAAATTATATAATTGGTTTTAGTATCTCAAGGGTAGTATACTTACTGGCCCTTTCAATGTACATGGCCATTATTATGTATTTTGTCTGTTTTTCCTCTTAAAACCACTTCAAATACTATCAACTTAGTAAGAGATGCCAGTAAGTAACTGGTTGCCTACGACCCATCTGACTCCTAAGAAGCAATTCAGGCAGCTCATTAGAAAAGCCTCTTTAGAAGAAGTAGGATACAGCTGAGTAATACTGAAATGGGACATAGAAATTCCCTGAGTATTCTCCAGTCCTACTACCTTTCTCACTCAACATCTCATAAAAATAGTTTTAAAACAAAACACACATTTCTTTTATATATGCAATGTGTAGAATTTTCCAAAATCAGAAAAAACTTCCTGAAAGAGATACATTTTCTTTTTGCTGTGCATGTATAGATTGACAGTTTTGGTCTACCTAGACAAAGCAACATCCATTAGCTATTCATTTTATCCCATTTAAAAATATCTTACCAATATGTTAAAATCATTTTTATGACTATATCAGCATTTAGTCCTGTGGACATATAACACTTTGACAATTTATTTATGTCCATTTTAAAATTAGCCTTCATTTACTTATAATTTTCACATAACTGTGTCCATTTCAACTTTAAGTGACTTCAATTTTTGTAGATATGTACACCCGTAAAACTCCCACTACAATCAAAATGCAAAATGTTTCCATCGTGACGGGAAGTTTTCTTATGTCTGTTTACAATCTATCTCTCCTTTGTTGCTCAGTCCCAGGCAACCACTGTTACTATCTGTTAGCTTGATTTTTCCAGACTTTTAGTTGAACAAAACCTCATCGCATGCATTATTGTGTATTTTTGCATGCAGAAACATGAATTTCAGATTCGTTCATGTTGTTGATACATATCAGGAGTTTGTTTCTTTTTATTGCTGAGAAATGTTCCATTGTAGAAATATAATACATTTTTCACCTCTGAATGATATTTGACGTTTTTTCTAGTTTTTGGCTTTTGTGAAAAAAAAATTACTACAGAAATTCACATACAAGTATTTTTGTAAAAATTTATTTTTGTAAATATTTATTTTCATTCATGTCGGGTAAATACCAAGAAATGAAATGGCTAGAGCATATAGTAATTGTATTAATGCTTCAGAAATTTTTTTAAAATTTTGATTTTGTAACAGCAGTGTAGTACACAAAAGCCAGTTGTTCCAACTCTTGTCTATATTTGACCTTTTAATTTTAGCCTTTCTATTGGTGAATAGTGGTTTCTCGTTACGGTTTTCATTTGCATTTTACCTGATTATTAATAGTGTTGTGCAATTTTTCATGTGCTGTTCATCATTTGTGTATCTTTCTCTGTGATATCCTTTCAAATCTTTCACTTATTTTTAATTGGTTATCTGCATATTATTGCATCAGAAAGATTAATTATTTTTTCTGAATATAATTTTTTTGTAAGATAAATGTATTAGGAACATTTTCTTTCATCCTTTGGTTTACTTCTTTGTTGTTCTAATGTTGTATTTTAAGAAATAAGTTTTTCATTTTGATAAAGTCCAGTTTACATATTTTTGCGTATATTGTGCTTTTGTGTCCTATCTAAGCAATCTTTGTTTTAACGTGTCAAAATGTTCTTTTTTTTCCACAGGTTTATGAAATTCTAGTTTTTTCTGTTTAAGTATCTGATTAAAGCTAATTTTTATGTATGGTGTGAAGTAAAATGTTCACTTTTTTCCTAATATGGATATCCAGTTGTTCTAGCACTACTTGTTGAAAAATCTTTACTCATTGAATTATCTTGAAATTGTTGTCAAAAACCAACAGAGCCTATAGGTATAGGTCTATTTCTGGATCTTCTAGTCTGTTTGACTGATCTGTATGTCTATTCTTTCATGAACATCACTTTCTTACTAGAGATTTGGACAGAGTAAGTCTTAAGTACAGGTTATCCTACAATTTCGTTTTTCTTTTTCAACATTCTTTTGGCTACTCTAGATTATTTGCCTTTTCATATACAATTTTGAATCCGATTGAAAATTTCTGCAAAAACTTCTTAGTATTGTTGGGATTGAAATTATTGAGATTGAAATTAGAGTAGAATTACCACCTTAGTAATATTTAGCCCAATATATAAAAAAAAGCATATTTTCATTTATTGATAGTTTATGTAATTTCTCTCAGCAATGTTTTGTAACTTTTGGTGTAAATGTCTTGCATACATTTCATTACATTTATTTCTATATGTTACATGTTGATACCATTGAACATTTTTTCTTTT
The DNA here is from genome assembly GCF_007565055.1 of Rhinopithecus roxellana. Classification (NCBI taxonomy): domain Eukaryota; kingdom Metazoa; phylum Chordata; class Mammalia; order Primates; family Cercopithecidae; genus Rhinopithecus; species Rhinopithecus roxellana. The sequence continues at coordinate 13,470,107 of NC_044549.1, read as the reverse complement.
TTTTTTTTTGGTGCTGGGATATAAAAATATAATTGAACAATTATTTTTTGCAGATTTGATAAATTTATTCTTTGCAGAATTGATAAATTCACTTATTTGTTCTAGTAGTTTGTATAGTCCTTGGTATTTTCTACAAAATCAATTCTTCCATCTCTGAAGAGATCGTTTGCTTCTTTCTTTTGAATCTTTATGTCTTTTCAGTATTTTTCTTATGGCAGTGACTGGGACCTCTGGTACAATATTGAAAAGAAGTAAACACACTCATCCTTGTCTTGTTCCTGATCTTGTGGGGCAAGCATTTAATATATTACTGAATTAGGGTTCTCCAGAGAAACAAAATCAATAAAATGCATACATACATATACATTATATAAGCACACAATACATCTATTATATATAATTATGGTACAATAATTTATATATTTATTGAATAATTATTCTATAATTATTATAGAATACAGATGTATATTATAAGGAATTGACCCAAGTGATTATGAAGGCTGGCAAGTCTAAAATCCTCAGGGTGATCCATGAGGTTGGAGGCCTAGGAGAGATAATGTTGCAGTTCCAGTCATGAGGCTAGCAAGTCGAGGTACCAGGAGAACTGATTTTGTAGTTTAAGTCCAAAGGCAGTAGTCTCCAGTAGAAGAACTGATGTTGCAGATGAAGTCTGAAGGTAGTTTACTGGAGACTTCTCTTGCTTGGGGGAGGCTGGCTTTTTGTTTCTTTCAGGCTTTGAACTGATTGGATGTGGCCCACCAGCATTATGGAGGGCAATCTGCTTTCCCCAACATCCACCAATTGAGATAGTCATCTTCTCCAAAAACACCCTCATAGGATCATGGAGAATAACGTTTGATCAAATGCAGGGGTACTCTGTGGCCCAGCCAAAGTGACAGATGATATTAACTATTATAAACACCATTCATTATGGGGAGTTTTTGTAGGTGTCTTTCATCAGATCAAGTATGTTTCCTGCTATTCCTAGATGAAAAATCGATTTTACCGTGAATAGATGTTGAATGTTGCTATATGCTTTTTCTACTTCTTTTGAAAAAGTCTTATCCTTCATTCTGATATGATGAAATACACTAATTGATTTGAATGTTAAAACACATTTGTATTCCTGGGATGAACCCTACATAGTTGTTGTCTATTATCTTTTCACATATTTTATATTCAATATGCCAATATTTTGTTAATGATTTCTGCATGTATATCATGAGAGATATTAATCTATAATTTTATTTGTTTATAATGTCTTTTATAAGTTTTATTACTAGGTTTATGCTGGCCTGATAATATTAGTTGAAAAGTATTTTATTCCTTTTCTTGATAATATCTCTGTATAATTACTTGGATGTTTAATAGAAGTCACCAATGAAGTCACTATGCCCGAATTTTTGTTTCTATAGGAAAGTATAAAAGAATACATATAATTTCCATATCTCATTTAGGTGATGCTGAATTCTGTTTTTAAATTGTCACTACAGTTGTCTTTCATATCTTTTGTTAATTATTCTACTGAGTGGCAATTCAGATTATCTATTTTATTTTTTCCATTTTTTTGCTTATATTTCTTCAAGGAATTTCTACATTTTATCTAATTTTTGATTTTCCTGATATATCCATTTTTAAATATGCAATAAAAATTATTCTATACATTATTACCCTCTGAAACTATATAGATTTTTCCTGAATTCTTTTTTTTTTTTTTTTTGGAACCTTGGAAGATCTGTCACCATTTTATTAGTATGTTTCTCTGAGAAATGCCTAAAATGGTTTCTATGGACTTGGAAATCTCAAAAAACTATTTCCTAACCATACTTTTTATTTTATTTTATTTTTTATTTTTATTATACTTCAAGTTCTAGGGTACATGTGCATAACGTGCAGGTTTGTTACATATGTATACTTGTGCCATGTTGGTGTGCTGCACCCATCAACTCGTCAGCACCCATCAATTCGTCATTTACATCAGGTATAACTCCCCAATGCAATCCCTCCCCCCTCCCCCCTCCCCATAATAGGCCCCAGTGTGTGATGTTCCTCTTCTGGAGTCCAAGTGATCTCATTGTTCAGTTCCCACCTATGAGTGAGAACATGTGGTGTTTGGTTTTCTGTTCTTGTGATAGTTTGCTAAGAATGATGGTTTCCAGCTGCATCCATGTCCCTACAAAGGATGCAAACTCATCCTTTTTTATGGCTGCATAGTATTTCATGGTGTATATGTGCCACATTTTCTTAATCCAGTCTGTCACAGATGGACATTTGGGTTGATTCCAAGTCTTTGCTATTGTGAATAGTGCCGCAATAAACATACGTGTGCATGTGTCTTTGTAGTAGAATAATTTATAATCCTTTGGGTATATACCCAGTAGTGGGATGGCTGGGTCATGTGGTACATCTAGTTCTAGATCCTTGAGGAATTGCCATACTGTTTTCCATAATGGTTGAACTAGTTTACAATCCCACCAACAGTGTAAAAGTGTTCCTATTTCTCCACATCCTCTCCAACACCTGTTGTTTCCTGATTTTTCAATGATTGCCGTCCTAACTGGTGTGAGATGCTATCTCATTGTGGTTTTGATTTGCATTTCTCTGATGGCCAGTGATGATGAGCATTTTTTCATGTGTCTGTTGGCTGTATGAATGTCTTCTTTTGAGAAATGTCTGTTCATATCCTTTCCCCACTTTTTGATGGGGTTGTTTGTTTTTTTCTTGTAAATTTGTTTGAGTTCGTTGTAGGTTCTGGATATTAGCCCCTTGTCAGATGAGTAGATTGCAAACATTTTCTCCCATTCTGTAGGTTGCCTGTTCACTCTGATGGTAGTTTCTTTTGCTGTGCAGAAGCTCTTTAGTTTAATTAGATCCCATTTGTCAATTTTGGCTTTTGCTGCCGTTGCTTTTGGTGTTTTAGACATGAAGTCCTTGCCCATGCCTATGTCCGGAATGGTACTACCTAGATTTTCTTCTAGGGTTTTTATGGTATTAGGTCTAACATTTAAGTCTCTAATCCATCTTGAATTAATCTTCATATAAGGAGTAAGGAAAGGATCCAGTTTCAGCTTTCTACTTATGGCTAGCCAATTTTCCCAGCACCATTTATTAAATAGGGAATCTTTTCCCCATTTCTTGTTTCTCTCAGGTTTGTCAAAGATCAGATGGCTGTAGATGTGTGGTATTATTTCTGAGGACTCTGTTCTGTTCCATTGGTCTATATCTCTGTTTTGGTACCAGTACCATGCTGTTTTGGTTACTGTAGCCTTGTAGTATAGTTTGAAGTCAGGTAGCGTGACGCCTCCAGCTTTGTCCTTTTGACTTAGGATTGTCTTGGCAATGCGGGCTCTTTTTTGGTTCCATATGAACTTTAAAGCAGTTTTTTCCAATTCTGTGAAGAAACTCATTGGTAGCTTGATGGGGATGGCATTGAATCTATAAATAACCTTGGGCAGTATGGCCATTTTCACGATATTGATTCTTCCTATCCATGAGCATGGTATGTTCTTCCATTTGTTTGTGTCCTCTTTTATTTCACTGAGCAGTGGTTTGTAGTTCTCCTTGAAGAGGTCCTTTACATCCCTTGTAAGTTGGATTCCTAGGTATTTGATTCTCTTTGAAGCAATTGTGAATGGAAGTTCATTCCTGATTTGGCTCTCTGCTTGTCTGTTACTGGAGTATAAGAATGCTTGTGATTTTTGCACATTAATTTTGTATCCTGAGACTTTGCTGAAGTTGCTTATCAGCTTAAGGAGATTCTGGGCTGAGACAATGGGGTTTTCTAAATATACAATCATGTCATCTGCAAACAGGGACAATTTGACTTCTTCTTTTCCTAACTGAATACCCTTGATTTATTTCTCTTGCCTGATTGCCCTAGCCAGAACTTCCAACACTATGTTGAATAGGAGTGGTGAGAGAGGGCATCCCTGTCTTGTGCCAGTTTTCAAAGGGAATTTTTCCAGTTTTTGCCCATTCAGTATAATATTAGCTGTGGGTTTGTCATAAATAGCTCTTATTATTTTGAGATGTGTTCCATCAATACCGAATTTATTGAGCGTTTTTAGCATGAAGGGCTGTTGAATTTTGTCAAAAGCCTTTTCTGCATCCATTGAGATAATCATGTGGTTCTTGTCTTTGGTTCTGTTTATATGCTGGATTATGTTTATTGCTTTGGGAATGTTAAACCAGCCTTGCATCCCAGGAATGAAGCCCACTTGATCATGGTGGATAAGCTTTTTGATGTGCTGCTGAAACCGGTTTGCCAGTATTTTATTGAGGATTTTTGCATCAATGTTCATCAGGGATATTGGTCTAAAATTTTCTTTTTTTGTTGTGTCTCTGCCAGGCTTTGCTATCAGGATGATGTTTGCCTCATAAAATGAGTTAGGGAGGATTCCCTCTTTTTCTATTGATTGGAATAGTTTCAGAAGGAATGGTACCAGCTCCTCCTTGTACCTCTGGTAGAATTCAGCTGTGAATCCATCTGGTCCTGGACTTTTTTTTGGTGGGTAGGCTATTGATTGTTTCCTCAATTCCAGAGCCTGCTATTGGTCTATTCAGGGATTCAACTTCTTCCTGGTTTAGTCTTGGGAGAGTGTAAGTGTCCAGGAAATTATCCATTTCTTCTAGATTTTCTAGTTGATTTGCGTAGAGGTGTTTATAGTATTCTCTGATGGTAGTTTGTATTTCTGTGGGGTCAGTGGTGATATCCCCTTTATCATTTTTTATTGCATCTATTTGATTCCTCTCTTTTTTCTTCTTTATTAGTCTTCCTAGCGGTCTGTCAATTTTGTTGATCTTTTCAAAAAACCAACTCCTGGATTCATTGATTTTTTGGAGGGTTTTTTGTGTCTCTATCTCCTTCAGTTCTGCTCTGATCTTAGTTCTTTCTTGCCTTCTGCTAGCTTTTGAATGTGTTTGCTCTTGCCTCTCTAGTTCTTTTCATTGTGATGTTAGAGTGTCCATTTTAGATCTTTCCTGCTTTATCTTGTGGGCATTTAGTGCTATAAATTTCCCTCTACACACTGCTTTAAATGTGTCCCAGAGATTCTGGTATGTTGTATCTTTGTTCTCATTGATTTCAAAGAACATCTTTATTTCTGCTTTCATTTCATTATGTACCCAGTAGTCATTCAGGAGCAGGTTGTTCAGTTTCCATGTAGTTGAGCGGTTTTGATTGAGTTTCTTAGTCCTGAGTTCTAGTTTGATTGCACTGTGGTCTGAGAGACAGTTTGTTATAATTTCTGTTCTTTACATTTGCTGAGGAGTGCTTTACTTCCAATTATGTGGACAATTTTGGAGTAAGTGCGATGTGGTGCTGAGAAGAATGTATATTCTGTTGATTTGGGGTGGAGAGTTCTATAGATGTCTATTAGGTCCACTTGGTGCAGAGATGAGTTCAATTCCTGGATATCCTTGTTAACTTTCTGTCTCGCTGATCTGTCTAATGTTGACAGTGGAGTGTTGAAGTCTCCCATTATTATCGTATGGGAGTCTAAGTCTCTTTGTAAGTCTCTAAGGACTTGCTGTATGAATCTGGGTGCTCCTGTATTGGGTGCATATATATTTAGGAGAGTTAGCTCTTCCTGTTGAATTGATCCCTTTACCATTATGTAATGGCCTTTTTTGTCTCTTTTGATCTTTGATGGTTTAAAGTCTGTTTTATCAGAGACTAGGATCGCAACCCCTGCTTTTTTTTGTTCTCCATTTGCTTGGTAGATCTTCCTCCATCCCTTTATTTTGAGCCTATGTATGTCTCTGCATGTGAGATGGGTCTCCTGAATACAGCAGACTGATGGGTCTTGACTCTTTATCCAGTTTGCCAGTCTGTGTCTTTTAATTGGAGCATTTAGTCCATTTACATTTAAGGTTAATATTGTTATGTGTGAACTTGATCCTGCCATTATGATATTAACTGGTTATTTTGCTCGTTAGTTGATGCAGTTTCTTCCTAGCCTCGATGGTCTTTGCATTTTGGCGTGTTTTTGCAATGGCTGGTACCGGTTGTTCCTTTCCATGTTTAGGGCTTCCTTCAGGGTCTCTTGTAAGGCAGGCCTGGTGGTGACAAAATCTCTAAACATTTGCTTATCTGTAAAGGATTTTATTTCTCCTTCACTTATGAAACGTAGTTTGGCTGGATATGACATTCTGGGTTTAAAATTCTTTTCTTTAAGAACGTTGAATATTGGCCCCCACTCTCTTCTGGCTTGTAGAGTTTCTGCCGAGAGATCTGCTGTTAGTCTGATGGGCTTCCCTTTGTGGGTAACCCGACCTTTCTCTCTGGCTGCCCTTAAGATTTTTTCCTTCATTTCAACTTTGGTGAATCTGGCAATTATGTGTCTTGGAGTTGCTCTTCTGGAGGAGTATCTTTGTGGCGTTCTCTGTATTTCCTGAATTTGAATGTTGGCCTGCCCTACTAGGTTGGGGAAGTTCTCCTGGATGATATCCTGAAGAGTGTTTTCCAACTTGGTTCCATTTTCCCCCTCACTTTCAGGCACCCCAATCAGATGTAGATTTGGTCTTTTTACATAATCCCATACTTCTTGTAGGCTTTTTTCATTTCTTTTTCTTCTTTTTTCTTTTGGTTTCTCTTCTCTCTTCATTTCATTCATTTGATCCTCAATCGCTGATACTCTTTCTTCCAGTTGATCGAGTTGGTTACTGAAGCTTGTGCATTTGTCACGTATTTCTTGTGTCATGGTTTTCATCTCTGTCATTTCGTTTATGACCTTCTCTGCATTAATTAGTCTAGCTGTCAATTCTTCCACTCTTTTTTCAAGATTTTTAGTTTCTTTGCGCTGAGTACGTAATTCCTCCTTTAGCTCTGAGAAGTTTGATGGACTGAAGCCTTCTTCTCTCATCTCATCAAAGTCATTCTCTGACCAGCTTTGATCCGTTGCTGGTGATGGGCTGCGCTCCTTTGCAGGGGGAGATGCGCTCTTATTGTTTGAATTTCCAGCTTTTCTACCCTGCTTTTTCCCCATCTTTGTGGTTTTATCTGTCTCTGGTCTTTGATGATGGTGACATACTGATGGGGTTTTGGTATAGGTGTCCTTCCTGTTTGATAGTTTTCCTTCTGACAGTCAGGACCCTCAGCTATAGGTCTGTTGGAGATTGCTTGAGGTCCACTCCAGACCCTGTTTGCCTGGGTATCAGCAGCAGAGGTTGCAGAAGATAGAATATTGCTGAACAGCGAGTGTACCTGTCTGATTCTTCCTTTGGAAGCTTCCTCTCAGGGGTGTACTCCACCCTGTGAGGTGTGGGGTGTCAGACTGCCCCTAGTGGGGGATGTCTCCCAGTTAGGCTACTCAGGGGTCAGGGACCCACTTGAGCAGGCAGTCTGTCTGTTCTCAGATCTCAACCTCCGTGTGGGGAGATCCACTGCTCTCTTCAAAGCTGTCAGACAGAGTCGTTTGCATCTGCACAGGCCTCTGCTTCTTCCCCTGTTGTTTTTTAGCTGTGCCCTGTCCCCAGAGGTGGAGTCTACAGAGACAGGCAGGTTTCCTTGAGCTGCTGTGAGCTCCACCCAGTTCGAGCTTCCCAGTGGCTTTGTTTACCTACTTAAGCCTCAGCAATGGCGGGCGCCCCTCCCCCAGCCTCGTTGCTGCCTTGCGGTTAGATTGCCACAGACTGCTGTGTTAGCAATGAGGGAGGCTCCGTGGGCGTGGGACCCTCCCGGCCAGGTGTGGGATATATTCTCCTGGTGTGCCAGTTTGCTTAAAGTGCAGTATTGGGGTGGGAGTTACCTGATTTTCCAGGTGTTGTGTGTCTCAGTTCACCTGGCTAGGAAAAGGGATTCCCTTCCCCCTTGCGCTTCCCAGGTGAGGCGATGCCTCGCCCTGCTTCAGCTCTCGCTGGTCCGGCTGCAGCAGCTGACCAGCACCGATTGTCCGGCACTCCCCAGTTAGATGACCCCAGTACCTCAGTTGAAAATGCAGAAATCACCGGTCTTCTGTGTCGCTCGCGCTGGGAGTTGGAGACTGGACCTGTTCCTATTCGGCCATCTTGCTCCACCCCCCCCAACCATACTTTTAAGAACACTTTATTTAATGTGAATAGCAAGATTCTTATCACTGTTTTATACCCATCTCTAAAATTCTGTAACTATTTGTAATTATAGAATCACCAAATGTTTGATAGCTGAAAAGAGATTTACTGATCATTTAATATAAATTTGCTCTTTTGCTTTTCCTACTAAAATATCTTTCTGTTCTTGTCAAACATATCTTTATGCCTAACTTTTATGCCTGGTTCAATAAGCTTAACAATATGTTTGCCTTGACTGCTCAAAATAAATGCTGGATGTGGGGACACACAGAGAGAATTATAATTCATAGGAAAATTGTATTTTAATTTACCATAATATAAATGATAAATGAATTAGAATATGTAACCAGAAAATGTACAGAGTTATTTGCGTTTTTCTACTTGCCTTTTTCAAGGTAAAGTACCTAAGAATGACACTAACTGTAATTATTTTTAGATTTTCACTCATTTATTCTGTTGCGATCAAGGGAGGTTCAACAATTGTGTTTCGAATTTCTTCAACTGAAACACTATATATGTTTCTCATATCTTCTTTCCTAAGAAGGTAATGGTAAAAATTTTGAAGAAGGTATTACACATGCATAGATATAGAATTTTAAGAAAAGTTTTCACATATATCCTCCTCAACTAAAATTTCCAAAATAAATTCTTCAGGAGAGACTGCTACCTTTTTTGGGTCACATAAATATGGATGCTACTATGATAATATTTAAATATATAAAGCCAGTTTCCAGCTACGATTATTATTTTATTCCTTTTACTTCTCAAAACAAACATGCAGTCACTAATGGCTATGTCCTGTTCCTCAAAACACGATGAGGGCAGAACACCTTTGAATAACTGATGAATGCGCTATCATCTTAGGAGAAAATATTTGTATCAAGAGTGTTGTCTTCTGATAGCTTCAGAGAATGTAATCTTAGCATGAGAAGCTAGGACTTTCTATTTGCAACTAATCAGTGGCATTTGCTGATAGTCAAATGAACAAAGTGAAGATGTAAACCCATCTGTGACATACAATGAAACTCGGGATCCAGATTAGATGTATTTTGGTCTAGAATCTGGAAATCTCTTAAAAGAGTTGCATTAGTTTCTGGCCTGTGCTTTAAGAATTTTATGCCAAATTTTTCTTAAAAACTTTATTTTCTGATTCTGATACTCATTTGTAACATTTTAATGAGATATGATCCCTTTGTTGGAAAATTAATACATTTAAATTATGCAATTCAATGGTTTTTAGTACACCCACAGAATTATTCAAACATCACCACAATCTAAATGTAAAGCAGTTTAATGACCCCAGAAAAAACCTCATACCCATTACCAGTCACTCTTTGATTATTCTCCCTGAATCTTCACAGTCTAGCTCTAGGAAACTACCAACTTATTTTCTGTTTATAAATTTGCCTATTTTGAAATTTGCATAAAACAAAAGCATACAATGACTGGTCTTTTGTGACTGACTTCTTTTTTTGGCATGATAATTTTGGTGTCATCCTTGGTGTAGCATACATTATTATTTCATTTCTTTTTATTGACTAATAATATTGAATTCTGGTATATATTGCATTTTATTTACCAATTCTTCTGTTGGCATAAACACTGGGGTTTTTTCCCCTTTTTGGTTATTATGAATGATGCTGCTAGAAACATTTACACACAAGCTTTTCTGCAGATTTATATTTTCATTCCCTTTGGATATGTACTTAGAAGTGAAGTTGCTGGGCTGTGTAATAACCCAATGATTAACTTTTAGAGGAACTGAAAACATTTTCCAAAGATACTACACCATTTTACATATTTTACCACCAGTTGACGAGAGTTCCAGTTCCTCCGCAGGATTTGTTATTGTTTGTCTTTTTTATTGCAGCCATCAGAGCATCGCCATCTCTGGGTCCTCCCACCTCCATTATTTATTTTTGAGAAATCATGGGCTTCTAAGCCTTTCATAGTTTTAGCTGTTACATGTACATTGGGAGGGGATTATGGTATAAGAAAGGGACCCAACTTAATTGTTTTGCATATGGATATCCGGTTGACCTAACATCACTTGTTGAAAAGACTGTATTTTCTCTATTTATTGTTTTGGCGGCCTCTCAAAATCATCTTATTTTAATTTTAAACTTTTACATTTTAAATTTTTGATTTTTTATGGTCATATAATGGTTGTACATATTTATGGGATGCATGTGTTGTTTTGATAAAAACATACAGTGTGTAATAACAAAATCAGGATGATTGAGATATTCTACCTTAAAAATGTATTATTTCTTTGTGTTGGGAATATTCCAAATCTGACCCCGTAGTCATTTTGAAATACACAGTAGATTATTGTAAGCTGTAGTCACCCTACCATCTATTAAACACTAAGTCCAATTTCTTTTATCAAACTGTGTTTGTGCTAATTAACCAACCCTTTATATACCCCGTCCTCACTGCTCTTCTGAGCTTCTGGCAATCATCATTCTACTTGCTACCTCCATGAGATCAATTTTTTAGACCATCGTGTATGAGTGAGAACATGTGATATTTGTCTTTCTGTGACTGGGTTATTTCACTTAACATGATAGCCTCTAGTTCTACCCATGTAATTGTAAATTACAGAATTTCATTATTTTTTATGACTCAGTAATATTTTATTGTATAGATGTCACATTTTATTTACCCATTCATCTGTTGATGGACCCTTAAGTCATTTTCATATCTTGGCTATTGTTAATAGATTAAAAATATCATTTGATACCAATAGTCAAGGTGTTGGATACCATGATATACCCTCTATTATCTTCCTCTTCCTTCAACTCAAAGCCAAAAATAACATTCACTTTAAGAAAAGCAGTCAAAGGCCGGGCGCGGTGGCTCAAGCCTGTAATCTCAGCACTTTGGGAGGCCCAGATGGGCGGATCACGAGGTCAGGAGATCGAGACCATCCTGGCGAACACGGTGAAACTCCGTCTCTACTAAAAATACAAAAAACTAGCTGGGCGAGGTGGCGGGCGCCTGTAGTCCCAGCTACTCCGGAGGCTGAGGCAGGAGAATGGCGTAAACCCGGGAGGCGGAGCTTGCAGTGAGCTGAGATCCGGCCACTGCCCTCCAGCCCGGGCGACAGAGCGAGACTCCGTCTCAAAAAAAAAAAAAAAAAGAAAAAGAAAGAAAAGCAGTCAAATGAGATCCCAGAAAACACAGTGTCTTTCATCTCTATATATTTCCTGTAATTAGAAATAGTATCTTTAGAAGAAATAAAATGAACAAATGAAAAATAAATGACCCCTATGGCTAATTCAAGTCTCTATTTTTACAAAGCTGAGAATGATTAGGACACTTGACATTCCAACTAATTTTTGAGCTCCACTCAGTACAAACCAAGTTTTTAAAGTATTAGATTACACTTTTCTTGAATCCTTACTTAAGCTACTTTATTTTCCTCACTTTTTCAACCCTAAATCTGCAAAAATAAAATGTTACTTGGTGAACGGAACTCAGTTCTGATGTGACAGGAATAGAAATTCTATGTCCCCTTTCCAGAGATTGCCTTTTTTGAAAAAATTATATCACCATTATATATATATTTATAAATATTAATATTTATAAATATTAATATATATTTATATTATATAAATATATATTTATATTATAAATATATAAAATAATATATATTTATAATATTAATATATATTAATATTATAAATATTAATATATATAAAATTTATATATATATTATGTCTAAAAAATTTATATATATATTATATATATAAATTTGCCTGTTAGAGATTTTGGCTGGATACAGAGTGTTTCCCCGGAGAAAAATATGGGATTTAGTAAGCTTTCTACAATGGCCTTCAGCTAAAACATAAAAGACCCAAGAGAAAGTACCATATTTTTAAAAAAAGCTTTCTGTTCTTCATACTGCAATTTTCTAAGAAGAACGTTTTAAATCCCAATAGGAAACAAATAAGCAAATTAAACTAAACACTGCCTGTATGTCATTCTATGATTTGGCAGCCAAAGTGGTAAAAATTGTGGTAAGTCTTCCTTTCTTTTCTTGTTATTATATCAGAGAGAAAGTCCATTTTATCCTAAAGAGAACTGAATCTTAGAAATATAGTTGCCATCTTAGCTGAAATGGCCTGATCTCTAAAAGCCTGCCATTTATCACCTAAGGAATGTTTGAAGATTTACAGTAAAATATGCTTTTAAAGTACGAAAGATGTGCAATATTGATTGTGGTGGGAACAGCAAAAAGTTTGCATTTTAAGCAACTTTGTCTGCCTTGAACATCAGCAGATGCCATCGATGAATTCCAAATAGAAACATTGAGATTTATCCTCTTCTATGCCCTTCTCTCAACTAACATTACCCATTCACTCAGGAGTACTTATGTTCCTGGAACAATAACAACAAAAAGAAAGAGCTCTTGAAATGCAATGAGGAAGGATATTTCTGCTCAGGGAAAAAGAAATCCTTCACATAACTATTTTTTATGAAGTATATTCTTAAAGACTTTATAATGTCTGCTTTATACTACCAGGGAATATTTTGATGCAAAAAATCCACTGAGGTTTAAATAAAACAATTTTTAAAGTAACTCCCAGTATCCAAATATTGATCTTGATGACAATATCATTTGTTATTTGCAACAAAATTAAAATAATGTAGTTTCTCATGATAATTATAAAAAGTTTGATACAAATACTAAATTTAGTGCCAATTCTAATATAGTATATCCAAGAAGGCATATGGCACAACATTTTTGAAATTTAAGTAAGCTTAACAAATGCACAATACAAACAGTCTTAAAGCACAAATTCATGAAAATTCACAACTATGAATACTTAGGTAAGATAATGTAACAACCCAAGATGGAAACCTCTTAGACATTATAATTACCAAAATATAAATTCAGAATTATGTATTAGTATGTCATGTTCTGTCTGAAATATCGGTTTAAAAACAAAACTCTAGCAGCAGCTATAATTATAATTCTTCACAGAAACAGTAACATTTTAAATAATTTTAAAATACATGGCCTGAAATAAATAATTTATGCAGAATATTTTTGTGGTAGTGTCAATAAAGGAAAATAAAAATTGAAGAAATTCCAAATAGAACAATGGTTAAATAAATATCATATGACAGAATATTATATCACTATTAGAAATTTGAAAATTTCTTCACAACTAAATGAAGAGCATTCAATTAGTTGTCAAATTGCTAATGCCAGAAAATGTGAAAAAAAATCACACTGTAGAATTAAACATAGTATTAGTTGGAGTACTTGAAAATATATGGAGATAAATAGGTTAACAAAAAAACTTTAAAAATTACCATGCAACTACACTGGGTTGTAAAATCATAGGTAGTTTTCATGTTCTTTGCTGTATGTTCTCCCTTTTAATATGTATGTACTTCTTTACAGACAGAAAAAAAGTGTTGTTATCACTGGCTTTCTGATGCCAGAACAGTAAAAAGAAATGCCAACATCTAGTAAAGCAGCTGGATTATCAGAGGAGGATAAATATTTTGTAGTTTTTCCCATTAAAGGTTAAATAACAGTTACCATTCCGAACAGATGATGATGACTTCTGTCAGGAATGAAGTGGAAAATACAGTTTAAAGAGAGAAAGATACTAGATACTGGCGAGTTCACTAGACAATTCTAAGCAAACAAAAATGTAGGTAATTCATTTGCTATATTAAAGATCTGTATACATATACACACATATATTTAAATGCTTATGTACATTTACAGAAATATAAACATATATGTATGCATTATATATGCAAGAATCTATATATAGATATATATATACCTTGATGTGTGTGTGTGTGTGTGTATGTGTGTGTGTATTAATTTCAGTATAGAACATCCCATATTAAACTATCTATCTCAGAAATTTAGACTAAACCTGAGATTTTAGTAGAATAAAGTATTCATTCTAAATGGTACAAGTGGCTTTGTTCTGGAAAGATTATTATATTAGCAACAATTTGCAAAACTAGATGAAGATGGGGAGAACCCTGCCCTGGGCTCACTTTCAGGAAATGTAGAAGCCATCTCATTCCACACTAAGAAATATGTCTAAAGTCCCCACTCCTGGACCTTCTCAAGCTTCTCCCTTACTTTTTCTGCTGGTCTGTCTCAGAATTCTTGAATTCTGTGTCTCAGTTTAAGGATAAATGATTTCAAGTTCATTCCTCAGATGTTATTTTTATTTCAATGCATCTATTCTCTTTCTTTAGATTCAGATGGAAGCATTCTCCTACTTTTTTCTGAGATTTATCCCTGACCTGTTGACATGATTCAATACGGTTCTCCTTTCAGAATATTGCTCCATAGCCTATTTACAACCAATCTCCTTTCAGGGAGTCACCAATCTCCTCCTCCACATTTGTCCTTTCTCCCCAGAGATAGTCTTAAGACTGACTTCAACGAAGAAAATGCTTTATGTTATGAATTCTTCTAAGTACAGCTCCATATCATTATTCATGCATTTAACAATTAATCATTGAAAACCTAGTATCTGCCAGACGTTATTCTAGGTCCTAGAAATAAAGCATTGGTCAAAAGAGAGGAAATTCCTGCTCTACTGCAGCTTGTATACTGAGGGTGGTGGAGGACAGGGAAGGATAGAAAAACATGCATTTTTAATATGTCAAGTTGTAGTAAGTATTAAAAAGAAAGCACAGTGAAGGATAATTAGTGTTAAAAAGGACCAGGTTATTTTTAAATCAGGTGAGCAAGTAGAGTCCATTCATTAAGATGACGTTTATCAGAAAGAACCAATAGAGTACATGTGAATAACTGGGGGAATTAACAGAATTCTAAATGGAAAAGGCTGAGACAAGGGAAAGGCCTGTATTTTGTTCAAGAAACAGCCAGGATTCCCATGTGGCTACAGCAGTATTAGCTGTAGGGGATCTTCAGGGGAGTGCAGGATACGAGTTCAGAAACTTCCAGATGATGTTGAGGCTGTAGCCCATGATAAAAACTTCATATTTCATGTGGAGTAAGATTGGAAATGACTGGAGGGCTTAGAGCAGTGGAGTAATGTGATAACTCTTCTCTTTCTGCCAAATTTCTTGAATTCATAATCCGCTTCATCATCTCCCATTTACTCCTCTAGTCTTTTTCACTGCATGCTGGCTTCTGCCCTCACTATTCATCTAACGATAAACTAAAAATTTACCAATGATTTTTTAAATTGCCACATTGCCCAGCATTTTACACAATTTGCCATCCACTTCTACACACACACACACACACACACACACACACACACACACACACACACACATTCTCTCTCCTTGGCTTTTCTGTTTTTTCTGTCCTTCTGGTTTTTATAGTTTCTCTGTGCTAGGACCTCTGTCTAATTACTAAACAGCTCCACATGTACCTCCTACAAACTCCTCTATCTCATATTTTGCAAGTCAACCCTGTTTCTTCACTACAACGCCTTTCCTTTTGTGGTCCTCAATTATTGTTACTAGCAGTAATCTCTTTTGTACTAAAAGAATCCTAATGCCATATTCAACTTGTTCTTTTCTTGATTATTACACTCTAGTGCTTCTTATTTCAATGGGTTCGATGGTTCCACTGTTTTTTAAATCTGTCTTTGATACCTCTCTTTTCCATTTCCAATATATCTTCTTGTACTTTTGGAGGAAATTATTCTTTATACTCCTATATCCAGAAGTTTCCTTCCACCTTCCTCCAGGAGGCAAAAAATTACAATCACACATCCTTCTCTCTAAAATAAAAGTCTAATTACCTATGTCTCTGATCTAAAACTCAGTTGGTTCTCCAGTTCCCAAAGAATAAAGACTGATCCCCTTAACATGGAGAGCATAGTCTTCAGTGAGGGCTAGCCTCATTTTCCGAAGTTTACACACTCCAACCTGGGCTGAATTCTGGTTGTGAGGCACTACTCGGCCTTTACCTCTGTCTTCCCTCTGGATGAGGCTTCCTCATCTCCCCCATCTTTCTCTAACGCATTGCTGTTATCTAGTATACTTTACTTGGGATGTCATTTGTGTGTTGAACTTTCTTTGTTTTTTTTTTTTTTTTTTTCAGTTAGAATTTATTACTGCTTTTTTTTGACTCAAGGTTATTTATTTATAAAATCATCCTTTCAACTTACATTGTATTCCCAACATCAGATTTATACATGACAGTCTCTGTCAATTTATTATAAGCATATTGAGCATCAGAACTCTCTGATTTAGGTAAGACTAGTGTCTTGGACATGAGAATGAGTCCAGAACAGATTTCTACATTGAACTGATTTGGGTATACAGCTCTAGCAATTCAGTTATATAGGTTCTTTTTTAACCAATAGGCATGACAAAAATGAAAAAAAGGTACTAAATGTAAGTTGGCTACTGTAATAAATATTATAATTTACTAATAATTCTAATTTTCTTCTTCCAAGCACATGATAGGATTGAAACTTAGCCAATCTCTTGATGACAGACAAGGCTATGTGACGTGAATAGTCAGATACATGAATAGAAATGATACATGTCATTTCCAGGGAGCAAACACTTAAAAGTTGATCTTTAATGTTTTATCTTCTCTTCTTTCTCTCTTGATGACCTGTAATATTCCAGCTGGTAGATCGTCCATCAGCCTGTGTCCTATGATGGAGTAAGAAATAAACATTTTGTTTTAAGCAACTGAAACATTGGTGTTTTAACATAGAATAACTAAGCATATAAAGAGCAATGCAGCTATTTATTATACTCTTGCAATGCAGCTATTTATTATACTTCTTTCAACAGATACAATCATTCTCTGTGTACCACTTCTGGTAACCATGATACTTTATATAAGTTATCTCATTTAGTCCTAAAAGGAGGATGTGCCATTTTTTCCACATATTAGCAATAAAAATAAAGAGATACAAAAAAGTGAGACAGTTTACTGAAATACAGCTGTTAAGTTGGAAAGTCAAAGCTTGCCTGAATTACATTGAACTTAACCACCTTGGAGCATTGAATCCTAAATTTTTATTTTATTAATTCATTCTACACTTAGAATGCACTATAACATAGTACTTAATGGGCCTGGAGTTAGACTCTCTGTATAGAAATCTCAGCTTGCCTCATGTGAAATGTGTGACATTAGGTGAATGACATCTTCTCTCTGGGTTTTTACTGTATCATCTGTAATATGAGGTACAAATAGAAATTACTTCATAGGGTTATTGTGAAGATGAAAGTGTTTAGTATGATACCTGATATTAATAAGCACTCAATACGATCTTCTATTATCTTATCACTTACTATATTCCAGATACTGTGATAAAAATGTCATTACATTAAGCAAGTCATTGTCCTAGTTCTCTAGGAGAGGGAGACAAGTAAGCTAATAATTGCAAATTAACATGACCCTGTATGAGGGATGCACAAGGTCTTGCAGAATGATCAGGAAGAGACATTCTCATCTCAACCACATGCAGCTTACAGCCTCTCATGCTTGGTCCATTGAGCCAGTGCTGAGCTATTTCCTTTGATGCTGACGGGTAGCCTCAGAGCAGGAGCTGAATGGAGGAGGTGACGGGACAAAATGCCCCCAGTATCACGTAGAAGATTGAGCCAAACTAGCCTGGCCAGGGAGTGCCACGAGGTTATAAATCAGCTCAGCACATGACATTTCTCATAAGAATGTGGAGAATAAAGTAGAAAATCTTCACAAACAAACCAAGGAAGCACTTAGATTACATCAAACACAATCACCAAGGCATACACCTAGGACTTCTTAATGTCGTCATATTGGTATTGCTCCTGTAGCCTAACTTATTTGATGTTGGAACAGGAGGAAATTTCAGAAGCTATCTAAAGAAAGTTCAATATTTCACAGACTCAGGTGAGTGACTTGACCTCTTTGAGGGCAGAATCCAAGCCAGATATTAGCTTTCCTGATTCTCCGCTGTGTGTTCATTTTTCACCTTTGTATACCACACATTGTAAAAATATAAACCATAAATACTCACAAAATAGTTTATAAAGTATCTCTGTAATTACTTTAGCAGTGGGAGATCTGCAAGACAGCTTGTGAAGCAGGCAGGTAAGAACGGGATACAATACCATCTCTAGATAGCACTATTTTGTCTACAGGCAGCCTGAGATTTCCTCAGCAGTGAGCAGAGAAAGGTGAGAGTGCAGGTTACAAAGAATATCTTTGGGACATAAACTATTGTGAAAATATATTATTTGCTCCATGATGATAAATGTAAAAAGATAAGTAAGTGTAAAGAACTCCTCATTGAACAAATGTTTACCAAGCATCTACTCTGTGCACTCAGTCAGGTGCTGCAAAGTGAAGATCAAAAGATTAGATTTGAACTCTCATGGAGCTCAGATTCTACTGGGGAAAAAAGACATCTCAAGTAAATAAATGAAACAGGCCTGATAATGTGTTACAGTGTTGGAAGTGAGATAAAGATGAGACAGGGTATTGTGTAAAAAAGTGACTTGGGCCTATTTAGACTCAGTGAATCTGGCCTACGAAGTTAATATTTGAGCAGAGACCTGAAGAACTAGGAGGTTGCAAACATGTGAAGACGTAAGGGAAGAGTCTTCCAGGAATAGGTTTAGGAATAATGTGAATACCATAAGAAGAGGACAAACTAAAACTATCTGAAGCACTGAAAAAAAAGCCAGCCTGGCAAATATATAGTGGGCTTTGGAGAGAGTTGAAAGAGGTAAATTCAGTATGGTAGACAAGGTTGTGACCCCATAGGAATTTATTCTTAGGGTTACAGGCCTAGGATAAGAGTGTTAAATTTATTATAGGTGAATGTAAAGGCAAGGAAGGGTTTTAAGAAGCGGTTGATATTATTTGACTACAGTATTTTCTTTTTAACCAACTTCACTGACATGTAACTTACATACCATATAGTTCCCCCATTGAAGGCATATACTTTAATGGTTTATAGCATATTCACCAACTTATGAAACTATTATTTTAATCTAATTGTAGAACATTTTCACACACACACGCACACACGCACACACACACACAAATTTGCCTTAGGAAGTCATTGATCTATGTTCTATCTCTGTAGATCTGCCTATTCTGGAAATTTCATGTAAATCGTTTATACAATATGTATTTTTGGTAACTGATTTCTTTCACTTAGCATAATGTTTTCAAGTTTAGTACATATTGAACCACATATCAGTATTTCATTCCTGTTTATTGCTGAATAATATTTCTTTGTATATATATAGATATACCAAATGTTATTTATTCTTCAGTAATCAGCATTTGAGTCATTTCTACTTTTTGACTACTATGAATAATGCTACCATGAACATTCATGTACAAGTTTTTCTATGGATATATATTTTCAATTATCTTGGTAACTATTTAAAAGTGGAAATGTTGAATCCTATAGTAGCTCCATACTTTTTACTTTCTGTGGAAATTGGTTGGAGCAGCTGGGGCTACAGGGTGCACTTCCAAGATATCTCATTCATTTATCCGGTGTTGAATACTTCCTGACCCCTCCCTCCTTGTGGCTAGTTTCATCCTCCAGAATCTCTCCACTTGATTATCTCACAGCATGGTAGTTGCTGGAAGTATATTTCCTACATGGCTCATGGCTTTAAAAGGTGGGAAACTGATACAGTGTTACATTTATTTTATCTTATTGGTCAAGGCAGTCACATTCAAGTGGATAGAGAAATTGATTTTACCTCCTGATTGGGATACGGAAATGCCACCTTGCAGAAAATCGTGACAGATAAGTGATATTGATGCAGCCATTTTTGAAAAACACAATCTGTCACAACCAGACAGTTAGGAGCTATTGCAGGAATATAGGATAAAAACTGTGGTATGTCCATACAATAGAATATTATTCAATGCTAAAAAGAAATGAACTATTAAGGCATTGAAAGGCGTGGAGAAAACTACAGTGTATATTACTAGGTGAAAGAAAACGTGAAAGGCTAACTACTCTATGATTTCACAAATGTGACATTCTGGAAAGGGCAAAGCTATGCAGACATGAAAAGGCTAATGGTTGCCAGTGATAAGACAGAAGAAGGGATGAAAAGGCAGAGCACAGAAGGTCTCTAGGGCAGTGAAACTCTGTAGGATACTATAACAGTAAATGCATGTTATTGTACATTTGTCAAACCCATAAAATGAACATCAAACCTGAACCCTAATGTAAACCATCAACTTTGCGTGATAATGATGTGTCAATGTAGGTTCATCAGTTATAACAAACGTACTACTGAGTTGGGGATGCTTATAACTAAGGAGGCTATGCATGTGTTGTGGTAAGGAGAAATGAGAAATCTTTGTACCTTCCTTACAATGTTGCTGTGAGCCTAACACTTCCCCACAAAATAAATTCTTAAAAAAAAAAAAAAAAAACAGGGTAAATACAATGGTGACTTAGACGAGTGCTTTTGTGAAAATTAAAAGAAGTAGAGTGACCCAGAATGTTTTAAAGATAGGACTTACATGTGTAATGAACTGTAAGAATAGGACGAACAGTTAAGAGTAGGAGGTACAGGTAAGAGAAGGATAAAAGATGAACCCCTAGCCATAATACTTGAGCAACTGTGGTAATTGATAGAGTTTTTTAATGTATCAGGGCACTATCAGGAGGTCACATTTTAGTTAGTTTAGATTTTTTGGTGTATATGTTTAGTTAATGTGGCAGCAATCAAATTTAATGTTTTACATATTCAGTATAATGTGCCATTTGTATATTCAAGGGGAATCTCCCTCAGTCATTTGAACACCCGTGCCTGAGTTTCAGGAGGAAAATAATGATAGGGATAGAAGTTTGGTAGTTGTGCCAGTCTTGTCCTGTTTATCCTGAGGTACACTTGTCAACCTTCCCTGTTCTATTCTGCCTCACAAGTGGGCTAAGTACTGTTGGCCAAGTCTCAGATTGGGTTTGGCCAATGGGAGGCACTAGTGAGAAACTGAAAGGTGAACGAATGGAGAAGCAAGGATATTTCCCTCAGTTACCCTCTGCCTTGTGTGTCATCAGTGGCTGAATATCCTCTGTGGCTCCCACCCCATAGCCTGGCTGTAATTCTAGCTTACATCTGTTGAGCCCCTGCATCTAATATTTGATAATTCTATCTCTATTCCTTGAACCTCTGGTCTAAGAGTATAGCTGTTTGTAACATAATGGCTACCACATTGTCTCTTTTTATCTTCTGAGCCCTTTAATCCCCTATGTATAAGTAGATTCTATTAAAGTTATTTTTGAATCTTCACAACGGTTTCTTTTTTCTAGATTAGACCCTGAATAATAGTAGTTATCAACATATAGATATTAGTACTTATATATAACATATATAGTGCATACAGATATAGTACTTAAAGCCGTGAGAAAGAATAAGATTCATAATACTTGTGCTGTTCACCAGAAAAAGCTCAAAATAAGGCAAAGATTTGTATTCCTTGTTCAATGATGCATCTCAAGGGCAAATAACACTACCTGAAATACAGGAAGACTCAATAAATGTTTGTTGAGTAAACAAATCTATTAATTAGTTAATTAATGAAAATAAACATTAATATTTATTTATTTTAAATTCTTGTTTAATTATAATAATCTTCCATTGTGAAAGTAAAGATTGTTTAAAGTATATTAAACTTTGAAAATATGTTAAATTTATTGTTTTTCTTCTGTGTTCCACTCAATATCACTGTGTTTCTTATTAATCTCAAGAAATTAGATTTGATGAAGGATGATTAAGATTGTTGCAAAAAGAATGCAAAACAAAGAAGAAATAGTGTTCAGCAATTGACATTCATTTTTTATTCTTTCTTTTATATATATTTTTTTCAAAAATGTTTTATTATACTTTAAGTTCTGGGGTACATGTGCAGAATGTGCAGTTTTGTTACATAGGTATACACGTGTCATGGTAGTTTGCTGCACCCATCAGCCCGTCATCTGCATTAGGTGTTTCTCCTAGTGCTATCCCTCCCCTAGCCCTGTATCCTCTGAAAGGCCCCGGTGTGTGATGTTTCCCTCTCTGTGTCCATGTGTTCTCCTTGTTCAACTCCCACTTATGAGTGAGAACATATAGTGTTTTAGTTTTCTTTTTCTTGTGACAGTTTACTGAGAATGATGGTTTCCAGTTTCATCCATGTCCCTGAAAAGGACATGACCTCATCTCTTTTTCATAGCTGCATAGTATTCCATGGGGTAAATGTGCCACATTTTCTTTAGCCAGTCTACCATTGATGGATGTTTAGGTTGTTTCCAAGTCTTTGATACTGTGAATACTGCCACAATAAACATACATGTGCATGTGTTTTTATAGTAGAATGGTTTATAATCCTTTGGGTATATACCCAGTAGTGGGATTGCTGAGTAAAATAGTATTTTTAGTTCTAGATTCCTGTGGAATCACCACACTGTCTTCCACAATGGTTGAACTAATTTACACTCCCACCAACAGTGTAAAAGCCTTCCTATTTCTCCACATCCTCTCCAGCATTTGTTGTTTCCTGACTTTTTAATGATCACCATTCCAACTGGCATGAGATAGTATCTCATTGTGGTTTTGATTTGCATTTCTCTAATGATCAGTGATGATGAACATTTTTTCAGAAGTTTGTTGACTGCATAAATGTCTTCTTTTGAGAAGTGTCTGTTTATATCCTTTGCCCACTTTTTGATGGGGTTGTTTGTTTCTTGTAAATTTGTTTAAATTGTTTGTAGACTCTGGATATTAACCCTTTGTCAGATGAATAGATTGCAAAAATGTTCTCCCATTCTGTAGGTTGTCTGTTCACTCTGATGATAGTTTCTTTTGCTGTGCAGAAGTTCTTTACTTAATTAGATCCCATTTGTCAATTTTGGCTTTTGTTGCCATTGCTTTCAGTGTTTTAGACCTGAAGTCTTCTCCCATGCCTATGTCCTGAATGGTATTGCCCAGTTTTTCTTCTAGGATTTTTATGGCTTTAGGTCTTACATTTAAGTCTTTCATCCATCTTGAGTTGGTTTTTGTATAAAGTGTACGGAAGGGGTCCAGTTTCAGTTTTCTGCATTTGGCTAGTCAGTTTTCCAAACATCATTTATTAAATAGGGAATCTTTTCCCCATTACTTGTTTGTGTCAGGTCTGTTTCAAAGATCAGATGGTTGTAGATGTGTGGTGTGATTTCTGAGGCCTCAGTTCTGTTCCATTGGTTTATATATCTATTTTGGTACTAGTACCATGCTGTTTTGTTTACTGTAGCCTTGTAGTGTAGTTTGAACTCAGGTAGCGTGATGCCTACAGCTTTGGTCTTTTTGCTTAGGATTGTCTTGGCTATTGAGGCTCTTTTTTGGTTCCATTTGAAGTTTAAAGTAGTCTTTTTCCAATTCTGTGAAGAAAGTCAGTGGTAGCTTCATGGGGATAGCATTGAATCTATAAATTACTTTGGGCTGTATGGCCATTGCATGATATTGATTCTTCCTCTCCATAAGCACAGAATCTTTTTTCCATTTGTTTGTGTCCTCTCTTATTTCCTCGAGCAGTGGTTTGTAGTTCTCCTTGAAGAGGTCCTTCACATCCTTGTAAGTTGTATTCCTAGGTATTTTATTCTCTTAGTAGCAATTGTGAATGGGAGTTCACTTATGATTTGGTTCTGTTTTTCTGTTATTGGTGTATAGGAATGCTTGTGATTTTTGCACATTGATTTTGTATCCTGAGACTTTGCTGAAGTTGCTTATCAACTTAAGGAGATTTTGGGCTGAGACGATGGGGTTTTCTAAATATACAATCATGTAATCTGCAAACAGAGACAATTTGACTTCCTCTCCTCCTCTTTCTCTTGCCTGATTGCCCTGGCCAGAATTTCCAATACTATGTTGAATAGGAGTGGTGAGAGAGGGCATCCCTGTCTTATGCCAGTTTTCAAAGGGAATGCTTCCAGTTTTTGCCTGTTCAGTGTAATATTGGCTGTGGGTTTGTCGTAAACAGCTCTTATTATTTTGAGATATGTTCCACTGATAGCTAGTTTACTGAGAGTTTTTCGCATGAAGGGCTGTTGAATTTTGTCAAAGACCTTTTCTACATCTATTGAGATAATCATATGGTTTTTGTCATTGGTTCTGTTTATGTGATGGATTACATTTTTTTGATTTGCATAGGTTGTACCAGCCTTGCATCACAGGTATGAAGCCAGCTTAATCATGGTGGATAAGCTTTTTGATGTGCTGCTGGATTCAGTTTGCCAGTATTTTTTTGAGGATTTTGCACACATGTTCATTAGGGATATTGGCCCGTAATTTTTCTTTTTTTGTAGTGTCTCTGCCAGGTTTTGGTGTCAAGATGATGCTGGCCTCATAAAAGGAGTTTGGAAGGATTTCCTCTTTTTTATTGCTTGGAATTGTTTAAGAAGGAATAGTACCAGCCCCTCTTTGTACCTCTGGCAGAATTCAGCTGTAAATTCGTCTGGTCCTAGACTTTTTTTTTTTTTTTTTCGGTTGCTAGGCTATTCATTAATGCCTCAATTTCAGAACTTGTTATTGGTCTATTCATGGATTCAACTTCTTCCTGGTTTAGGCTTGGGAGGGTGTACGTGTCCAGGAATTTATGCATTTCTTCCAGGCTTTCAAAATGTTTATAGTATTCTCTGATGGTAGTTTGTATTTCTGTGGGATCAGTGGTGATATCCCCTTTATCATTTTTTATTACATCTATTTTATTCTCTTTTTTCTTGTTTATTAGGCTGGCTAGTGGTCTATTTATTTTGTTTATCTTTTCAAAAAACTAGCTCCAGTATACATTGATTTTTTGATGAGTTTTTGTGTCTCTACTCCTTCAGTTTTGCCCTGATCTTAGTTTTTTCTTGTCTTTTGCTAGATTTTGAATTTGTTTACTGTTGCTTCCCAAGTTCTTTCAATTTTGATGTTAAGGTGTCAATTGTAGATTTTTCCTACTTTCTCTTGTGGCCACTTAGTGCTATAAATTTCCCTTTACACACTGCTTTAAATGTGTCCCAGACATTCTTGTACGTTGTGTCTTCATTGTCATTGGTTTCAAAGAACATCTTCATTTCTGCCTTCATTTCATTATTTACCCAGTAGTCATTCAGGAGCAGGTTGTTCAGCTTCCACGTAGTTGTGTGGTTTTGAGTGAGTTTCTTAATCCTGAGTTCTAATTTGATTGCACTGTGGTCTGAGAGACTGTTATGACTTCCGTTCTTTTGCATTTGCTGAGGAGTGTTTTACTTCCAACTATGTTGTCAATTTTAGAATAAGTGCAATGAGGTGCTGAGAAGCATGTACATTCTGTTGATTTGGGGGAGAGAATTCTGTAGATGTCTATTAGGTCCTCTTGGTCTAGAGCTGAATTCAAGACCTAAACATCCTTGTTAATTTTCTGTCTCGTTGATCTGTCTAATACTGAAAGTGGCGTATTAAAGTCTCCTACTATTATTGTGTAAGAGTCTATGTCTCTTTTAGGTCTCTAAGAACTTGCTTTATGAATCTGGATGGTCCTGTATTGGGTGCATATATATTTAGGATAGTTAGCTCTCCTTGCTGTATCGACCCTTTTACCATTATGTAATGCCTTTCTTTGTCTATTTTGATCTCAGAGATTAGGATTGCAACTCTTGCTTTTTTTTTTTTTTTTTTTGCTTTCCATTTGCTTGGTAAATATTCCTGCTTCCTTTTTTTGAGCCTATGTGTGCCTTTGCACGTGAGATGGATCTTGTGAATACAGCATAGTGATGGGTCTTGGCTCTTTATCGAATTTGACAGCCTGTGTCTTTTAATTGGGGGCATTTACCCAATTTATATTTAAGGTTAATATTGGTACGTGTGAATTTGATCCTGTCATTATGATGTTAGCTGATTGTTTTGCCTGTTAGTTGATGCAGTTTCTTCATAGTGTCGATGTTCTTTACAATTTGGTATGTTTTTGCAAGTAAAAGTATTTCTGAAAATCTGCATGCCAATGTACCTTGAATTTAAAATCAATTTTAGTAAAAGGGATGTTTGAATTAAAAGTGAATTCATTTAGAGTACATGTATTCATTTGCACCAATCTTCTGAGAGCTTATTAATGTTGAAAGGATATGAATTGTATGTATGTGGAGTTTGCTTTCTATATTCTTAATCAAATAGAACAGGAGAAAGTAACAAATATTTTGTATGTGTATGCATATATATATATATATACACACACACACACATACATATATGTATTCTAAGAAAACAAAATATTCATAGATAATTTCAAGTCTCTTACCTGTGAATATGGCTTCACTACCAGAAAAGACTTAATTTTAATTATCACCATTTTATATAAGACAAAAAAGAATTATGAAATATATTTTATTTAATCAGAGAGGGAACTTTATGAAAACAGTGAGCTACTATTGAAAGTGGGAAAAGTTAATATTTTAAAATAAATAAGCCTTTTCAAATTTGTAATAATAGAACTTTTTAAAGGTCTTTACCAGATCTTCCAGTTTATATTTTAAATACAATTTTTAGTATTTCTCAAGTAACACATGTTCATAGTAGAAAATGTTTAAAATATTGAAAATATGTATTTTTCCCCAAAAGAGTTTGAGATTCAGAAAATTTGTGAGAATAATCCGTAAAATAATTGGTCTTGGATTAATTCCAAATGGTAAAACACAGAACAGATTGACTCTTTATTCGTTATGAAAAACATGAAACATTTTTTAGGCCAAATCTATAGATGGTAGAGAACGTATGTACATATCATATGGTATACTTAGATTTTTGCAGAGTGATATTTTATTATTTTATGTCTGAACATTAAAAAAAGAAACCTGGGAAACAAACTGTTTCTTTTATTTTTCAAAAACTTCTGCAAAGTCTGTCTCTTTGATTCCTCATTCACACATTGTCGGGATAGTTGACCCCTGAGTTTGGTGGATTAATGGCACTGCATCAAGTGGATATCAAACCAATGTGGCACTTCTAAAGCTGCAGCACCAAACTGCAAATTGGAAATACACCCTTGGTTATACTGTCAACAAAGGAGACCCTTGATGTGTGACTCCACTCATCATTCGTCTTAAGCCATTATCAGACAGCTGAGATCAGACAACAATGAAAGAACATGTGCTTGATTGTTAGCATGTCAGACGTACATTATTAAAAACAGTAGGGACAAGGGGAGAGATGAGAGGAAAGGCATTGGCTTCTTTGTTCCGTGTGTGAGGGTTTATTTGGAAAAAAAAAGAATTCTAAGAAGCACTGCCATGTAACTCCCTATGATGAAGGCCTAGCTTTGCCTCTGTTCATTTGATAATCAAGTTTATGTTCTTTCTTTTTGTTTCTTTCATAATGAAAATGATTAGGAACTTGTTTTAACTGCTTACTCATTCTTACCCATTTCAGCTGAAAACTCATTTTCATCTGGCTAAATTTCTGATTGTTGTTCAAAGATCTGTACCCAAATTACCTGGTCTGATTCAGCAAGACTGTTTTTAATTCACCGCCTTCTAAGGGGAGGTATATGAAGAGTTAGGAATGATCTCTTTCATTCAGACTTTACAAATAAAAGTAAAAATCATTAATGATCAAGTTCATTGCACATAATATTATACACGCTTTAACTAAAGTAATGGTTCAAGTTCAGAGGAAATAATGAGAATCTATTAATAGCTTTTAGGTACACTTGAGAAATTGCCCATAGATAATTTTTCAACCTGAATATATTTAAAAGGTACCACAATAGTATCAAAGGCAAACAGAGTAGGTGACCACAAAATGTAATGTCTAAGATAAACTTAAAATGTAACTGAATTTATAATAACTTTTCTCATGGACTGTCTGTAAATACGGGGAGAAATCAGAATTATATACAGAAATTTACAAATTCCCTTTACTTTACTTCTCCAAATTGATTGTGTTGGGTAATATTTTTCTTAAGTATTCTTAATGCTTCTTTTTGAAGTAAAATTTTTAATGTTCTTTACAAAAAGAATGTATATTTTTTCAATAATGTACCTAATGTTTTTAAAATGTATACAACTACTTGTCTTATTTCCTATGAAACAGACACATCTATAATTTCAGTTTCTTTTTGAAGTAATTACATTACTCAACATTTGTAAAACAATTAAAACATGGTTTGGGAAAAACAATGACGTTTATTACCTTCAATTTATTTCTTTTGCTCCACTTGCCCAAAACCTGAATAGTTGAGGTTTGAATATGGCAATCGCAGTATTAAAGTATATTATATTTCTTAAAACTTGACTGAAATTCAATTTAGAGTTATAAAATTTAAAAATAAACGTTCTGTCACAGAGTCACAAAGTAACGCAAAATAAAAATTAAACTAATGATTTCACTTAATTTAAAAGAGAAATAGAATTTATATAAAATATTTTTAGCCAATTACAAAAGTAATTAACTACTGAAAACACTTTAATTATTTTATTAGCCACAGTCCAAAGCATTTATTTGAAAAGCTTTTGGAATTACTCTTGTACAAGGATGACTAAAGTCAGAGTATGTTGAATAAAAATTTTTATAAGTCCTTAACATTTATGTGTGGATCTTCAAAGTCACAATTGTAATTAAGAAATTCCTTTCCAAAATATAAAAATTGTTTAAGTATATTATGCCTAAAATATTTTAAATACCACAATATAAGTTATATTGTGATCTGTATTAGGAATAAATATGAATATGTGCCAATATTTATATATTATTTTGAAATATTTACATTTGTTTTATGCGGTATGTATGGTGGGGGAGAGAGAGAAAGACAGAACAAATAAAAATATTTCTACATTTTTTCAGTATTAAATGTAAGGACATATTAAAACACTTTAAGTATATTAAAACACTTTGAGGGTATTATTTACTTTTGCAGCACAAATAATTTTTGTGTATTTGTCTGATGTGGAGATCTTTCTCTTCAGTGTGAATGAAATTTATAGTTGTTGAACAGGACATTAATTGTTTTAAAAATCTCAGTAACATTTTCAGAAATCTCACAATAATTACAAATATTATTTTTCATCCAGAAGTGTACTCTATCGAAGGATGTATTTTCAAGCATTTTTTACTTGTTCAGTCATGGTCCAAAAATGGCTGCTTCAACTCTATATAACACATCTATGTTTAAAGTACAAAGAATGAGAAGAAATCGATTGCCAATTTGTAAAAATCCCTTAGCAGCCAGAGTTATGTCACATGGCCACACCCAGCTGGAAAAAAAGCTGGAAAGGCAAACATCTGGCAAAAACAAAAAACAGAAAATCACAAGTTTGGCCACATTGTTGCCTCAAACAAGGTCATTATTCAGATATAAAAACAATATGGTAAAGAGAAAAGACTATTGACACCAAGCATCATTTTTATTTAATGATTTTTTTATTCCATCATGGGTAATCTTCTCCATTCTTTTTAGTGACAGAGAAAAGGGCACCACTGAAAAGTGTTTTGGGATAAAACTAAATTTTAAAAATATATTTTATAAGGTATGATATCAATGGAAACGTAATTATTATTTGAATATAATATAGGTTGTATTTCATAAAGT
Organism: Rhinopithecus roxellana; assembly: GCF_007565055.1. Classification (NCBI taxonomy): domain Eukaryota; kingdom Metazoa; phylum Chordata; class Mammalia; order Primates; family Cercopithecidae; genus Rhinopithecus; species Rhinopithecus roxellana. The sequence goes on along the minus strand of NC_044549.1, from coordinate 13,440,544 downwards.
AAGATATTTCTAATAGCTGCCTCATATCCAAGATACGGTTTAAGACGTGAGTTTTTATCTTCTTTTCTTTGTACTTTACACTGTGTTGTGCCACTACAGAATTTTGCAATTACAGAATACAGTTCAGCATTCCCTTAAATCAGTCTAGTTCAGTTGCAATTTTGAAATGAGTAATTCATAATTTCACATTGTAAAGTGGCATTTACATTAATAAACTTTTTTTTGCATTTCTGATACTATTGATACATGTTTTTCTTTTTCAGAAAACTACGCTCAATAAGGTTTCTATTTCAGGATCATAGGAAACTGTAACATAAACTTTTCCAAATGCTGCTTTTTAACTCAGGCAGAAAGGACTACATCTGAAACATTCTCTGTGTGTCCCACCCTCTTTAACTTCTACGATCATGAGAAAGGAAATAATTGGGAATGAATGAGATGAAGGCTAAAGGAGAAGAGGATTATGGGAAGGAATTTATGTTTAATTCAGGGAAAACTCCCTAAAGACATCTTGTCAGTTAGTTTCAAACTGTCTGAAAAAGAGAAACCATTCACTCAGATTTTTAATTTACAGAATTATAGGTATAAAATGTATTCTAAGAGGTCACTTACACTATTTTCTCTCTTATGCAGCACCACACGTAAACCAACTGAGACCAAAGAGGCCCAGTTTGAAAATTTTATTGTATGGCTTCCTTACGTCATAAAATACAGACACACACACAAACCACCACCGCAACAATAACAATGTTTTTTTTAGTCTTCAGTCTCAGAAGTTTGTTTCTTATTTCAAAATAAATAATTCAGTTTCATCCATTTCCTCTCCTGCCCTCAATGGAGATGAACACCTGGGCAAGTGCTCTATGTAATTGCCCTTGTTATTGCTGAAAGAGTTGTGGTATCTTTCATTCATGTCTTCTGAAAGCGAAGGTTGCTTTTGTTCTATTACTATTTCACATATATGTTATTTCCTAAACCTTTACCCAAGTTTGCTATTTATTGTCAACCTTGGAGTTGCCCCAGTGACATCCTATTGAGTTATGACTCTCAGAACCCAAGAGAGTGTATCCAAGAAAATGCTCAGAGGAAAATAAAAACCCATCAAATGTTTCTAGGCCTTTTAAAACACAGGAAGAGGAAAGGAAGTTCTTGACATATATAAGACAAGTGAAAACCTTAATCAAAACCATTATTTTCTCTTCCTCCCTTCCCTTACATTTGTTATTTCAAATGAAAATTTACTTTTAGATGCTTTCTTAAAATTGTCCATTCTCCAAAGCATCAACAGCATCTTTAAAATAAAAACACACACCAAAAACATAAGATTAGTTTTTATCTCATGGCATTAAATGTGTGTGTGTGTTGTGCATCGGCAGACACTCACACACTTATATTCTCTCTCTCTCTTTCTCTCTCTCTCACACACACGTACAGGAACACTCATACAAAAATTCTTGAACACTAAGTCCTCTTACTGGCATCCCCAAGTCAGAGGGTAGAATCTTCTAGAAACCTGAGCTTGCTTTATTCAATTCTGGCAGAATTTTTTAGGTTGTTGTAGGAGATGTATTTTTAGTGAAAGCCAAAAATTATATATGTTTTCACTATTTTTCTGGTTTCTTTATGTAGACAGCCCTAGAAGTAATCTCATTTATAAAGTTTGCAAGTAATTTTCTAAAATAAAATATTAATCTAGGTATTTTTAGGGTTGTCTATTAATCGTCATTTGTTTTCTTCAAAATGTATTATTAAGGTGGAGAGAATTAGAATGGAGGGATAGATGGGTACTATTTAGTATGCAGATCTGGGACACATTCAAGACTTACCAAATCAGAATATTTGTGCTAGTGTCCAGGGATGGCAATGTCCTCTAACATCAACAGTTGACTTGCACTATTTTGAGAACCACTATTATCGAAGGCACAGAACCTAAGAAAAAATGTTGCCTGGATTTCTCATTCTAACTCCAGACCTAATGCCAACATTTAAAGCAGATGCAATGGGTTTAAGGTGACGGTCAAGAGCAAATTTAAATTAAAAATAAAAATTAATGGAAAACCTTAAAAGGTAGAGACAGCTCTCTTGTACCTTTTTCAGAAGTTGTCAGTGGTTTTTAGCACAAATGAGTGAGAGAGGGATCTCTTTTTAACCCAGTGACTGTTCCTAGAATCCTTGTTGCATTACCACTTGTCATGTAGCAAATTGGTCCCTTAAAACATGAGCCTCTCTGAGGAGAAGGCTCCAGTACACTACATTCTCAGGTTGGACCTGGATAGGGCAAAACTGAATATGTACAGGTCCAAAGTTCTCACAATCTGCATTTACTGGTTCTTATTAATTATGTTACTTTGCTGGTCAATTGCTAACACTTGTTAAGATTACAATACTATTCACATTGCAATATTATTCACCATAGTAAAGACATGGAATCAACCTAAAGCCCCATCAATGATAAACTATATAGAGAAAATGTGGTACATATACACAATGCAATACTATACAGCATAAAAAAGGACGAGATCATGTCCTTTGCAATGACATGGATGGAGCTGGAGGTCATTATCCTTAGCAAACTAACACAGGAACTGAAAACCAAATACCTCATGTTCTCACTTATAAGTGGGACATAAGTGATGAGAACATATGGATACATAGAGGGGAAGAAAACACACAGGGGTCTTTTGGAGGGGAGAAGTTGAAAGGGAGGAGAGGATCAGGAAAAATAAATAATGGCTACTAAGCTTAATACCTAGGTGATGAAATAATCTGTACAACAAACCCCCATGACACAAGTTTATCTATATAACAAACCAGCACACGAACCCATGAACTTCAAATAAAAGTTAAAAATAAAAAGATCCAGGAATGCTCTATGGATTTTGTTTGCCATGTTGTAGTTTACTTTCTTCCCTACATCAACTTCTAGCTATAATGACACCGCTTTCTGTTTATGAAATGCTTGACACAGCTTTACAAAGTGCTATATTGTACATTGATCACATGTGAGATTCAGAGAAATAGTGTGAGGAAGCCTGGGTGTATATATGATTCACAATTACCTTGAGTCAAAACTGAAGCTAAAACTCATAAATAACTTATGAAAGTGGCTTGAGTGTTTCAGACTCTAGATTAATACTCAGGGCTTTGGATTCTGTGATGTTTTCTGTATTAATCTATGTAAGCAACACACTATTAGGTAACATAATATTTGACTACAGCTTATGTATTTATAAATAAGATATATCTAACTTTACTCATTTACCTCACTTCCTCCACTAAAATATGAGCTCCAAGATAGCTGTGTTTTTCCTCTGCTTTGTTTATTCCTCCACGTTCAGTAAATAAATCTGTGAATGGCAAGTAATAGGTATTAAACAAGGTTTGAAAGCAAATGGCCCTCTAAATAATCATCTTTATCTTTGTCTTACTGAAAGAAACTTGAGTTTTTCTCTAAGAATACACCTAAATTAATTTGATGATTAAAGTCTTTTTAATGTAAGTTAAAATGTCATATACTTCTATTTCTTTAAGCAGTTGTATTGTTTTTCTCTTCGGGTTTAGCAACAGTCATCTAAGGAAAACAAACTGGATGATATTCCAGGTATGTTCTAAGTTCTAAAAAATTGTGACTTAAAGAGCAATTAATTTCAAACAAAATAATATATAAATGTTTAATCGTAATAATTACCAGCAGGATTATTGAATACCAAAGTTAGAGAAGCTGAAGCAATACACAAATAATTGAAAAATATGAGAAGAAGTCTATAAGGTTTCTACACAAGAGCAATATTTTACTTTATTGGGAAATATTTTATTTTTCTTAAGCCAAAGTACTTTCCAGCAATGTTGCTTTCTATGTTTTGTTGTTGCTGTTGGTTTTGGTCTCTTGCATTTAAGATTATGTTTGCAAACAATTACATCAGTTCATGGGGAAAATAGTTTAGAGACCTAACAGCCTTCTGCGAGCCAAAACCATTTGCACACAGAACAAGTCAACAACAGTCAAATGTATATCAACATGTAAGAATATAGCATATGTAGCAGATAAATCTAAAACTACTATTCCAAACTGCCACTCCAGTCAATATACATCAAACATATAAATCAAACATATTATCTAGCATGTACTTGGATGGCTTTGGCATTTCTTATTTCTCTTTTTCTTGTGGAAAGTGTACATTATTGTGACTAAAATCATTGCTTTGGGAATTCAATGGTTGCCAAGTCACTGAAAATGTAAATTTGAGTTATTAGTCCACGAATTCAAGGCAGAGTACTTTTAACTTGATTTGATCTTTATCACTTCTCTGGTGAAGTGGACATATTTCAAACAATATATCTGGAAAGAAAAACAGGAAATAGTGAAAACATTATATTTGTGTAACACTGTGGCTTATCTAACAAATTCATATCTAATATATTAATTTGAAATTGTTCACTTGTGTCAATATGTGTGTGATGCGCATGTGCACATGTGTATATTTGTGTGTGTGTGCTTAATGCAACTTATTTCCCTATGAATCTTTGAATCCTCTAAGGAATGAAGATTTGCTTTTTCTACCAATATGCCAGTCTTCATTTACATAACACTAGCAAATATACTTCAAGCTTAAATAAGTTGAGAGACATTGTCATTAAAGTTGGATAAAAGATTTCTAAAGATCAACATATAGATTTCCGTTTGTGAGTTGTAATTGGGCACCTTTCTTAATGCGTCTTTAACAAAATTATAAAGCTCAGTGTTTTGCACAGTGTTTCCTATGCTTTGTTGGTGCCACACTTCAGTAACAGCTGTACGTGTGTATCTAGGAAAAGTCTTCGATTCACTCTAGGCATGTAGAGACCTTTTGCTGTGAATAAAGATCTTTTAGCCACTTAGTATTTCTTAGGACAAAGTATAGGCATGCAAATGACTACAGGAGTCAGGCAATTTTCATAAATTTTTTATCAAACAGGAGAAAACATTATGGTGAAAGCAGTTTTGTGCTGCTCTATCTATATTTATGTATCAATATATCCATAGGTTTGTGTTTATTTCTATGTCTACATTCACATTTATAGCTATATGTCTATCTCTACTTCTGTATCTGTCAGTTTGTTTATCTATCTATCTGTCTGTCTGTCTGTCTGTCTGTCTGTCTGTCTGTCTGTCTGTCTATCTATCTAATCTTAGACTTGCAAGCCCATCAATCAGACCCAAACCACCCAGGCCTAGAATCACAAAGTAACTTTGCTGCAGAGCTGCAGACAACTGAGATCTCCTGGTTTTTACGGAGTACTTACTCCAATGTGTTCCAAATCACTCAGGAAATATATAAATCAGGACCGTAAAGCACTTCAACCATTCTCTCTTCTGATGCATAGAAGAACACTGAAGCAAAAATTTTGCTAGGTGTTCTTGTTGTATTGCTCTGTTATTGGATCAATTAAATATAGCTGCTCAATTTATTAAATTTTAGCAACAACATGACAATCTACATTACATATTATGGTGAATAAAATTATGCTGACAATGCTGAGAGCAAACAGTGTAAAACAATGCTTGGTTGAAAAACATAAAGGTAATTAACCATTTTAACATTTTATGAATGTTTATGTTAGATGGTTGTTCTTTTCAACAGAATCGCTTTGTTAAATGAAGAATTGGAGGTCGTGGGCTATATAGATTGAAGGTGGTGTTGGGAAATTATGACATCTTTCCTAAAGAAGAGCCAACTCATATTCTTGTCCCTAGGCCTAGCCAGTGGTTTATGGAGGTATAGTAGCACATATATTTTAAATAAGTAAAACTTGACATTTTAAATGGGGAAAGATACTTTTACAAAAATCTTTGAAACAACACAAAAGAAAGAGTTTTAGGAAGGATAAAGAGAGTGTTGATGGACTGTTTTGACCAAGGTTCTTTTAAAATATTAGAGGAAGTTGCTATATTCTAGATAAAGAAGGAAGGATTAAAGTGCGACTGACTGTGACACACTAGTAAGTTTGGATGGAAGGTCTTCATTGTTTAAAATGGATGTGTGTCACTGAAGTAGTTAACGGATTCACTTGTGGTTTTCCTCACATGATTTT